>NC_064615.1:229128087-229431118 GCF_023898315.1 Schistocerca nitens | reverse complement strand
GTGGTCAACTTCTGGTTACTGAAGTGGCACCTAGTGACAAGCACACAGGACTCGCATTTGGAAGGACGACGGTTCAAATCCCCATCCAGCCGTCCAGATTTAGCTTTTCCGTGATTACTCTAAGTCGCACCAGGAATATGCCGGAACGGTTCTTTTGAAAAGGGCACGACCGATTTCCTTCCCCATCGTTTCGTAATCCGACTGGTGACCTCGCTATTGGCGGGGCTGTCCCAGAAACCAGCGTTCAGCCACCAGCTGTCAGACACGCGCTCAGAATACTGAACGTTCTGCCTCTGCTTGCTGAACATGCGCCCACAGCGTGTTGCTGGCGATTATCCGCAGCTCGTCGGCGTCCTCATTAATCGCGTCCGACACCGCTGGCAGTGGAAGCTGATCGATTGCTCCTCTCGGCGTCTGGGCTTCTCCCGTAGGCACGCTACAAGGCACCCAGGAATGGAGCGTTCCTTTGTTCTGCTGACGTCACTAGACTGCGCGAAACAATCCAAAGTTTCTGTTACCTTTCGAATGCGGTCGCCCTGAAATGCGAATTACAAATACGTTCGCGACTGCTTGCATTGTCTTCTGTTCTTCGAATTTCCATTTGTCAAGAAGGAGAAATGCTGTTTGTTGCTGCAGACGTAAACCACCAAACCTGCAAAGAAGGAAGTGGTATCATTTTCAGACAAGAGAAATCTTTTTTGTTTGGATGGAGTACTAGCTTCGGTTAAAAATTTAGACATCTTCAGATCTGAGATACAGAAAAGTTTTTTTCTGGTGCTGGCAACATGCAACAGCTTACAGAACGATACATAATATCGTAATAGGGTTCCAGAGTATACACATACCACAAAACATTTTTGATTATTGTTGGTTCCATTACGGCCTCATGAATCGTTAAAATCTTTCTTAAAATGACAATTCCATACACGAAAAAACTGAAAAAAACTTTTCCATCGTTCGTAGCCAGTGTAACTGAGGGAGGGTCATAAAACTGAAACTATGCATTAATATAGAGAAGAGACAGTGAAAATAAAAGGACAATATTTGAATAAGGAAATATCCACTAAAATGACTAAAAATAAAATGTACCGTGTTACCAAAGGCGTTATGGCGTTAAAACTTAGTAACCGACACAAGGAGTATATACATCATCTTGTAACTTAACGGTGGAAAGCTTTTTTCAACTACATCACGTATTGACGTCAGTGAGTGATCTTTGGTCTCCGGCTGTCCACGTATTCTGCGAATAAATGTCTTCCCATGAATTGTATATATTATTTTCACTTCGTTAAATGGTACGAACTGTAGAAAGTCTTGTCCATTTCTATTTAAAATAATTTCTCCGAAGGTCCTTGTCACTTTAGTAATAGTGATTATGATTGTAGCATAGAGGCCTCCCGCAAAGCAGTAATGATCTGTTTTTTTCTATTTTAATCAATACCTTCTGGAGTTTGTCATTTTATCGTATCAACTATTTTTCATTCTTCCCGGGGCGTAAATCACGATAATAGTCGTACTGCCCCTATCTATTACAGTTACAATTCATTCTAAGACATAGAAGTAGCTTATTATTTTTGATTTCCACGTATTGTATACCATTACGGCAGCTCCAGTAACAGATTTTGTGTTATGAGCAACTCCACTACAAAACATCATGTAATATTTAAGTTATTTTCTACCGATTCATTTATTTTTTGATTCCGTTATCATGACTATATCAGGTGTCTTTAATTTTAATTACTGATTAACCACCTCTTCTCTGCTGTTTAGCTCTCTCACATTCCATCCACCCATCTTAATTGTTCGTGAAATCGTAAGTCTCTTGCCCCTATCCTTGCCAAGTCCGTAGTCTGTTAAATCCGTCCAGCTTTCTGTGAATGTATGCTGTAAAGGTAGACGAACAGTTAGGGTCACTGCTGCTGCCTTCGGTGCGGAAGGACCCAAGTTCGATTCCCGGTACCTCTTCGGATTCTTTGAGGCAAAACTATAGACCTATATCTCTGACGTCGATCTGTTGTTGAATTTTAGAACATGTTTTTTGCTCGAGTATCATGTCGTTTTTGGAAACCCAGAATCTACTCTCTAGGAATCAACATGGATTCCGGAAACAGCGATCGTGTGACACCCAACTCGCGTTATTTGTTCATGAGACCCAGAAAATATTAGATACAGGCTCCCAGGTAGATGCTATTTTTCTTGACTTCCGGAAGGCGTTCGATACAGTTCCGCACTGTCGCCTGATAAACAAAGCAAGAGCCTACGGAATATCAGACCAGCTGTGTGGCTGGATTGAAGAGTTTTTAGCAAACAGAACACAGCATGTTGTTATCAATGGAGAGACGTCTACAGACGTTAAAGTAACCTCTGGCGTGCCACAGGTGAGTGTTATGGGACCATTGCTTTTCACAATATATATAAATGACCTAGTAGATAGTTTCCGAAGTTCCACGCGGCTTTTCGCGGATGATGCTGTGGTATACAGAGAAGTTGCAGCATTAGAAAATTGTAGCGAAATGCAGGAAGATCTGCAGCGGATAGGCACTTGGTGCAGGGAGTGGCAACTGACCCTTAACATAGACAAATGTAATGTATTGCGAATACATAGACAGAAGGATCCTTTATGGTATGATTATATGATAGCGGAACAAACACTGGTAGCAGTTACTTCTGTAAAATATCTGGGAGTATGCGTGCGGAACGATTTGAAGTGGAATGATCATATAAAATTAATTGTTGGTAAGGCGGGTACCAGGTTGAGATTCATTGGGAGAGTCCTTAGAAAATGTAGTCCATGAACAAAGGAGGTGGCTTACAAAACACTCGTTCGACCTATACTTGAGTATTGCTCATCAGTGTGGGATCCGTACCAGATCGGGTTGACGGAGGAGATAGAGAAGATCCAAAGAAGAGCGGCGCGTTTCATCACAGGGTTATTTGGTAACCGTGATAGCGTTACGGAGATGTTTAATAAACTCAAGTGGCAGACTCTGCAAGAGAGGCGCTCTGCATCGCGGTGTAGCTTGCTCGCCAGGTTTCGAGAGGGTGCGTTTCTGGATGAGGTATCGAATATATTGTTTCCCCCTACTTATACCTCCCGAGGAGATCACGAATGTAAAATTAGAGAGATTAGAGCGCGCACGGAGGCTTTCAGACAGTCGTTCTTCCCGCGAACCATACGCGACTGGAACAGGAAAGGGAGGTAATGACAGTGGCACGTAAAGTGCCCTCCGCCACACACCGTTGGGTGGCTTGCGGAGTATAAATGTAGATGTAGATGTAGATGTAGGCAGGGAAGTCTGGAACAAGACACTCTCAGCCTCAGGAGGCCAAATACGGAAACGCTTCAACAAAAAAGCAGTGGCTTCATCGGCATCCATTACTGGCAATAATGGCTGGAGGGTCTGGCGACACTGTAATCACACGTCTCACGAGTGCAGATCATTCCTCGTATTACCATGCAGGCAGCAGTTAACCAATCGGAACAGAGCTAAGGCCTAATCCCTTAGTGGTGTTTGCGTCCTCTGTATAGGTTAGCAGTCATATGATGGGACTGAACCTTGAGGCCTTATAGCCTGCCCAATTTCTGTTTGAGGTTTCTTCCTCTATATGAGCTGCTTTCTACACGGCTTTTGAGTGTCGTCCACCCTGGATGCAATCCCCTTCCTAGAATAGATAGGGTTGCCTGTTCAGTCAGCTTTCTCGTGTCACAATCTTCCACCTTCGCTGCTGTTGAGGTCTTCAGCGTTACGCTGACCAGAGGCCCTTACGAGATACTATCACTCAGAGCCACGTGTGTCAAGATTTTGTAACGAGATGTTACTCCTCCCTCCCCCTCCTCTTCTCTCAACCGGTCTTGGGACTGACGACATCGCAGTTAGCTATGGATAATGAACAGGTATGGTTAAAGCGCAAATAAACCGCCTTTGGTGATGTAATACTTTATTTTAGTTTGTAGCCATTTTCGCTGTTCAGGAGAGAGCATCTTCAGGTAGTCATTACCCTAACAGTGACACGTTAAAGGCTTAAAGCTTCGCCCAGCACCATCGCAAAGGAAAAGGGAAGACGCGTTTCCCGAAACTCGTCAGAGCCATGATGGTGGGCGACAGAAATTTAAACTAAATCAATACATATTATAAAAACGTGTGTATATGTATTCCGTATCTCCTTTTAATCACTGGACCGATTTCATCCAAACTACGTACACATATTACTTACCGTCTCGGAAGAATCGCTGTTGGGATAAGAACCACCTAGTTATCAAAGCGGTGGGGTTTGAGCTGGAAAAGAATGTAGCCCATGACGCGCGAATACCCAGATTTTATCCATTCATTATTTAAAAATGAGAGCACTTAGTGACTTGGAACAAACTTCATACATAATTTCAAATCCTTACGAAACTTTTTCACACTGATGACCCCAACAAAATGATGAAGGAAAAAAGTTTATCCCTTACTACATTTTCTCTGTTCATGCGGTAAAAATGCCGAGCGAGCTTGAAGCTTTAATTTATTACTTCTTTGCTATTAACTGTATTCGAGACACATCCACACATGCCACTGAATGTACCTACAAGAGTAAATCACTATACGACACATAGTTCAGAAGATATGAAGTCATAAACACTGAGACGCGTGAAAAACTGCCACATCGGGCATGACGTTTTGATCCATTACGTCTTTAACCAACTCTATTCTCAACACATTTCGCAAACAGTATCTAAATGTGCCTCTGTACGTACTCGAACATGCAAAATTATGTCGTTCTACGACATATAGTTCAGCTGGTATGACGTCATAAAGATTGAGCTACATGAAAACGGAACTGCAGGGTGAAATTCGCTAGAGGTACAGGCGAAATTTGTGTACAAATATGTGTGAAATATGTTAAATATATGTGTGTTTAATGTGACAATTGCATACTTTGGCAAAGCCGCAGGTAAGAAGCTCCTGGATCGGTTTCAACCAAATTTAGTACGTTTATGACTTGCTATCTGTAAAAAATACTGTAGGAGCAGCCCGCTGGAAAGGGAAGGTCGAGAGGAGGAGATGGATAGTGGGAGGAAGAGGTGGGCAGAGAGAGAGATGGAGTAGGAGGAGATGGAAAGAGACAGAGATAGGGGAGTAGGTGAACAGAAAGAAGGGAATGAGGAGATTGACAGAGAACGGAGGAGCGAGATGCAGGTGATAGACAAGGAGAGGGGGAGGAACAGATGGACGGGTTGAAGGGCAGGAGGAGATGGCCGAACCGCACAATAACCCTGAGGTCTGTGTGGGGCGGCGGAGGGGTGAAGTGGACTGCGGTAGTCGCCGTGGGGTTGTGGATCACTGCGGCTGTTGTGGATCACTGCGGCTGCGGCGGGGACGGAGCCTCTCCGTCGTTTCTAGGCCCCCGGTTAACATAAAATACAATACTTACAAGCGACATAACTACAAAATAAAAATAAAATTTCTTTAAAACTAATTATAAAAAGCAGAAGTAAGACTGTATGCAATGAAAAAAAATTGTAACTTTGTTTTACCGAAACTGATTGTCTACGATAAGGTTTTGTTTTTATAGCGACCTGGGCTAAGAAATTCTTCTTATCGTAGTACCAAATGAAAAAGTAAGCGTATCCTAAATGGCTAAAATTCCAATGACCACTTTTGTATCTGCACAAGCGCGACAGTGCCACGAAACCGTCACGGTTGGCACGAAGTATTACTGTACGAGCCGACGGCAGCTCGATTACAAGCCCAGGAAGCTGCATCCAGCAACAGGGAATGAAATGCGATGGATAAGACCATCTACGGGGGAGCAGAGAGCCCATACACCGCATAGACACGAGCACGGAGCAACCACCACAGGACCGGGGCCAGCGACAGAATGAACGAAACACGAAGGCGAAGGCCAGGTCCGAGGTACCAGGTCCGAGGCAGTTGTCCGCGAAGAACTGCCGTACCAGGTATATCGCCAGCAGCGGGTGAACACCCGGTACCTGGCTCTGACTATGCAAGACTCCACGCACGCCCTTCGTGACAGCGTTCGGCACTAATCCGCTGTGATAACCCTATCAACACATCTGCATTCACATCGATATCCGCTGGCGGGGATACTAAAACCACAATCACAGAGGAATACGGTGTCACGTCAGAAGTATCCGGACACTGCTATGCATTGCAGAATTTATCACCAGAAGTCACGAGAGGCGAACTTGCCAGTATAAAATGGGGTTGAGAGTATTGTCAGTAGTGAAGCAATAACTGTAGAATGGGTTGTCCAGGAGAGCTCAGTCACTTCGAACGTGGACTAGTCGTTGGATGTCACCTGCATGGCAAATCCGTCAGGGACATTTCAGTGGCTGGACGGATGCTCTTAAGCTGCACATTTCTGTATGTGGTGTTAAGAGACGCTTGATGTGGTGTAAAGCGCGGCGCCACAGGACAAAAAAATGGCTCTGAGCACTATGCGACTTAGCTTCTGAGGTCATCATTCCCCTAGAACTTAGAACTACTTAAACCTAAGGACACCACACACATCCATATCCAAGGCAGGATGCGAACCTGCGACCGTAGCGGTCTGGCGGTTCCAGACTGTAGCGCTTAGAACCGGTCGGCCAGTCCGGCCGACGCCACAGGACAGTGGAATGCCAAAAAACAGTTATACTGAGTGATGAAACAAGCTTTAACGTGTGGCAGTCCGATGGATTGGTTTGTTTCTGCCAAAAATGAAGTAGGGAGGAAGTTGTGCCGCGGTATGCGGGTATTTCCGTTGTGTAATGTGTGGAGTAGAGGATGAGACGAAGATTATTTGTATCAACGTGACACTACACCTTGTCATAATGGAGCATTTTTAAGCCAGTGGTACTGGACAATAACTTTCCTGAAATGGTCTGGTCCGCTTTGAGTCCTGACCTGAACCCAGTGGAACATCTTTGGCATCAGTCAGAATGTCGACTTCGCTCTAAATTCTAGCTGCCTCCTCTGGCTTCGGCTCTTGTGGAAGAATGGGCTTTCAAAAAGCTGACTGAAGGTGTCCATAGCAGAGTTCCAGTTACCATAAACCTAAAGGGTGGACACGCCCCGTGTTAATGTCCACCAATACATGTCCGTATACTATAGCGCCTCTCCAAAATCTTTGAAAGAATGGGACCTCTCCGCAGGTTGCCACCATTCCCAGTGACGTTGGTTATCCAGAGCAGTTGCGTTCCACGATTCATGGCTGCACACAATGAGACTCCATACATCAGCAGTCCATGCCTGCCAGTCATAACGCCACTCCAAACGCAGCCGCTTCTGTTGTGGTGTTAACAGCAGCCTACACGTGAGACAGTGATTTCCTAGTCTGGCTGCTGCTGGCTTCCGGCCAGTGCTACGAGATGACACAGAATGTTGAAAGCAGTACATTGCTTGTTCTCGAATCACAGGGGTAGATGTGAAATGGCTATGGGGTGCTTGGTGCACAGTATAACGATCCTCAAAACTGCGTGGGCTGTGATAATAACATAAATTTGGTCATCCCCGATTATCAGGCTTGGACAACTGGAATTTGATCCTTCCTTATTTTGGTCAGGCTTGGTCAACTGGAATTTGATGATAAGAATGCCTCCACTCATGTTCCCATGCAGTCCGACGCAGGGCCACTATCACATCCCAATTCCCCCACAAAATTAGAAATTACCTGATTTGTTCGATTAGCCAGATGGACAACAACAATGAGGTTCCTTTCAGACAGGTGCTGATAATAATGTCTCAGGCCAGTATGCTGCTATTCACACCGTTTGTATAGTCTCGTGGGTGTTATAAGAACAAAAATACGAACAACGCTAAGCACTCTGGTGGCTGTTCTACCTGTTGTAGAGAATTACTGCTCTAATCATGGACAGAGACATCGAATGTTTGTGCATGTACGAAGATACATTGACATTCGACGCTGTATTCTGGGTGCTTCACTTTTCTTGTCAGGGCGTGTATTTCTCGGATGACTGCACTTCTGGGTGTCATGCACTTCTGCCTAAAATGTTGTTTATGGACTTAGTAGAGAGAAAATTTTTAAATTGCTTTCTTCTCTACAAGTAGCCAACATGTCAGTGAATCTTTACTGGGGCAGTTAAACCGGTGCATAACTTTTGAATATGTTCGACGCTCTTTAAGCTATGTTTTTAAAAAGTCTCTGCTAGAGACTGAACCCCAGTATCACTACAGCGCGAATGTCGCTTAGAGAAGACAGGCAGAAGGACACTTCTCCTGTCGCCATTTCTTCTGAGACGGCAGCCGGTTATCTGATTGAAACCTTAACTGAAATGGCGCTATCCGCCGTTAATGCGTTAATTTCAGATCCGGAGCTTTCATTAAACGTCTAGCTGCAGCTCTGAGGAGAGACGTAGTCCGCAGCGGGCAAGAGAGGGTGGGCATAGTCAGGGGGAGGGGAGAGTTCTTGGGGATTAAGGGGTGCTGCTTAAATGGGCCGCAGTTCCGGGCCCAATTACGTCGTTACTGCCACCTGCGCTCCCGTAGCGAGATGCGGACTTACGAGTGGTCTCCGAGCCGGGAAAGGCTGCCTCCCAGTGCAGGGCGCGCGTGCTGCACAATAACCTGCGACGTAGCGCTCACCTGTTGTCAGATTATCGTTAGCTCCCGCGCGTGCCTCACTGGCTAATTAACTAACTAATCACCTTATAGATAGAAGCGTAGTCGTTGAAATACGAGTTTTTAAATCGTCTGCTCGATATTAAGCAGTTAGTATTTACTCAAGTACATAGGTTTTCGAAATGGTAATGTACTCAAGAGTAGTCTCACGTTTAAGTAGGAACAATTTCCTTATAGCTTCACAGTTTCGATTCCACAATCGTTACTTAGCCGAAAATGCTACTCACACATTCGCCCAGCAAATATTACAAGCCTTAAGATGGTATTTTCTGTGATCTTTTCGAGAAATTTGATTGACCAGATCACTTTACTCTCTTAGAAGAAGTAAAGTTTCATGCAACTGGCGGCTTTACACACAGCTTGTTAGCAAAGACAATACAAATATTTGTGATGAATAATTCAGACAACGTTGGTTAAGTAGAAAATTTCAGTGACAGAAGAGAAATCACAATGGGAGTCCCACAGGGATCAATCTTGTGTCCACTCCTTTTCCTTATAGATAGGGTGTTTCAGTAAGAGCGTGAAAAAATTTAACAGGACGTAGAGGATGCTCTACTGAACAATTTGAGGTAGGGAAACTGGGGTCGGAGAAGCCAGATTAAGGAGATAATAGGAATAAAATCGCACTAAGTGTAAATACCATTATTAATAAAATGAATGTACCATTCGTATTGTGTCTTACAAAATGTGCTGAAACTGACGGCCTAGACCTCAATACAAGCATGAAGTCGGCGAACAAGATTCTGACGCGCCCTGACAATTATCCCTGGTGTGAAACTTCCTGGCAGATTAAAACTGTGTGCCCGACCGAGACTCGAACTCGGGACCTTTGCCTTTCGCGGGCAAGTGCTCTACCAACTGAGCTACCGAAGCACGACTCACGCCCGGTACTCACAGCCTTACTTCTGCCAGTACCTCGTCTCCTACCTTCCAAACTTTACAGAAGTTCTCCTGCGAACCTTGCAGAACTAGCACTCCTGAAAGAGAGGATATTGCGGAGACATGGCTTAGCCACAGCCTGGGGGATGTTTCCAGAATGAGATTTTCACTCTGCAGCGGAGTGTGCGCTGATATGAAACTTCCTGGCAGATTAAAACTGTGTGCCCGACCGAGACTCGAACTCGGGACCTTTGCCTTTCGCGGGCAAGTGCTCTACCAACTGAGCTACCGAAGCACGACTCACGCCCGGTACTCACAGCCTTACTTCTGCCAGTACCTCGTCTCCTACCTTCCAAACTTTCTGCAAGGTTCGCAGGAGAACTTCTGTAAAGTTTGGAAGGTAGGAGACGAGGTACTGGCAGAAGTAAGGCTGTGAGTACCGGGCGTGAGTCGTGCTTCGGTAGCTCAGTTGGTAGAGCACTTGCCCGCGAAAGGCAAAGGTCCCGAGTTCGAGTCTCGGTCGGGCACACAGTTTTAATCTGCCAGGAAGTTTCATATCAGCGCACACTCCGCTGCAGAGTGAAAATCTCATTCTGGAAATATCCCTGGTGTGTTTCGAATCACATCACAGGCAGCTACAATTGTGGCAACTAATTCCATCTCCCAATCCACTGGGGTCTCATACACAAGTGGCTTTAGATATCCCCAAAGGAAATAATCTAGTTGATTGAGGTCAGGTAACCTCGCAGGCCATGGAATAGGACCTCTCCTTCCAATCCAGCGAACAGGAAATACTGTAACGTTACTGTTTCATCGTATCGTACTGCACGTCTCTGAAGAGCACTGAGTAATGAATGTGTCTATCGTTTATTTATAGCACGTTCTGTCACGGGACAATGTAAATACGATACAAAAGAGCCACCTTACGGACAAGTAAAGTAAACAATACCTACATCATGACTTTCTGGTAATCAGGCTCGTCCTCCTTGTTTCCTTGCAGGAAATAAATAATGTACACGTAAATAAACAGCGCAGTACGTGTAAACCAGTAAGCATTTTAATTGTAAATAAGCTGGAAAACAGTAATGCTAGACAAAGCGGTAGACAACTTTACTTCCATAACTTCTTAAGCTGGCTTCCCCGACCCCAGATTCCCTATCTCAAATTGTTCAGTGGTACATTCTCCATGCCCTGTTACATTTTATCACTTTTACACTGCTGCATGCTCTTACCGAAATACCTTGTACTTACCGACCTTCCACGTAATATCAATAAGCAGAAATGGTCCTTTTGGGGACGGCATTAGTGTCGCAAAAGACCCAGTTAGGCACAAAGCAACAAAGAGGTTGTCAATTTTGTTTTACAAAGAGTTATTAAGAGGTTCTCTGAAAATGGACGATCGCTGGATTTTGAGAAAACACACTGTATCCAGTATGAATCACTCCAGTAACTGATACCAGCTCATGAAGTCAGTGAATAGGGTAGAATGCTTTCAATTTTTGGGTGTACATACTGATGGAAACTTGAACTGGAAGAATCATATCTCTAAGTTTCTCAGACATTTAATTTGCGCTACTTTTGCTCTTCGTTTAATTGCTAGTTTTGGAAACAAACGAACCAACCTCCAGACTTATTTCTCTTATTTCCACTCAGTAATGTCTTACGGAGTAATTTTGTGAAGTAACTCATCACTCCGAAGAAAGATATTAATTGCACAAAAGCGAGCAGTAAGAATAACATTTGTTATTCACCTGTGTTCGTCATGTAGATACCTTTTCAAAGAGTTGGTCATTTTAACTGCACCATCACAATATAGGTACCTGCTAATGAAATTCGTTGTAGGTAATCCATCATTGTTTAAGAAGAATAGTGATTTCCCTACATGCAACACAATAGGCCAAATGACCTTTATTATTCATTGTTAAAACAGTCAGTGTTTCTTAAAGGAGTCGAATATGCAGCAACAAAAATTTTTGTTCATTTGGTCAATACCATAAAATGATTTACATATGGCAAAGCAAGTTTTAAATCTAACCAAAAACCATTCCTCCTGGACGACTCCTTCAATTCCATGGCTGAATTTCTATTTAAGAACTGGTAGCCTGTAATAAAATTAATAAACTAATTTTAAGTGTAGTGGCGTAAGTAGGGTTAAAAAATAACATGTTCATTAATGTAAACACTATCCACGAATACATATCGTGTAAAGTGACTCGTTCTGCTTCATTTCAATAAAAGAATGGTTCAAATGATCTATGGAACTAAATGAGTCCAGAGAAAAGTCAATTAGGGCAGGTCAAAATTATTTCTTCTGAATGGAAAACTCGATGTCATAAGAACATTCGTTCGTGAATTTTTTCCCATTTTTTCATTCCTTTCTTTGAATTTTAGATGGTTACTGAAATTCGTATCATGACCCTACAGTACTGTTTCCTGTTCAACACTGAAAGTTCCCAAAAAAAAAAAAAATTAAAAAAAAATAAAAAATTTTAAAAAAATTTAGTATTTCCTAAAACAGGTTTCATTCCCAACTGTTTATTTTGCCATAATGGTTTGAGCCCATCACCCGATGTAATTCTTGGAAGTGATTCTTTCTCACTTGCTTGCCTGATTTTCATTTCACGAAGTCTGGCTTTTACTAGGCTTCCTTCAAATTATTCTAATTCCCTGAGTTCTTTGTCTTTTCCTGTTAAAGAAAGAGAACAGTAAAAGTTTTAAGTTGTTATTACCTGTTTTGTCCAGTAAATAAGAAACTGGTTTGTCTGATAGAATCTCCGTGGTAGTTAAACATTCCCATTGTTGTTACTTTGGCTATTGTTTTCACAGCCTACAATACAGCGAATAATGCAGTTATATGTTACATAGACAGACAGGAGAGTCACAAAGTTTTAATTATTGCTGTTGTTGTGGTCTTCAGTCCAGAGACGGCTTTCATGCAGTTCATCAGGTAGGTGTTCTGTGCAATCCTCTTCATCTCTGTGCAGCTGCTGCAGCCTGCTAAACAACTTCCCCAGAACCCTGTTGCAGGTTGCCTATCTAATGATTTAGATGGGGTAAAAAAATGTTGATTTTCGGTATTTCGCGTAATTCTTTGAGAGAGGCCACATTATTATGGTCTAGAAGCGAGCATCTTGTTGTAGAGGACCAGGGTCGATGGCCCATACAGTGGCAGGGTTGAGTTGAAGCGATGGTGGTGGGTAGTCGTCAGGATCTTATTAGGAAACAAGGTACAGCAATCGTAACATCGTTCCATAGCAGCAACACCCTCTCACTGCACGCTGAGAGCAGCGAGATCAGCGGTGCTGATGCAAGAGACGGCCAGTGGCCGACTGGCGTCTGGGCAGGAATGCTGACGCGCGCACACTCTTTGGCGCAACTCTGCGACTCAGGGTAGGCCGCGCCTGCAGACACGGAAGCCCGCCGCTATTCTTGCTGAGGTAGACGGACCTCAGCAGTGGTCTGCGCCCCTGCGAACAGAAGTGTACAGTGTCAATCTGCTTCGGCTGCTACACCGCATTGTTATCAATGGCCGGCTTCCAAGACTGAAGTCCCGCTGCGGCTTAAGTCAGCCCGAAGGTGGCCCACCATCTCGAAGGTCCTAAGTCCATGAGAATGGATTTAGAACTAGCAGTCGGCTCATCGACAGTGGACCCCAAGTCTCGTGGTGTCAGCTCCCATAACCATGTCACTCCCTCGCCTGGTGTGGCCCTGTCTTATAGTACTTGCTGCCAGACTGACCCGCCTTTGGCTACAAATAATGGGTATATATGCAGGTTTGGTACCCAATTGTTCCCAACCACATACACCACAACAACACAGCAGCCAGAAGATTTAGAAATCAGTCTACCAGCCAACCTTTCTGCTGCGTAGTTGGTACTGTGAGTGCTCTACATGGCCCGCAGTGTGGAAATATACTGTTAGTATTGCTGCATCTGATGCAACGGTGGTTTGGTCAACTCCGAGGCCCATCTGCGACAGCACAGGCAGTGCCTGTATTTTACTTAGTAGCGTCGATGATTAGTGGGGGCGCTACACTGGAACAGTGAAGCTGACCCGCTCTTCGTGTACCACTCTCGTCAACATCTATGGAAAGTGGTTGGAGGACGGTCTTTCAAGCTTGGTGTCTCTTCCGACGGCGATGGCATTTGTCCTTTGAATAACTGTCGATGTCACAAGACCAGACTCGTGCTACAGTGGTTTCAGGTGCATCGTAATGAATTCACGTTAACGTCTTGACTACCAAATTAGCCTGGTCTGACCTCAGTGGAACATACATGGAACGCAACCGGGCACCAGCTCTACGACCAAAAACCACCTGTCTGTAATGTACAGGAACTGCTTTACTTGTGCTTAGACATCTGGTGCTACACTCCTCAGAAAGTTACCACGCGCTTTTCGAAATCATGACATGCCGAATCGCTGCTCTCTTTCGTCTCAATGTACGAGGGTTGGAACTTTAATAGTGGCAACTATTTATTTACAGTTCGTACAAAATAGATACGTGTTTCAAAGTTTTACTGACCTTCAAAGTAGTCAGCAACATTGTGTATAACCCGTTGCCAGCGATGTGGAAGTCGTGGGATACTCTTAGCAGTGCTAGTTGTGTTGACAGTTCGAGGGGCGCGGTCTATTGCCCGACGAATTTGTAGCAGTTCTGAAGCGAATGCCGTGAAGTGTTTCCTTCAGTGTAGAAATCGAGTTGAACTCACGAGGGCTGAAGTCAGAGGAGTGCAGTAGGTGGTATAGCACTTAGCAGCCCCATCAGTCAGACAAATCAGTTACAGCTTGCACTGTACGTGCTTGAGCATTGTCCTGCAAAATGATGGTCAGGTCACGCAGAAAGTGTCATCACTTCTGTCTATAAGCTGGTCGTAGGTTGTGTTCCAAAAATGAACAGCATAGAAACAGAAGTCATGATACTTTCTGCAGGACCTGGCCATCATTTTGCAGCACAATTCTCAAGCACTTACAGTGCAATCTGTGTCCGGAACCATGTGGCTTCTACGGTCCCAGGTTCGAATCCTGCCTCGGACATGGATGTGTGTGATGTCCTTAGCTTAGTTAGGTTTAAGTAGTTCTAAGTCTAGGGGACTGATGACCTCAGTTGTTAAACCCCTTAGTGCTTAGAGCCATTTGAACCATTTTGAACAGTGCAAGCTGTTAATGATTTGTTTGACTGATGGGGCTGCTAAGTGCCGTACCACCTACTGCACGCCCCTGACTTGAGCCGTCTTGAGTTCAACTCGATTTCTAAACTGAAGGAAACACTTCACGGCATTCGCTTGAGAACTGCTACAAATTCGTCGGGAAATTGACCGCGCCGCTCGAACTGTCAACACAATTGGCACTGCTAAGACTATCTACAACTTCCACATCGCTGGCAACGGGTTATACACAATTCTGGTGATTAGTTTGAAGGTCAGTAAAACTTTGAAACACGTATATACTTTGTACGAGTTGTAAATAAATAGTTGCCAATATTTTAGTTCCAACCCTCGTATTTTGCGTGCCCTTAGTTGCCTCACACTTTCTAGCATAAAAATATCGATTTTTTCGTATATTTGCTACCTCACACTTCGTTATATCGAGAGTCAGTTGCTTTCTGCAATTAATTTTACTGTCGTTATCCGTTGTGCGAACAGTAACAATACTCCCACGTTTCCTCGAGATGCGGTGGACTCGACTTTCGGTTTGGTGATGCCCATCGAGAAAGAGAACTGTGTACCGACTCATAAGTGATGATCAGTGAAGTTGGAGTTTCATGTCACTCAATTCCACAACTCTTTCTGATATTTTCTTAGATATGGACTGTAAGACAGATTCGCAAAACAGTCACATTCGGTGGGCTGTAGGGCACAAAATACACTTCCGCTAACTCTCGTGCAGTAAACACCATCCCTGTGATAGCATTCCTTGTCTATTAAGCTGAACATTCTAACGTAGTTTTTCCTAACGTTACACTAGACATCTGCATTGATAGTGAATTATGAATTTGAAAGGTGTTTCATTCCTCGACGGATCGTCAACATGAAGTCACAGTTCTGATATTTTTCTTTGATTCACAACTACAAATTTATAACAAAAGTACTCATTTATAAATGAAAATATAACGCATGAAAGGCACCTTACATCCGCATATTTTTTGTGTACAGAGTTTTGCAACATCTTACTGATTCGTCCCTGTTTACCGTATTGGATACTGAAAACACTGAACTACATAATATGTGTGTGTGTGTGTGTGTGTGTGTGTGTGTGTGTGTGTGTGAATGTGTGTGTGTGTGTGGTGTCCTGGCATTAGACTCAGTGCCTTTCCTTGTGCGCTGTCTCTAATGAATTCCCTAGTGTCATCACTCGATTATTTAAGTCCAGACATCACCTCTGTGTTTCCGTCAAAGCACACAATTCTCTTTTGTGTCACTGTTTGATCCCAATCATACCGTTGGTAAAGTGTCGTGAACTGCTGCGGATATCTCTCCGTCGATTTCAATAGCGCCCCCAACTGGGAAAAAATAGCAAAGGTTTCACTTTTATGGATGTTGTAACTTTATTTTCTAGAGAACCGACATAACACAGTCGTCGTCATTTCTAAGAAACCATGTCATTTTATTGCAGTGATTTATTTATGTTTGCTTCCCTCGTTCTTGGCACAACAGTTTTCCTTACTGCCATCCTAGCAGTAAAATTCAGTTGTAGACTGTAACAGTGTCGAAACAATGCGAAAGACAGTCGCTGCACATTCTCTTTCTGTGGGCGCGAGTCATTAGAGTCGTTTTTCACGAACTAGTCGCATGTCACGTATAAAATTGCTCATCACCGTTGGGCGCAGTAAAGAGATGCAGTAGATAACTGTTGCAAAACAAAAGTGTATTTCTTATCCGGAGACATCTTCTTGAACAAATTGTGGAACTGCAGTTGTGTGAATGTGACACCTAAGATCATAGTAATGGCGGCCGCCATTTTGTGTAGAGGCAAGGAACCAAGTGTCATTGGAACGCAAAAGAAATTTCGTACAGTAAATGTTATAGTCCTGTTATCTGACTGATAATATACTTAATAGAGATAGGTATCCTTCTCAGTCTACTCTAAATCATTCTAACAACGAACGGGCCCCCAACTTTATAAGTGGGCAGGACTTCACTTGCACTTGCCAGCAAACTAAAATCTATGAAATATACCGTGCTGTACTAGGAATACTGTTGCCCACATTCTGTTCCGCAGCGACGACAACATTCAACATGGCCTGAGTGGCCGAGCGGTTCTAGGCGCTATAGCCTGGAACCGCGCGACCGCTACGGTCGCAGGTTCGAATCCTGCCTCGGGCATGGATGTGTGTGATGTCCTTAGGTTAGTTAGGTTTAAGTAGTTCTAAGTTCTAGGGGACTGATGACCTCAGAAGTTAAGTCCCGTAGTGCTCAGAGCCATTTGAACCATTTTTTTGCACTTTGTGTGCAAAGTATGTGTAGGTTAATCAGGTAGGACTATAAGCAGTAGATTGAACATGAAAACAGTTTTAAGAAAATGAAACGCTTAGAGCCGGCCTTATGATCTTATTTAATGTGTAACTACAAGTTTCGGCGCTTCAGTGCGCTATCTTCAGGCCTTAGTTGATGCTTCGACCGAGTGCCAGCATTCAGAATATGAAGGACTAGATACAATAGCTGTGGGTCATCTTGCCTCAGATGAGGACACCATGGCTTCGTGACACCCTCCCAGACTATTGAGTATATGCACCTCGACGTTATATTGATAAGCGTTTTGTTAATGCCAAGGTCTTTGTAAATTTGACTCGATTTTGTTATTACTGAAATAGCATTACACAGCCTCACAACTCGTGAAGTTTCATGTTGTTTCCTCCTCCCCTTCTGGTTGCACAATTTTATTTGTCAGGTATTGTATATGAACAGTGATATTAATGGATTACATTTCAAAATTGTAGACATGTGAAAGTAATTGCTTTATCAGTTAAACAACTATCATACTGCATTTTCGTAACAAACTTGAATGCTCATATTACGTACTGTTTCCACGTTCTGACAAAGGATGCCCTAAAGGTTGAAATTTGTTTCAAAATATTGCAAACAATAGTTTTTTTACCAGATTGTGTGAGTTTGTTAGAATGCTGTGTGATTTATTGATCTGAGGTAATTACATTTTGCTGGAGACGTACTGAGTCTCAACCTTATGTACGATAAGATAAAGGCCGAGGTAATGGCTGAAGTAATGAACCAAAATTTGTGGCAAGGCCCGACTTCAACCTGGGTCCCCTGCTTAGTAGGCAGATATGTTATCCACTACACCTCCGTGGCATTGTGGCTAATACAGGTTGTATCCTTCCCGAAGATAAAGCTGAGACATTATGACTCTGTAATTACGTCAGATCAATGGATCACCTGCTCCTGAGGTACAGGCAAGATGGGGTGCTATTGAAATATCGAAGAGCCTAGGTAGTACTGACGACTTAAGATGGCGAAAATCAACATGGGCTGAGGTGTGATTTGAAGTTTGTGTTAGGGATGCGTTGGACTAGTATAGTCCGTTCAGCTGTGTTAGTCGCAGTGGCAGGGTGGCGTAGTGGATAACACATCTGTCTATATAAGCAAACGCCCGGGTTCAAGTCCCGGTCTTGGTACACAGTTTAACTCATTACTTCAGCTTCTCTCCTATCGAAACTATGTAGTTTATCTTTCTTTGTCGGTGGTGTTAAGAAAGCTGCCTCTGCGCTACACACTCTGCAGAGACGACCGTGCAACACGCAGGAGAGGGAATCTGCTCTCACAGCGGCCGTACTGTATGTAGTTGGGAGGGTCCGCCCGACGCCAGGACGAAGGCGTGTCGGCAGATAAAGGCGGACGCGGAGTCACGTCGCCGAGCGACTTGTAAACATTTTGGGCGGTGGTAGCTTTCGCTGCTTCGCTAACCCGGCCTCGCGGCTTCGGGGTCGTTTGTATGCAGCCTTCGCCGTAACTGCGGCTCGATTCTAATTAGTCGTTGGAAATTTGCAACTGGGGCCTCCTCCGGCAGGGAAGAGTGTTCTCGGCCGCATCCCAATGCGCCCTACCCGCCTCTCGGCGGCCCAGAAAATCGGCGTCCTCGGCTGATACTGCTACTGGAGTGGCAGTTAAACGCTCAAACGGAAGATACGCCAAGGATCAAAAGCGTTTTCTTTCTGTCCCTTTTTTTTTAAATTTGGCATTCGGTGCTCATAAATGCAGCCAGCAGAAAAATGCGAACTACTAAAGATATTGATAACAGCCGACTTTCACACCCAGATCTGTAACGAATACGCATAATTCGAGTTGAAACTTGCCTGCTCTTCGGGGATGATGAGTTCGGATTCCGTAGAAATGTTGGAACACGTGGGACAATACTGTCCCTGCGACTTATCTTAGAAAATAGTTTAAGTAAAGGGAAACCCACGTTTCTAGCATTTGTAGACTTAGAGAAAGCTTTTGACAATGTTGACTGGAATACTCTCTTTCAAATTCTGAAGGTGGCAGGGGTAAAATACAGGGAGCGAAAGGCTATTTACAATTTGTACAGAAAGCAGGTGGCAGTCTTAAGAGTCGAGGGGCATGAAAGGCAAGCAGTGGTTGGGAAGGGAGTGAAACAGGGTTGTAGCCTGTCCCCGATGTTATTCAATCTGTATATTGCGCAAGCAGTAAAGGAAACAAAAGAAAAATTCGGAGTAGGAATTAAAATCCATGGAAAAGAAATAAAAACTTTGAGGTTCGCCGATGACATTGTAATTTTGTCAGAGACAGCAAAGCACCTGGAAGAGCAGCAGAACGGAATGGACAGTGTCTTGAAAGGAGAATATAAGATGAACGACAAAAGCAAAACGAGGATAATGGAATTTAGTCGAATTAAATCGGGTAATGCTGCGGGAATTAGATTAGGAAATGAGACGCTTAAAGTATTATATGAATTTTGCTATTTAGGGAGCAAAATAACTGGTGATTGTCGAAGTAGAGAGGATATAAAATGTAGACTGGCAATGGCTAGGAAAGTATTTCTGAAGAAGAGAAAATTGTTAACATCGAGTATAGATTTAAGTGTCAGGAAGTCGTTTCTGAAAGTATTTGTATGGAGTGTAGCCATGTAAGGAAGTGAAACATGGACGATAAATAGTTTAAACAAGAACAGAATAGAAGCTTTCGAAATGTGGTGCTACAGAAGAATGCTGAAGATTAGATGGGTAGATCACATAACTAATGAGGAGGTATTGAATAGAATTGGAGAGAAGAGAAATTTGTGGCACAACTTGACCAGAAGAAGGGGTCGGTTGGTAGGGCATATTCTGAGGTTTCAGGGGATAACCAATTTAGTATTAGAGGGCAGCGTGGAGGGTAAAAATCGTAGAGGGAGACCAAGAGAGGAGTACACTAAATAGATGCAGAAGGATGTAGGTTGCAGTAGTTACTGGGAGATGAAGAAGCTTGCACAGGATAGAGTAGCATGGAGAGCTGCATCAAACCAGTCTCTGGACCGAAGACCACAGCAACAACAACCCGGCAAGAACACTGGAACAACTCAAAAATACAATATCTGAGAAAAATCGACTTAAAGAAGGAGGAGAACGAGATCAGTGTGTAACGTCCCGTCGACAACGATATCGTTAGAGACGTAGCACAACCTCGGTTAAGGGAAGGATCGGGAAGGAAAGTGGCTGTGCCGTTTCAAAGGAACCATCCCGGCATTTGCCTTAAGCGATGTGGCGGAGCCACAGAAAACTTAAACCAGGATGGCCTGACTCTGGTTTGAACTGTCATCATCCCGAATACTAGTCCAGTGCGCTAACCACTGTCGCTAACCAATGCGCTGCCCTGCTCGGTTTAAAGATTTCTGTAAAACTTATATTGAAGTAGTATCAGCTCCCTCTAAATGTCAAGTAAGTATTGTAGGGAATAAATTCCATTACATTTTGTACAATGGCAATATGAACCTTTACTTCTGTTCTCGTTGAAAGCAAGGTCTTATCACGTAATTGTTCATTAATTCTTTGAATTGTGTCACTTTTCTCGCTTTCCTAAAAACGTTTTTTTGCGTTGTTATGATCCCTCATGTTATACTTTTGCCACTTTTCCGCCCCACATAGTATGTACAGTATTTTACTTACTGTAATATAATGAGAAGATTCGAACCTCCTTACGTAAATACGTAATACGTAAATTAGAATAATCAATGAAGAACAAGTTCAGGCGTGCGGCCTTTATATCGTTCCTTTCTGGTGCCTGCGTATCGGGAGAATGACACATGCGTGCACAGTGGCAGATGGTCTGAAGCGGGTTCAGTCGAGTACGTAGTTCTAATTTTCATCCACCAGAGAACAGTAGCGCACAGAGACATTCAAGAAACACGGCAAGAGAATGTTTTTGTGAATTGCTCTGTTTATTTCTTGAAGGTCTTTTTGTTTATATACGTTTTTACAGTTTTGTATATGGTTTTTAGTACAGTGAATGACGCATGAACGTGGTCTAAAGTAAATATGTAGGTCATTGTTATACTGACAAACACTGTACGAATTAGCGAGAAAAATTTTTAAGACAGTGTGAATCCAGACGACGGGGAATTTTATATTATAATGTGTTAAGTAAGTTTTTTTGTAAAAGGAAAGCTAATTTGAGTCAAATAAAAATAGTTAATAGCGTAAAGTATAAATAAAATATCAGAATGTTAAATATTTATTTCGGGAAAAAGTACAATTCGAAAGTGTGTTACTTGTTGATTGGTTAGTCATGAAAAGCGCGGACTAACGCGGGAGACTAGTATTTTTCTGTTGACCTTAAAGAAAACTGACCAGTCAGAACGGATTATTCTTCGCCCGTCTTTACTCTTGGAGATAGAGAATGCTTACAGCAGTCTAGGTCGTCGGAGCCCAGTCTTTCAGTGGTACGGTCGTGTGTAAATGTAAATGTGTGTGAGTTCCTAAGGAACTATACTGCTGTCCCTAGACTTACACACTACTTAAACTAAATAAAACTAACTTGTGCTAAGAACAACTCACACACACATACCCGAGGGAGGACTCGAACCTCCGACGGGAGGAGCCGCGCAATCCGTGACATGGTGCCTCAAACCGCGCGGCCACTCAGCGCGGCTGGTCGTGTGTAGTATCAGCTCCGGAGGAAGTTATAGTTTGCCGGTTTTAGTTGTGCTGTAAGCCTCAAAAGTGCTTTAAAGTGAAGGCATATTTATTCCGGTGTGTGTTTTTTAGAAAGTAAGCATTTTTTTACTATTTTTGTGTGAGAAAAGACAGTAATTCCCCGTGGCATATTGAGCAGATCGACAATCAAAAACTTGAGCGCATTGAAAACGATAAACTTAAACGTGGCGAGCATTTTCATTTAAGAACAGGCGGTGTTTAGTAGGTGTTCAGATTTCTGGAAACACGTTACCATAATCTTGCTAACGTGAATGAAAAGGTTCGCGCATGCCCGTGTTAGGACTGGCACGGGTTTGGCAGTGAACTCGAAATTCTAAACTTCAGAATACACCGAAGTTTTCATTTAGAATAGTTACGTTGTATGCAGCCTGGTGCGAGTCGCAGTACGGCAGGTTTCTGCTCGGCTTCCCTACCGGCGATCTGCTGCGATGAGTTCACAGGTAGGTGCTGGTAAAATATCAAAAAGGAACCGCTCCGACGCAAAAATGGAATTGTACTATTAGACAAATAGAAAATACAAAATTATAGTTTATAAAAATTAATGCAGTTTAATAAGGAACATAAATACGTACAATATACGGAACATAATATTCGAAAACATACAATCATAAACGGGCATATAATGTAGGAATTGTGGCAGAGTTACGTTCAAATATAGCCACAAAATGTTGAAATATAGCCACAACATGTAATCCGGTTGTCTATATTTCCCTCTGCAGAAGACGTTCTTACAAACATTGAAACCATAGTAAAAGGTGTTTCAATGAACCTGACATGACAGGACAAAGCGTCAGTTTAAAGTGTGAATCATTTGAATTTCCAGTATGAAGCATACATATGTGTAACCAAAACCCGTTTCACATACTATTAAAAATACAGTTGTTTGTTATATTGCCTTGTTCACAAAAATTATTATCTTGGTTTAGGTTATAACAGTCTGCTGTCTAGATCCTGATACGGACCGCATCTTTCTAATTAAATAAATGAATTTAAAACACACAATAAGACTGAATACCGTTTGCTAAATGGTGTTTTCGTCCAGAACACTTTTCTCAGCAACCAATCCTTCCGGTTTTTTTTTAGAAATTTCTACATGGTTTCAATTGAACTTATGAGATATTTCTGATAATTAATTCCAGCAGCAAAGCAAATATGGAAATATTATTTTATGTTAAAAAAGTAAATTACAGTTTAGGGAGAATAAGTAAAAACTTTGAGCAATGTTTATCATATGGACAAGAAAAACTCCGTCTTTTGCAACTGGATGTTTATATTGTTTTTAAGCAAACATGTTTCGCCTGTTCATACTAGGTATCACTGATGAAAGGTATCACTAGCATGAAAGGCGCAAATTCTGTCTATTGCTGCTATATATTTTATTTTTAATCAAAATGTTTCGCCTGGTCATATTAGGCATTTTAATGAAATTGAATGAAATTTCTTAAAGAATAGAAGAAGAATTAAATAATCAATTATCTTTTTTTTTAAATTTGCTTTTAGTTACGTACGTTCGAACTTTGTTGTTGAACCACTTACTCTTATTTACGTGTGGTAATACAAAAATTCATTTTGCAAAGAAGAATTACGTATCTTTTAAAAATTACGTGAACTCATATTGACTGATTAAGAATATTTATCTGAGAATTAAATCCTTTACATAATTCGGCCTTGGCACACATTTTCTAAATGCAGTGGGTTTTTTTTAAAAAAAATATTTACTGAATTCTTTCCCGGCGTTAGCTATGGAACATAAGACTGTCTCTATTAGCAGAAAATGGTTAAATATTGGCAAGCCGACGTTTAATTATCACTGATAAAACACACATCGCTATACATTTAAGTTATTTGAAAGAACCAAAATTGTTAAATTTCAACATTAACTATCCGTCTAAGAATGCACAAATGTGTAACTATTTTTATAAACCGTCAGTCTCAGGATCGCTGTAAAAGAAGAACATTCTCTTAATTCACTGCTAATTTTTTATCTATCTGTTCCCGTTTTACGGGTTTGGTTAATTTTTCTTTAGCGGAACAATTTTTTTTAAATGTGCCGCCGCTGCAAATCGATCGGTCGCGGCACAGCCCAGCAACACCGCTAAAAATGCTGAAAATTCTTTAAAGAAATATTATAGATGACATGGGCAAGCTAATTTACATTAATAATACACACTTTTGATAAATTTCAATATATTTAGACCACAACAAATATTCAACTCACATTAGTTCGTAATTTCTCCTTCAATGGCGGCTAAATCTAGATACAGACAAATGACGTCTACCCATTTATAAAATACTTCGTTACAGCTTCCTATCGCTTTCAGCTCTACAGGAGGAAGACCAAATAATACATAGTGCATTGTGCTTTTATACTGCTGCTGACTATTAACATTTCTTTGTAATTTCACGACATTATTTTCCACTGGCTGAATTTCACATCTCTGTTATCGCAGATATTGACACATTTCGCAATTACATTATTAATATAGAAATATTACCATCCTAAATACAGAGAGAATATTACTACAAAAAATATTACAATAATAGCAAATGTCTTTTACACAAAATTCAATAATATTTTTTGTTAAATAAGTACAATATATACAGATTGCTCAGAGCAGCGTATATGGTACAAATAAATTTTAGTTTATTAATGTGTGAGTTTGCTAGGGAACGTTACATTGCCCCCTGGCAGCATTTGGCAAAGATTTTCTATACTTTTACACAATGGTGCCAGTAACGTTCTTTACAATTCTGTATTTTTTTTATGGAACGGCTCTTTTAATTAGTCCCAGGGTTATATATGTTCACGGCTCCCCCATTTGGGCGAAGGCAGACAGGAAACCTGGGCAAAACTGTGCCGGAGCCCAGCCATCCCAGTTGGTTCATGATTAATCTTGTCCCTTTAACAGTCATTCTTTTGAATTGATTTAGCAGTTTGTCATCAACGGTTACATAATATCACAGTCACATACAGTTCAACGATGTACTGCAAGGTCACTTGTCCTAGGATATATCACCTAGTTTTTTGAAATCATTTAACACTGCATCACTTTTTATAATGTTCCCACTACCTACGTGTTACAAATCCATCTCCTACACTTGTTAGTGTTCATTTTCTCTTATCAGTTCACAGGTATACATAATAAATGTTCAATGTTTATCAAAAATGGAGTCATTGACATGTTATGCAGTTCGTGTAAATATTTTGGAAAATGACAATAATGCTGTAGTTGGTGAGCGATGCGGAGTGATTGTTGAGCGGCGCTCGGCGCGGCGCGTCGGCTCCGTGTAGGTTACCGCCCCCGGTGTTGACAGCTACGGCGCGGAGGGGCGTGGCTGTCTGGTCTGCTACGGGCTGCTGCGGCCGCTGCATGGCTGAGGTAGCCGGATGCGCGTTGTATATCAGCTCGCCCGTGTGACATCTTCTTGCAGTGCTCCAGCAAACATGCAACAAGTTCACAAACAGTGTACTATCCTTATGGGCATTTTTCCTGCTGTGGGAAAAAACGCACACAGTTATTGGCAGTTATTATTCAGTAGGCCTTCACTAGTCTGGTTTGCACAATGTTTCGTTGTCACAGTAACACGTTTTATGGGCACACAATATTTTTTCACCATGTCATGACTTGTCATTAGTTACACGCAAGTTTTCACCATAGGACAAAATGTATCTCTGTAGTCAATGCGCTTTCCTAGCGTCCCTTGACACACAAAGAGTTAAAGTTTGACACTAACTTGGTCCACCGTCCGTTATCAGCTCACTGTTCGTGTCGTGCTAGTTCCTTGTCCATTTGCACACACGGCGATGATACAGTTTCTTATTGCTTGTTCAAAACAACCTCGTGACGTATTGCTGCAGGTTTAACAGTCACTGTCTGTCTCTGCCACACAATACTGCACTTTTGTTTAAGTTTTTTCATTTACAATGTCCGTTGTGCAATTTTTGTTACAGCACATTCGTAACTTCTTTGCTCGCTCTTTACCAAGGTGTGTAATATTTGCGTACATGGTAACAAATATTAAAGTTTCGTATTAGTTTGCTCAAAAATCATCTATATTTATGTTCGATTAGATTTTATTTGTGCATTCCAGCCGGATTCAGGCATATTGTTCAATAACTCCTTTGAAATTATGTCTCACTTTACTATCAAGGTCCTACGTAACTACAGTGTAGTCTCTATAGGCTAAAATTGACTTGGACTGTATTAGGCTAGCTCTTTTTTTACTGATTGAATCTGCACATGCTTCAATTGAAGCTTCTCTGTGCGTAACTTTGCGTTACTTAAATTTGCAATAAGTTTGCCTCCCATGGTGCCCTCGGGTCACTACTGTGTGCGTTATTCTCTTTGATAACACTGGTTTGAAAATAAACTTCTCAGGGTCTCATATTACTGATATTATTCTGGGTTCGAATCTGTCAATCTGACAGCTACACATATATACGTACATACATATATAATAGAAAAGATTGTGCCAAGAAATATTTCAAGTTTGACACACATATAGAAAATTATGCAGTACACAAACTAATCATTACTAAAATGTTCCTCCTGACTGATCTCTGTCACAATTTAACACTATAAATAATTGCACTAATCAGGTTATCTGTGCAGACATTTAGAGCATGTTTTAGATAACATAAATTAAAAGAGGACATGACACAAATATTCATAAACACATGAGAAAGTCAATCATATTCTTATAACTAAACACTTCTACACTAGTACATTATCTCTAAGATCACACATCATTAATGTTCATTCACTTTCAAAAGAATAGTGTATCTTTTTTACACATAACACATAGGACTATTAGTCATTTACTGTAGGAATATTTTCACATCCTTACACGGATTCAGTCCCCGTACTCTCGGTGATTGGGGATCTGCTAAGAGATAGCTACTATTTCCTTCTTGGACTAAGGAATGGAGTATGAGGCTCGACAGTAGGTTTTGTGAGGCTACACCTCGATATTGTACTGATATCCCTTAACAATTCCTGTTCGTTCTGAAAATACAACTGCATAGTTAGATAATAACTGTACCAAATCCTGCTGTTGCATTTAGTTCAGATTTTCGGACTGTGATACTTTGTTCACAAGTGCGTCCACATTTGCTTTTGATTGATCACATTGTGCGTCTGGATAATAGAGATTTTGTCCTAGACAATGATTGTCTAAATGTAGTATCCACTGATTCCTACACTTTATGTTAATAACATTACAATTAGGCACAGGTACCTCTTCAGATCTGAGCATGGACAATTCTATCCTCCTACCAGCGTTCATCAAACTTAATTTTTCCCGAGAAAGGTCGATTACTGCGTCCCTTTCTCTCAAAAAATCTACCCCCAAAATGCAGGCTACCCTTAAACCCTTTACTACCATCAATATTGTTAATTTTGATCTCTATTATCGCTTGTACTTTGTCTTTGTGTTCCTTTATGCACGTGGATGGTTCAGTTATTAGTTCGTCTCCCATCTGTACCCCGTCATTATACCTAAGGATACAGATGTTGTCGGGTGTTTTGTTCTGTGTCGGGCTGCTCTCACTCCAAACCTCAGCCGACGATGGAGAGCGTATCTCGGCTGAATCTAGTTTGTTGAATTCTTACAGGTGGATGGGTGTGGCTGCTCTGTGTCACTGACCTCCACTATGTGTAAGTTGTGTTGCGTCGGCCGCTACGGTTGCGCAATTGGCGCATTTTGTGGTGACGGTCGGTTATTGTCATATCTTTCACTGTTTTGGCGGTCCGGACTGGGCCTCTGGTTCTGTGGCCAAGTTCGGTTTGCATCATTATAGGTATTAGTGTTCCACGGCCCCCTGGCATTTTTCCATCTACTATTGCTTGG
This sequence comes from Schistocerca nitens, assembly GCF_023898315.1. Lineage (NCBI taxonomy): Eukaryota > Metazoa > Arthropoda > Insecta > Orthoptera > Acrididae > Schistocerca > Schistocerca nitens. The sequence continues at coordinate 229,403,602 of NC_064615.1, read as the reverse complement.
TGGGCCTGTTTCATATCCGTCATCGAACCTCCTTTTCCGGTCATTATTCACCGGCGGACTATTGCCGTTCCGGTCTCTACCTCTATTCCCGTTTTGTACATAATCTTGTCTCCTATTGTTACCTCCGCCGTTTCCATTATTTGGTGGAGGCGTGTTATTTCGACCATTTCTGTAACCGTTTCCGTTACTTCTAGCCTGTTCAGAGGCTGCCTTAATATCCTCCTGAATCAGGTCAATTGAGTCCAGAACAGACAAGAAATGTTCCATATCATTCTCCGGCACGTGTATAAGTTTTTCCTTTACGTGTATCGGCAAGTGTGATTTCAAGTCTGATCAAATCCCGGGATGAAATCTGCTCGTCCCAGTAACGGGTCTTATTAATGTACTTCTCAAAATATTTTCGTAAATTCCCTAATCGTGGAGAATACGGCTCTGGATTATATACCTCCTTCCGTAATCTCTCCTGAATACATGTTGACCAATATTTGGCCAAGAATGCCTTTTCAAATTGCTCATATGTATCGCAACTGTCAGCTGCTTCGGTTGCCCATAATGCAGCATCTCCTTGTATGTAAGACATAACAAACTGTCTTTTCTGTGTATGACTCCAAACGCTAGGCAAAATGTTTCTAAATCCCTTGATAAACACTACAGGGTGAAAGATTTCTTCTCCGTTGTAAAGATCTGAAACTGTCGGTTTCTAATCAGGGTTTCTTCAATCACTATTTTGGAATGACATTTATTTGTTTCGCTTACATTGGTTGCCTGTTCTGTCTCGCAGTCGCAATTTTTTACTGCTGTATTTATATGCCTATCATTGTTGGACCTGGCTGGCGTGACATACACCTGTGAGTCGTCATGCCACAAGCTGATTTCTATTTCTGCAAGACGACGGTTGATTCCGCTGTCGCGGCGTGCACCTTCTCGCCTATTTCCTTTATAAATACGTTTTCCATTTTGTGCACTTGTTCGGACACTTTGTGCTCAATTGCTTGATTTGTGTCAATCTCTAATTGTTCCACCCTGTTGGTCAGTACACTGATTTCATCTACGATACTGGCGTTAGCCACTTGGATACTATCTACTCTTTCGCTTAGTTCTTGCACCGTTTTGGGTATGGTTTCATAGTTTTGTTTCAAACTAACAATCTCACTTTGCATAGCTTCCAAAGATTGCATTAACTGCAAGTCTCTCTCATGCAGGCGTCGATCACGCTCTGCTTGTTCAGCATCACGTTCTCTATCGCGTTCTGCTTGCATACATGCAAATTCAGCTATCATTCTCTGGTCACGCTCTGCTTGTTCAGCATCACGTTCTCTTTCGCGTTCTGCTTGCATACGTACAAATTCAGCTTGGAAATTGAGCATGCGCTCGAACATAACTCTTAACTGCTTATAGATGTTGACTCTGAAATTATTGGTATATCTGAACACTTCTTAAATAAGGAGATAATTCAGAGGCTTCCTTTACCAGGGTACAGGTTGGCTGGCAGCTTTTCTAGGAGCTCTTTGCGGTGTGGGGGAGTAGCCATGTATGTGAAAAACGGTATCCCATTTGAGTCAATTGATGTTTCAAAGTACTGCACTGAAAAGGTGTTTGAATGTTGTGCAGGTGTGGTTAAATTTAGTGGAGCTAAACTTCTTACTGTTGTTATTTGTAGATCCCCAGACTCCTATTTCACAACATTTTTGCTAAAGCTAGAGGAGGTACTTGGTTCACTTTATAGGAAATACAAAAAGTTAGTTATATGTGGTGACTTCAATATTAATTGTATAAGTGATTGTGCAAGGAAAAGGATGCTGGTAGACCTCCTTAATTCATATAATCTTATGCAAACCGTATTCTTTCCAACGAGAGTGCAAGGGAACAGTAGAACAACCATAGACAATATTTTTGTTCATTCGTCATTATTAGAAGGGCATTCTGTTAGCAAAAAGGTGAATGGCCTTTCAGATCATGATGCACAAATTTTAAGTCTAAAAGATTTTTGTGCTGCAACACATGTTAAATATAGTTACCAACTTTTTAGGAAAGCTGATCCAGTTGCTGTACAGACTTTTGTAAACCTTATCAAGGAACAAGAGTGGCAAGATGTTTATAGTGCTGATACAGTAGATGATAAATATAATGCTTTCCTCAAGACTTTTCTCGTGCTCTTTGAAAGTTGCTTTCCGTTAGAACGTTCAAAACAGGGTACTAGCACAAACAGGCAGCCTGGGTGGCTGACTAATGGGATAAGAATATCTTGTAGAACAAAGTGGCAATTATATCAAAACGTTAGAAACAGTCAAAATCTAAATGCAGCAGCCCATTACAAACAGTATTGTAAGGTGCTTAAAAAAGTTATTAGGAAGGCAAAAAGTATGTGGTATGCAGATAGAATAGCTAAGTCTCAGGATAAAATTAAAACCATATGGTCAGTCGTAAAGGAAGTGGCTGGTCTGCAGAGACAGGTCGAGAATATAGAATCAGTGCGTAGTGGGGATGTCCGTGTTACTGATAAGTCGCATATATGTACAGTATTTAATAATCACTTTCTGAATATAGCAGGTGAACTAAATAGAAACCTAGTCCCAACAGGGAATCATATAGCGCTCTTAGAAAAAAGTGTTCCGAGACTGTTACCTGAAATGCTCCTCCATGATACTGACAAGAGGGAGATTGAGTTAATAATTAAATCACTAAAGACCAAGAACTCTCATGGATATGACGGGGTATCTAGCAGAATACTGAAGTATTGTTCCAGGTATGTTAGCTCAGTACTTAGCCATATCTGTAACTTTTCCTTTAGGAGTGGTCGGTTTCCTGACCGATTAAAGTATTCGGTAGTGAAGCCACTTTATAAAAAGGGAGACAGGGATAATGTTGACAATTATAGACCTATTTCTATGCCATCGGTGTTTGCTAAAGTTATCGAGAGGGTTGTATATACAAGGTTACTGCAGCATTTAAATTCACATAATTTGCTGTCAAATGTACAGTTTGGTTTTAGAAATGGCTTAACAACTGAAAATGCTATAGTCTCTTTTCTCTGTGAGGTTTTGGACGGATTAAATAAAAGGTTGCGAACGTTAGGTGTTTTCTTTGATTTAACGAAGGCTTTTGACTGTGTTGACCACAAAATATTACTGCAGAAGTTGGAACATTATGGAGTAAGGGGAGTAGCTTACAATTGGTTCGCCTCCTACTTTAAGAACAGAAAGCAGAAGGTAATCCTCCGCAATATTGAGAGTGGTAATGATGTTCAGTCCCAATGGGGCACTGTTAAATGGGGCGTTCCCCAGGGGTCAGTGCTGGGGCCACTGCTGTTTCTTGTTTATATAAATGATATGCCTTCTAGTATTACAGGTGATTCAAAAATATTTCTGTTTGCTGATGACACCACCTTGGTAGTGAAGGATCTTGTGTGTAATATTGAAACATTATCAAATAATGTAGTTCATGATATAAGTTCGTGGCTTGTGGAAAATAATTTGATGCTAAATCACAGTAAGACTCAGTTTTTACAGTTTCTAACTCACAATTCAACAAGAACTGACATTTTAATCAGACAGAATGGGCATGTTATAAGCGAGACGGAACAGTTCAAGTTCCTAGGCGTACGGATAGATAGTAAGCTGTTGTGGAAAGCCCATCTTCAGGATCTTGTTCAGAAACTAAATGCCGCTTTATTTACCATTAGAACAGTATCTGAAATAAGTGACATTTCAACACGAAAAGTAGTATACTTCGCATATTTTCATACGCTTATGTCATATAGTATTATTTTTTGGGGTAATTCTTCTGATTCAAAAAGGGTATTTTTGGCTCAAAAACGGGCTGTTCGAGCTATGTATGGTGTAAGTTCGAAAACCTCTTGTCGACCCCTATTCAATAGTCTGGGAATTTTGACATTGCCCTCACAGTATGTATTTTCTTTAATGTCGTTTGTTGTTAGCAATATTAGCTTATTCCCAAGAGTTAGCAGCTTTCACTCAGTTAATACTAGGCAGAAATCAAATCTGCATGTGGAATGCACTTCCTTGATTCTTGTGCAGAAAGGAGTTTTGTATTCTGCTGCATCCATTTTCAATAAGCTACCACAAGAACTAAAAAATCTTAGCAGTAGCCCAAACACTTTTAAGTCTAAACTGAAGAGTTTCCTCATGGCTCACTCCTTCTATTCTGTCGAGGAGCTCCTGGAAGAGCTAAAAAATTAAGCAAATTCCAGTGTTACATTCTTGATTTTCTTTATTTAAACTAACGACTTGTCGCCTGAATATGTTTCTTATATTTTATTTTATCTGTTTCTACAATCGTGTTATAATTTCACGTATTGACTCGTTCCATGACCATGGAGACTTCTCCTAAATGTGGTCCCACGGAACAATAAATAAATAAATAAATAAATGATTGCACTTCTGACACCTCACCACTCTCTGGTCCGTGTCCAGAGCTTGCGGGTGGCACAGTATTTCCGCTATCAACTGAATCACTGGCTGGCAGTGGCAACATTTCTTGCCCTTCTGCCCCCAGATTCTCACATTGTACTTCCTGAACTACGCCACTAACATTACTTTGAGTCCCACTTACTAACTCGGTATCACTACTTACTAATTGTTGTTCATTATCCATGTTGATATCTTTCTGACTACGCAACCTAACCATAGTCAACAAAAGAAACAAAATCTGAACTAAATATCCTAACACTCAGGTTTCACTGACATAATCACACAAGAAATGGTCATTTCTTAAAACACACTTATTATATACTACAGTGACTAACTACTCAAATGTCCTGTTATTTAAAAAAAAAACTAACAAGAAGCACCCCACTAATGATCCGAGAACACTGCACTGAGGCTACTTTACTACCCACAGGACAACTACACTGTAGCTTTACCTTTTGGTGATCTATCTTGGGTGCAGCTGCCCCCTGATATTGTGGTAGGTAATTAATTTTTTCGCTATAATGAGCTCTCTTCTTCAGCTTGCCTCTGGGTATATAGTGTTCTCATGCAAAAAATCATATACAGGTATTACCACACAATATTGGTTATGCAATACATACAATACATGGAAAAATTATTAATTGTTCTCCAACAAAGTTCGACTACTATAATTCCCTAGTTATCTCATGGGTATTTAGTGGCCATTGCATATTCGAGCCCCACGTTGGGCGCCAATTTAACGAAATTGCTTTTATTTTCGTTAAAGATAGTATAATAATTATTGCTTTTAGTTAATTAATTTGCCTCTCTTTAACTGTCTTCTGTAAGTACGAACGAACTTTGTTGTAGAACTTCTTACTTATTTACGTGTGGTAATACAAAAATTCATTTTGCAAAGAAGAATTACGTATCTTTTAAAAATTACGTGAACTCATATTGACTGATTAAGAATATTTATCTGAGAATTAAATCCTTTACATAATTCGGCCTGTGAAATTCAGCCAGTGGAAAATAATGTCGTGAAATTACAAAGAAATGTTAATAATCAGCAGCAGTATAAAAGCACAATGCACTATGTATTATTTGGTCTTCCTCCTGTAGAGCTGAAAGCGATAGGAAGCTGTAACGAAGTATTTTATAAATGGGTAGACGTCATTTGTCTGTATCTAGATTTAGCCGCCATTGAAGGAGAAATTACGAACTAATATGAGTTGAATATTTGTTGTGGTCTAAATATATTGAAATTTATCAAAAGTGTGTATTATTAATGTAAATTAGCTTGCCCATGTCATCTATAATGTTTCTTTAAAGAATTTTCAGCATTTTTAGCGGTGTTGCTGGGCTGTGCCGCGACCGATCGATTTGCAGCGGCGGCACATTTAAAAAAAATTGTTCCGCTAAAGAAAAATTAACCAAACCCGTAAAACGGGAACAGATAGATAAAAAATTAGCAGTGAATTAAGAGAATGTTCTTCTTTTACAGCGATCCTGAGACTGACGGTTTATAAAAATAGTTACACATTTGTGCATTCTTAGACGGATAGTTAATGTTGAAATTTAACAATTTTGGTTCTTTCAAATAACTTAAATGTATAGCGATGTGTGTTTTATCAGTGATAATTAAACGTCGGCTTGCCAATATTTAACCATTTTCTGCTAATAGAGACAGTCTTATGTTCCATAGCTAACGCCGGGAAAGAATTCAGTAAATATTTTTTTTAAAAAAAACCCACTGCATTTAGAAAATGTGTGCCAAGGCCGAATTATGTAAAGGATTTAATTCTCAGATAAATATTCTTAATCAGTCAATATGAGTTCACGTAATTTTTAAAAGATACGTAATTCTTCTTTGCAAAATGAATTTTTGTATTACCACACGTAAATAAGAGTAAGTGGTTCAACAACAAAGTTCGAACGTACGTGACTAAAAGTAAATTTAAAAAAAAAGGTAATTGATTATTTAATTCTTCTTCTATTCTTTAAGAAATTTCATTCAATTTCATTAAATTGGCGCCCAACGTGGGGCTCGAATATGCAGTGGCCACTAAATACCCATGAGATAACTAGGGAATTATTGTAGTCGAACTTTGTTGGAGAACAATTAATAATTTTTCCATGTATTGTATGTATTGCATAACCAATATTGTGTGGTAATACCTGTATATGATTTTTTGCATGAGAACACTATAGCATCATCAGTGAATATTTTATCATACGGTACTGATGATGCCTAGTATGAATAGACGAAACATGTGTGATTAAAATCAAAATATCTAGTAGGAAGATGCGGAGTTTTTCTTATCCACATGAAAAACATTATTGAAGTAGCAACTGAAGAAAAAAGCTGCAAATATTGACAAAAGCAGTGGAATGGAATAGATAGTTTTATGAAAGATTATAGTATGTACATTAACAATAGTAAAACAAGGATAATGCAATGCAATGGAACTAACTCAGGCGTTGCTGATGGAATCAGGTTAGAAAATGGAAATTAAATGCTGTATGTGAGTTTTGCTAATTTTTGCAGAAAAGTAAGTGATGTTGGCCGAGGTGCAGAGGATACAAAATGGAAACTGGCTATGGCAGGAAAGGCATTTCTGAAAAAGGAGTTCGTCAGCACCGAATTTACATTTAAGTGTTAGGAAGATATTTCCGAAGGTATTTGTGTGTAGTTCAGCTTTGATCGGAAGTGAAACGTCGACAACGAATTTCTAATGAGGAGGTGCTGAATCGAATTGGGGAAAAGAGAAGTATAAGACCCGATTAAAAGAAAGGATTGGTTTGTAGGACACATCCTGGATCTGTTTGGTAATGGAGGTAAGTGTAGGGGGTAAAGATTGTGCAGAGAGAACAAGGCATGAATACAGTACGGAGATTCAAATGGATGTGTGTTGTAGTAGTTATTCGGACATGGACAGCCTTGCACTGAAGAACACAACAACAAAAGGGAATGAACGGAAGTGAATTTTACTCTAAGAAAATTTAATATTAAATGATTATTAAGGGAAATGAAAGAAAAAAAATTGAAAAACTGCTTCGGCTAAATGAGCACCAATTTTCATTATGCCCTACAGGTTGTGTTCCATATACTGCGCATATGTACGCAGTGGTTAGCATTTTAATTTGAACAATAATAAAGTCAGTCCAGCCTACCGAATGAACAATGCAAACACGCGCCGGCGGTTATTGTGGCCGCAGGCTCCCAACACATCAGGTTACGCTCCGATGGCGTGCGGACGCAGGTGTCGACTCGGTGAATTTTCTAGTAATTATAGTGGTGCACCAAATTTGGTGGTTTAGGGCTGCTAAATGTATGGACTAATTTATACCCCCCACATTTATCTACGTTTCATTTCCACTGTGGTCTTACTTGTTGAGGTTTGTAGTAACAAATGGTGCTTTTTGTAGAATTATATCATTTTTTGTTAACCTTTGTTTGTTATCCAGTAGATGTTGTTGTTCCTGTGGTCTTCAGTCCGAAGACTGGTTGGACGCAGCTCCCCACGATACTCTATCTTGTGCGAGCCTCCTCATCTCTGAATAACTATGGCAACCTACATCCTTCTGAATCAGCTTACTGTATTCATCTCTTTGTCTCCCTTTACGATTTGTACCCCTCACATTTCCCTCCAGTACTATAAATGGTGATCCCTTGACGTCTCAGAGTTTGTCCTATCAGCCTATCCCTTCTTTTGGTCAAGTTGTGCCGCAAATTTCTTGTCTCTCCAGTTTTGTTCAGCACTTCCTCACTAGTTACGTGATCGACTCATCTGATCTTCAGCATTCTTCTGTAGCACCACATTTCGAAAACTTCTATTCTTTTTTTATCCAAGCTGTTTATCGTCCATGTTTCAATTTCATACATGGCTACACCCCAAACAAATATATTCAGAAAAGACTTCATTCGACGTTAACAGATTTCACTCCTTCAGAAATGCTTTTCCTGCCATTGCCAGTCTACATTTTATATCCTGTCTACTTAGGCCATCATCAGTTATGAAGCCCAAATAGCAAAACTCATCTACTACTTTGAGTGTCTCGTTTACTAACCCAATTCCTTCAGCATCATCTAATTTAATTTGACTACATTTATCTTTGTTTTGATTATCTTAATGTTCGTCTTATGTCCTCAAGACACCATCCATTCCAGTCAACTTCTCTTCCAAATCCTTTGCTGTCTCTGACATAATTTCAATGTCATCTGCATACCTCAAAGTTTTTATTTCTTCTCCCGGAACTTTAATTCGTACTCCACCTGTCTCACTCCCTTCTCAACCAGTGCTTCCGTTTCATGCCTCTCCATACTTCACACTTTTTTAATTTCTTTAGTCATCAGCCTTCTAACTGGTCTGATGCTGCCCGCCACAAACTCCTCTCCTGTGCCAACCTCTTCATAGTATTGTAACACTTGCTCGATGTATTCCAGTCTCTGACTAACTCGACAGTTTTTGCCTTCAGAGAGATTCCTTATTACTATCGTCTAGTTTCTGTACAAGCTGTAAACAGCCTTTCCCTCCCTGTATTTTACCCGTCCTACCTTCAGAATTTCAAAAAGAGTAGTCCCGTCGACATTGTCAAAAGCTTTCTCTATGTCTACAAATGCTATAAATGTAGGTTTGCCTTTTCTTAACCCTTTAATGCATAGTGTAGCTGATCAGCTACAGGCTTCATTTCTTCGTTATGTAGTTAAGTGCATACACTCTACTGCAGCTGCTAAGCTGCTAGTAGTTCTTCATACCGATCGTAAATGGCAGGATGAAGAGAACCAGTTCGACAATCAGCTGTGTGGATGTACTGCCGCGCGTGTGGCTCAAATGGCTCTGAGCACTATGGGACTCAACATCTGTGGTCATCAGTCCCCTAGAACTTAGAACTACTAAAACCTAACTAAGGACATCACACACATCGATGCCCGAGGCAGGTTTCGAACCTGCGACCGTAGCGGTCACGCGGTTCCAGACTGAAGCGCCTAGAACCGCTCGGCCACACAGGCCGGCCCCGCGCGTGTGATTTGGCGGAAAGTAGAGACGTCTTTTTGGTGTTTGTGCACTGATTAGTGGGTTTGAAAATTACTTTTTTATTTTGAAAACGTAAGTAGATATGGTGTAGACAGTAAATTCGAGTGCTATTACGATAGCCGGCCGCGGTGGTCTTGCGGTTCTAGGCGCGCAGTCCGGAACCGTGCGACTGCTGCGGTCGCAGGTTCGAATCCTGCCTCGGGCATGGATGTGTGTGATGTCCTTAGGTTAGTTAGGTTTAAGTAGTTCTAAGTTCTAGGGGACTGATAACCACAGCAGTTGAGTCCCATAGTGCTCAGAGCCGTTTGAACCATTTTGCTATTACGATAGATTTGAAATTAGGTCTGTTTTTGTGTTTGTAGCGATTGTGAACAATAATGCTTTGTTAATTTAATTAAACATTTTTTCTGTAATTTTTTCCCAATGTAGGCACTATAAACTAAACGTTGTAATTTTTACAGCTTGAAATAAAAAAATCATGCATTTAAGGGGTAACATATCTTGTAAGATAGGTTGTAGGGTCAGTATTGCCTCACGTGTTCCTACGTTTCTCCGGAATCCAAACTGATCTTCCCCGAGGTCTACTTCTACCAGTTTTTCCATTCTTCTGTAAAGAATTCGTGTTAGTACCGTGCAACCAATGATTTATTAACCTGATAGTTCGGTAATTTTCACAACTGTCAGCAACTACTTTCTTTGGAACTGGAATTAAAACGTTCTTCTTGAAGTCTTAGAGTATTTCACCTGTCTCATACATCTTGCACACCAGATGGAAGAGATTTGTCATCGCTGGCTCTCCCAAAGCTATCAGTAGTTCTGCGGGAACGTCATCCACCCCCGGGTAGACTTAAATCTTTCAGAGCTTTGTCAAATTCTTCTCGCAGTGTCATATATCCCATCTCATCTTCATCTATATCCACTTCCCTTTCTGTAATGTTGCTTTCAAGTTCACCTCCCTTGCATATTCTCTTTCACTCAAAGGCGTCTTTAATTTTCCTATAGGTGGTATCTATCTTTCCCCTAGTGAAATATGCTTCCAAATCCTTACATTTGTCTCTAGGAATATCTGATCTGCAATTTCGCACTTTCTACCAATCTTAGTTTTAGACGTCTGTTCCCCCTTTCGCCTGCTTCGCTTTTAAATTTTCTCCTTTCATCAATAAAATTGAATAGATATCTGTAGTAAACAGTTGTCTTCTTTATTCCCGTTTATTCTTGTTACTGCTACTACTTTCGGCGGTCGTGTCATATCATCAATACTAGGAAAGTAAATTTGTAGCTGCAGACAGAGATAAGAGAATGTAAAACATTGCCGAGGACACTACTGGTTGTTCCGAGGAACTGGTTAGAAGCGGTCGCTCGTTAATTCCTTCCCTGTGCCAATCTCTTTATCTCAGAATATCACTTGAACCCGTGTGTTCTATTATTTGTCGTATATATTCCAATCTCTATCTTTCCCTACAGTTTTTGCCCTATACGGCTCCCTCTAGTATCATGGAACATATTCTCTGGCTTCTTAATACACCTCCTATCATTCTGTTCCTTCTACTGTTTTCCGTGTATTCATGTCCTAGATTAATCTACGGAGAACCTCTTCAATCAGCAGTACACTTTAGCATGCTTCAGTAACGCTACGAGTCTGTTCTTTCCAGTTTTCTCACAGCCCTTGATTTACTTCCATACAGTTCTCGGAAATTTCTTCCTCGAGGCAGTGGATACTATTAGAGTTCTTTTGACCAGTAAAATCCTGTTTATCTCTGCTAATCTGCTTTTTATGCCATCCTTGCTTCGTCCATCATGTGTTATATATACTTCCGAGGTAACAGAATTCCTGCACCTCATCTAGTTATTGGTCTCTAGTTTTAAAAACTTTATCGCTAATCTCATTTCTGTTACTCATTACTTTCGTCTACCTCGGGTCTACTCTCAATTTATAGCGTGCGCTCATTTGACTTTTCATTGATTCCAGAAGCCCTGCAGTTACCCCGTACGTTCGCAGAGGAGAGCAGTGAGATCAGTGTATCGTATCTTTGACGTCCTTTGCACCTTAATTTTAATCGCACTCACGAACCTTCCTTCTATTTCCTTCACTGCATCTTCGATGTAGATGTACAGCAGAGGCGAAACCTCGATCATCACCATATTAATCCAAGCACTTCTCTTCGTCTTCCACTCTTACTGCTGTCTCTTGGCTTTTTGTGCTTATTGTTCATTCCCCGTTTTTCCCCTACTGCTTATATTTATTTTCCTGAGAATTTGGAACACCTTGCACGATGCACATAATCGAACGTTTTTTCGTAGTCGACAGATCTGTTAAATCCAGCCTAGTCGTTAAATAATAGGGTCTAGAAAGCCTACCTTATCGGTTCGCTAGATAAACAATTCAAACAAATCGTATTAATGAGTTTTATTACGAAAGGAATAGATTAAAATACGTAACTTTGACCACTACACAGAAGTGTCGCAAGCGAAGGGCGATATGAAAAATAAGCAATGTTCTTCAACATAAACAATTCTAAGTCGCTGCCATACAAGTGCCTAATCTCGAAGCTGCTATAGAACTCGCTAATCTTGAAGCTACTATTCGACTGATCCTCGACCAGTTGGGCGCGGCGCTTACGTCCTCTTCGCAGAGGGGCCGCCGCTGCCGCGTTGTCGTCCTGAAGATGGTCAGTCAGCGTGCGATTGGCTGACGTCGTCTCACAGCCATCTCTTCTCTATCGCTCCCGACTGGCGTGCCGGTACCTGACTTTACGTTGTTACAAAATCCTCTGTATGTTTATTGATTTTCCTCAAGGCTTGCTTCGATTATCAAGCGGGAACTCACAACTGTCTGTCTGCTGCTATTGCTTTTCCTGTAGCGAAACTGATCGTAAGCTAACAACTCATATTTTCTTTTCTATTCGTCTGTATCTTTCTGGTCACAACCAGGATGCCTGAGATGTTACGCTGACTGTGCTACAGTTCTCTCACTTATGTGCCCTTGTTGGTTTCGGGTTGTGCGTCTGACATGTTTCCGAAACTAGGACAGTATATCTCCAGATTCAACAGACCTTATCGTCGTTTGATGGTTACAATGTCCGTGTTTATACAGTTCCTGTATCTTCACATTACAATGTGCCTCGGATACGCATGTATGTCCGAAGGAACAGACACTGTTCTGACGATTATAACTGTGGTGAACATTACGAAATGAATGCGCATTTTGCGAATTCGGATTGACATCAGCTGTTTGTGACACATGAAAATTTGTGCTGGACCGAGACTCGAACACGAATTTCCCGCCTATCGCCAGCTGTCGCCACCATCGGCTATCGGAACACGCCTCCCGGACCGACTCAAACTTCAGAAATGGCCGTTGCTTACCCCTTGCCCAAATGACGTAGAAATTCCGAAGGAGTGTTACCTACGCCTCGCGCCTTATTTGATCGTAAGTCTTCCGACTCACTATAAAACTCTAACAGTTGATCATCTATGTCGTCCATATCGACTACCATTTCTTCTTGGATGACGTTATTGGACAGTTTCTCTCTCTCTCGTAAAGGCCTCTAGTATACACCTTCGAGCTATCCGCTCTCCCTGCGTTTAAGAGGGAAATTCTTGATGAACTCTTGTTGACGCCTTTACTTTTAATTTCAACAGTACACACTGTGTACACTGCATAATTCCTCTGAGAGTTCTTCGCATTTCATTCCACGATTCTTCACTGAGTGTTCTAGGCGGCACCACTGATATCACTAATGTACCTTGGTTATCAGTTATTCCACTCATAATCATTACCCTTCACATTGCTATCCTTCTGTTACTGCAGGACTGCATCCCTTGCGACAAACGAAAAGAGACGCCATGTAACATCGTGAACGGAGAAGACCAACAATGTTAGCAGCGGAGATGCTCCACTTTCCTGCCAGATTTATGAATTAATGCAAGCTGCAGCCACGAGTCGTGCCGGGGTCGTCTTAAAACCCGCTTTCTCTTCCGTAGTGCCTGTCCCGCTACAGCGAGCGACCCGCCTGTCACAACTTTTACCTCGGTTTCTGTTTAACACCAGAGACGCCCTTCTCCAAAACAACGCCTGTCATCCGCTAGTGGAGAATTTCGTGCTCGCTCGCGCTGTAGGAAAAAGTTCTTGAATACCATGTTCTCGAAATGATCTGCGTGTTCTCGCATCTGTATTTGATCGGTGCTTCTGCTGGCAATTTCATGGAGCACGGCTAGCTAATACAGTCACGTCAAACGAAGGAGAGCGTATAGGCAATTCACTGATGATACCTGTACGCAGTAATGCACAAATCAGGAGCGAATTTGCAGTTATTTACGTGTCTGAAACCATACCACAGTCATAGTGTGCGACGGTGCTCGTTACTGGTGATCAGATAATTGTCGTTCGGAATGTTCAGCAAATTGAAATCAGCTTGTGGATAGGTTATTTTTGTTACACTACATGAAAATTGCATTGATCAACAAATAAACTTTTTTGTTACTGTCTTGGTATTCAATACCCCTTCGACAGTTGAAACATGCTGATTCACAATATCCAAACCATTTCTCTCTACGGATTTGCGACGTAAACCACTTATATTTGTATAACATTGTAACAAGGCAAACTAAACTTGTGTAGTAGTTATACAAGAGTTTTTATTACTACAAGGATTACTAATAAATAAGATTTTAGGTGTAATACAGGCAGCTGATGAAACTTAGTCGTATAAAACGTACGAGGTAGTATCCAAAAGTTCCCTAAATATACACTCCTGGAAATGGAAAAAAGAACACATTGACACCGGTGTGTCAGACCCACCATACTTGCTCCGGACACTGCGAGAGGGCTGTACAAGCAATGATCACACGCACGGCACAGCGGACACACCAGGAACCGCGGTGTTGGCCGTCGAATGGCGCTAGCTGCGCAGCATTTGTGCACCGCCGCCGTCAGTGTCAGCCAGTTTGCCGTGGCATCCGGAGCTCCATCGCAGTCTTTAACACTGGTAGCATGCCGCGACAGCGTGGACGTGAACCGTATGTGCAGTTGACGTACCGCCGAATTGCTCAACACGTGGGGCGTGAGGTCTCCACAGTACATCGATGTTGTCGCCAGTGGTCGGCGGAAGGTGCACGTGCCCGTCGACCTGGGACCGGACCGCAGCGACGCACGGATGCACGCCAAGACCGTAGGATCCTACGCAGTGCCGTAGGGGACCGCACCGCCACTTCCCAGCAAATTAGGGACACTGTTGCTCCTGGGGTATCGGCGAGGACCATTCGCAACCGTCTCCATGAAGCTGGGCTACGGTCCCGCACACCGTTAGGCCGTCTTCCGCTCACGCCCCAACATCGTGCAGCCCGCCTCCAGTGGTGTCGCGACAGGCGTGAATGGAGGGACGAATGGAGACGTGTCGTCTTCAGCGATGAGAGTCGCTTCTGCCTTGGTGCCAATGATGGTCGTATGCGTGTTTGGCGCCGTGCAGGTGAGCGCAATCAGGACTGCATACGACCGAGGCACACAGGGCCAACACCCGGCATCATGGTGTGGGGAGCGATCTCCTACACTGGCCGTACACCACTGGTGATCGTCGAGGGGACACTGAATAGTGCACGGTACATCCAAACCGTCATCGAACCCATCGTTCTACCATTCCTTGACTGGCAAGGGAACTTGCTGTTCCAACAGGACAATGCACGTCCGCATGTATCCCGTGCCACCCAACGTGCTCTAGAAGGTGTAAGTCAACTACCCTGGCCAGCAAGATATCCGGATCTGTCCCCCATTGAGCATGTTTGGGATTGGATGAAGCGTCGTCTCACGCGGTCTGCACGTCCAGCACGAACGCTGGTCCAACTGAGGCGCCAGGTGGAAATGGCATGGCAAGCCGTTCCACAGGACTACATCCAGCATCTCTACGATCGTCTCCATGGGAGAATAGCAGCCTGCATTGCTGCGAAAGGTGGATATACACTGTACTAGTGCCGACATTGTGCATGCTCTGTTGCCTGTGTCTATGTGCCTGTGGTTCTGTCAGTGTGATCATGTGATGTGTCTAACCCCAGGAATGTGTCAATAAAGTTTCCCCTTCCTGGGACAATGAATTCACGGTGTTCTTATTTCAATTTCCAGGAGTGTATTAATAAAATGTCGACATACGATTCTGGACCATCACCTTCAAAAAAGTCGACTCGGGATCTAAAACGCCGATCCAAATGTTTCTGCCACTTTTGAAATACATCCTGAAAGTCTCCCTTTGCTACTGTGTTTTGTATCGTCTGAGATTCCATTTGAATGTCCTCCGCTGTATCAAATCTTCGTCCCTTCAGCTTCATTTTCATCTTGGGGAAGAGGAAAATGGCATAGGGAGGTAAATCTGGCGGGCACAGCAGGCAGGCAGGTAAAAATTTCCATCTTGTTTTTAGACAGAAAAACGTTCCTGAATGTTATATGCTGTATGCTATCGTTCGTTTTCATTCTGGAGTATTAATAGTTCTCACGCCACTTCTGTGACCGTCCAGATGGCGTCCCTCCAACTTCTTATAACCTCGTGATAGAACCGTTTATTCGCCGTCTGGCCAGGAGGGACAATCTCTCTATGAACAGTCTCGTCAGTCTACAAAATAAAAACATAAATAAACAAACAGATAAATAAGGACATTTCTAGTCATGATTAGCCGAGCCTTTTTGGCCGAGATGAAGAAAAGCTGCTTAGTTTCCGGGTCATAGCCGTAAACCCAGCTTTCATTACCACAGACAGTTTTCGGAGAAAGTCTGGATCCTCCTTCCGTCTGTGTATTTTATCAAGGTGTTACAGAGATCACGGATCGTATTCCTGAATATTTTCTGGTCTGAGGAGATACGATGGCCGACCAGGTCATCGAAGAGGCGTTAACTCGTAATTTTCTAACAGGCATCTCCCTTACTAAACAGCCACTATTCCCCGCTGCAGATTGCTTATCTTACAGTTTCCAGGGGGCAACAGAAACTTGGTTTTCAGCATTTCGTATAATTGCTGACCGAATTTAAAAATTTAAAATGCTGTCCAACACATAAATCCCAGAAGGTTTGGTCAGTATTCAAGGATATGACAAGAACGACCAACAAAACACAAAAGACTCTAAGACTCTCAAATGCACACCTTAAGGGCGATCTTCGACACTTTTCTGTAATGATTCCATAAGATAATGAGGTTCAGAAGCTGTAAAGTAATTTATAAGTTTCATGTCAACAATCAGCTCTTTAGCTGTCCCATTAGTCTTTTACCGACATCGGCTATTAATCATGATCCAGGATGTAGAGGTACAACATATTAGTTAAAAGCATCCCATATTCCTTTGAAGCTGAAAAACATCGAGATTACCCAGTGAAATTGTACAAACACCTGGCATAATTTGTCTTACAATAATGACGGTCATATCTCATGTAAAACAGACGGACATAACAGGGAAAAGAACACCTGTGTTCAGTTTCAAAGGAATATGCGATGCTCGTTGTACCTATGTCCTGGATGATGCTTAATGATAGAAATTGGTAGATGACTAATGGGACAAATAAACAGCTTATGGTTAAAATGCGTTTTATAAAATTTTTACTTTTCCATATTTTGAGAAGTGGTAATAAGGACTGAAGGAAGAAAAAACTGTATTTTTTAACAGCTGTGAGCACTTTTTCAGTAGAAGAGACGTGTTTCACAGTATATAAGCTCAACAAGTGTTCATAGAAGTTAAAATACGCAGTTTAGAGCTCATTTTATTCGACGTTTTTGTTTGGGGTGATCATTCCCGTCATGTCCATGAAAATTGACCTTTCCTTCTGGGACTCCCTGTATGTTCTTTAAGAGCTTTAATCTTATGTTATTTTAAAGTTTTAACGTAATAACAAGTAAACTATTACAGTTAGAAACTGCATAACATGGCTTGAGTAAGCATAATTCTCGGTGCGCACATTACCCAGAATATAGTCATCGAGTAGGCGTATTTGAGAAAGACAGCACATACCGACTTCCAACAATGTTTACCTATAATTTCAGATATTTTCAAAACTTTTTCTTCCTGTCACCTCATCCTCCAAAAAAATTATGAAAGATATAAAGATCATCGGTTACTACATTTTCGCTGTTCATACAGTAAAACGTCAACATCAGGCACAAAATTTCAGTTTATTACTTCTGTGCTACAAACGTCATCCACAACACATTTTGCAGACATATACCAATGAATTTATGTGCAAAATTATATCATTGTACGACACGGATTTAAGGACATAAGACCTCGCAAACATTCAAATTCTTTAAAAACTAGTTTTTCTTAAAAAGGGTTTTACTTACTTGACGTCATATATTTATAATATTAAAAATAAAATAATCAGATGTTTGAAACTGTTTTATACATAGAAATTTGAACCTGTAAATAATCTGGGACAAATACAAGTTTCAACTTCACGCGCGCCTGAATATGATGCTTAGTTATTTGCCACAGTACAAACGAAGGGGCCAGAAGAGGCTCTGACATTGTAAAGTACTTTTGTTCTTATTTCTGTATGTCCATTCTTTTGACTGCATGTTTGAGGGTCTTCCGCCATTCATATATGTAATAAAATGGAACACCTACTGCCGTCCTTACGATGTTATTTATCATATGGCTACCAGTGCCGGTGGTTCAGTACACCATCTTTAAGCCTTAATTGACGCTGAGGGTTTTTTAACTCCAATCGTATACACGATTAATCAGTGGCCAACATCTACGAATTGGTTTTCGCAGACTATCTGTGACAACAATGTTGTCTTTCCAACCATCAACTTGGTTAGAGTCACATCGTTGTTACAGGTAGTCTGTGAAAACCAGATCATAGACGTTGCCCACTGATGAACCGTGCATACGATTGGAGTTAAAACTCTCAGCGTCAGTTAAGGCATGAAGAAGGAGCACTGAAGCACCGAAACTGGTAGTCATATAATAAATAACATCCTAACGATGGCTGTAGGTGTTACATTTTATTACATTTGCATTTTTTGGTGGAGCTGAAGGAACGATGTTACGGAGAAGAAGAAGTTCGTTTGCATTTTTGTGGCAACGAACACGCTGCAGTTGTTTCTTACATTTCCTGAAGGTAGCACAGTAGACTTCAGGGTTAACCGTTGCAGGACATCAAACAGAATAACCCCTGTAGAGTCCCAGAAGATCGTTTCCATGACTTTATCGGTTGAGGGTGCGTCTTCGAATTTTTTCTTCGGAGGAGGGGTGGTGTGCCGCCACTGGTATAGAGTGCCGTTCTGTTTCCGGTTCGAAGTGATGAACCCAAGTATATTCCCCTATGACGACGTTCGACAAAAAATTGTCACGATAAGCCACTAATGTGCAAGCAATTCCACACAACTGGTCCCTCGTTGCTGCTTATTGTCTTCTGTTAGGCCGAGAGAAACCCACCGGGCAAAGACTTTTGAATACCCCAACTGGTGGACGAGTGTATCATCGATACCAGCAGAGACGTACAGTTCAGCAGCGAGGTATTCGATTGTGATCCGTCGATCATCTCGAATGAGACTATCCGTACGTTCCAACGTTGCAGGAGTCACAACTGTGTGCGGCCGACCGGCATGCGAGAGATCGGACAGGTTTGCACAACCTTGTTGCGATGATAACAGGCGCCTCGCCCAATGACTCACCGTACTTTTGTTCACCGCCAGGTCTCCGTAAATATTCTGCAAGCGCCTATGAATATCTGCAGTGCTCTAGTTTTTCGTCAAAAGAAATTCAATGACAGCTCTCTACTTGGAACTCACGTCCATTGCAGACGCCATTTTGAAGGCTACGTACAGCGTCACCTTTAGCCGGCCTGTGTGGCCGAGCGGCTCTAGACGCTTCAGTCTGGAACCGTGCGACCACTGCGGTCGCAGGTTCGAATCCTGCCTCGGGCATGGATGTGTGTGGTGTCCTTAGGTTAGTTACGTTTAAGTAGTTCTAAGTTCTAGGGGACTGATGACCTCAGATGTTAAGTCCTATAGTGCTCAGAGCCATTTTTGAACAGCGTCACCACCGGACGGGACTTAATGAAACTATAGGGCCTGAAGTGGGAATATTCCACGATGTCCTACTACAAATTCCGCATTTTTTTCAACCAAAATAGCCCAAGAAAAAGATTGTGTACCGTTATTTATCGAACGCCCTTCATAGATTCTACACATCAGATAGTCGTTTACTTTCCATTTCACCCAATGATTTTAGACATTCCTAAGGAATGCTATGTATTCGTACTTATTTTGATATTAAATCTTCCAAAGCTCTGTTTGATACTCCATCACCTGTGTCTTTGGCGTCTTCTATGACGTAACTCATTTCAAATCTCTGTTTTCTAGTATTTGACTAGCCCCTTTCTTCCTTTATCTTTTTTTTTATAGATTGTGTGATGATCATGTTCTAAGAAACCGTTTGTGATATCATTTGTGTGACCCCGAGATGAAATACATAATTAGAATTTTGGAATAAAATTTACTTAGCGAACAGTAAGCTTCTCCGCAAAAAGGTAAAACGAGAAAGGAGCAAACGTCTGCGAGACCGGTCTCTTCTTCTTCTTCCCTTCTTCGTTTGGGTCATCTAAGGACCACGCACCAATTTCAGTGCTTTCTTCTTTGTTGTTCTTTCTTTTTCCTCCGGTACTCTTTCAAATTTTCGCTATGTATCCTTTTACTCTCATCGGACCATTTTGACCGTCTTCTTCTCCCTCTTGCCTTAGAATCCTTGCATTTTTAACACTTTCCTCTTGAAAACCTCTCTTTCTGTTGCATCTTTTTCACTTATGTTGTTTCTTTCCAAATCTTTCCTAACTTCTTGAATCCAGGCTGCTTTTGACTTCTTGTCCCTAAGATACTTATAAATCTGTTTGTTTAACCTGCTGCAGTTCATTCTCTATAAGTATCCAAAAAAATAGCAGTCGCCTCTTTGGCAGAGTTTCATTTGTGCTTCCTATGTTGCGACAAACTTCTTCAATTCTTCTTAATTTCCATACCTCTGTATTTTTTGATGGTCCAAGTATTTTTCGAATGATTTTTCTTGCTAGGACTTCAAGTTCGTGTAATTTGTAGTTAAGTCTCTTCATTATATTCCCATTTCCGCTAAGTGCTAATGTATTCAAAATATTTTATGATTCCACAAAACACTTGACAGCTACTTGCCTGCAAACAAACGTTCTGCGGTTGACGAACGCGGAAGGTATGAGCAAATATTAGCCAACGGGGCAGAGATTACCAAGTCAGCAGGAAGTGCGGGACTGCTGAAATCGACAGTGCAGCGATTAACACGGCACGTTTCTCGCGGCTTCTGCTGACGGCGCTTTCTCACAAAGCAAAGTGTGCAGCCGGAGAAAGTTAGTCCCTGCACCACCTGCAGGAGCTCAGACACTGTTCTGGTTCCCACTTCCCTCCGAATATGGATTTTCCAAAAGAAAAGTGAAACAGTCATTTTGTCAGGCGCTAATTATCCATTAATTCGTTGTCCCCTGGAGAGTTGTTTCTTCAACAATCCACCCGCTACTCTGACATGCTTCTCTTCTTCTTGACAGCCTGCCTCATTCTCTACAACCCTGCCTACCACCCGGAGCCTTCTCATCATAGTATGCCTACCTGTACAATTTGTGCTCTATTCTGCTCACTTCCGGAGTTAACCAATCACCTTTTTTCTAACATAAATCCCACTAGTTTTTCTGTTGATCTTGTGAACACCTGCCATTGGCTTCTTTTGTGATTTATTAGCCGGCCGCGGTGGTCTAGCGGTTCTAGGCGCGCAGTCCGGAACCGCGCGACTGCTACGGTCGCAGGTTCGAATCCTGCCTCGGGCATGGATGTTTGTGATGTCCTTAGGTTAGTTAGGTTTAACTAGTTCTAAGTTCTAGGAGACTAATGACCTCAGCAGTTGAGTCCCATAGTGCTCAGAGCCATTTGAACCATCATCCTCTTTGTTCTCCACTTGTATCATTACTATCCATATTTTGCGTTCATGCAATACTTTACTCCAAACAGCTAAAAAACTTATTTATTGTTGAATAATCTTTATGAAATTCCGTTAGTGAAAAGATAATTATCCACCTGCGTTAGATGTTTTTTGTAATATTGTTTCTTTTTTTGATATAATTTAGTTTAATAAACTAGATTTATTTCGTTCTACTACCATGTATTTCCCACTAGCCCTTACTTCATTGGAGTAATGATGCCCTTGCTTAGCATCGATTTTCAATTCGAAACTACATAACAGCCTTTCATAAAAAACAAAAGACAGCACATATGGGCTGGCAGTTGAAAACCGATGTCTGTTACCAACTGAAAGGCACGCACAAAAAGAATAAAAACCAGCTTCCACGCAGAATTTACTTGTATCCTGCAGCCCACCTACCGGTTATCCATTTAAGCGACGTTTAGAGTGCTAAAGTAACACTCCTTGTTTGGCACAGAGATGGCTGTGAGATCAATAAAATTTTGTGTTTTTTTTTTGTTCGCATATTTTATTCATCGACTGTCCGCCTCGTTAACTGAGTAGTCAGCGTGTCTGACTGCCATGCACCGGGTTTGGGTTCGGTTCCCGAACTGGTCGGTCATTTTCCCCGCTCGGGGACTGGGCATTGTGTTGCCCTCATCATCAGTTCATTTTCACACGCAAGTCACCCAGTACGGTGTCGACTGAAAGGACTTGCAACTCCTTTGCTTAACTTCCCCAGGTGGAGACTCCCTGCCATCAATGCCGCTCGTTCATTTCATTTGATTTCAGTCATCGACTGGTTTTTGAGTTCTAGAAGCAGCCGTACTTTCAGACTAAATTATACGAACTGAATACCGCCTTTTATGCCAGCAGCTGTTGTTTATAAATGCGCGAACATGTTTCAGAACTTTGGGTCATCTTCAGTTGGTATTTTTATTCATCTGCGTTAAACGTTATTCTAAGTTAGGTCTAAGACATGTCATATCTGTTGTTGTTATTACCTACTTTGCCACAATGTTGGGTTCTGTAGGACATTCTATAGCTGAGTACGTAATGGTAGCTTTCCATCGTCATCTGAATAACGTTATAATGAATTTGATTTGTGAGTTAACAAATCACATTATCTATAAACGTAAAGTTGTTGCACTGAAATTTTTCACTTACATTTTGCGATTACGTACAGTCATTTTCGAAGTACCCGTCGTCTTCTACGTGGTGCTTCGGTACGGAAATGCACACACAAACACGATACACGCTTTTGAGGTTCTCCACTCACACTTTTAAGTTACATAAGACACCACTGTTTATGTTGCAGGTATATGTCCATTCCCTGTTGACGTTCATATGATTTCATATCAGTCTGACACCTAATTTATTATTAACTTTCTCTCTCTCTGACTTATGAAGAGTGAGTAGTTAATGAAGCAGTAACCAGCTACAAGGTGTAAAATACAGCAGTAACAGAGAAAATTAATATTTTCTTAAAATCGTTTGTCCACTACCAAAAATGAATGCTAATTTGGCCAAAAATAAATGCTAATTTGATCTTCAATTAATGCTATTTTTTTACCAGAAATAGATGCTAATTTCGACAAAAATAAGTACTGCCTACATACAGTCTCGCATAGTTTCACAAATATTTTAGATTTCTACATATTTTTCCATTAATAACTTTAGTCAAACATTATTTCAAAAAGTTTGAATACGTAGTAAAATTTTTGAACTAAGTATTCAAGAAATTATCACAAACAGAGTTTCTTTGGTACATCGGCGGTTCCTCCACTCCCAGTCAGCAAATTATTAATCTTGTAGAAATAATGTGTCTTACACTCTCGTTTACGTTACGAAGCCTTTCGAACATCGTATTTGAAGCGGTGATTATCACGAAATGTTTCGTATCCGTCAGGATCGCATGCGTTTATTTTTCTCTTTCTTTATGAATAAGGGTTTCGGAAGAAATATTATATTGAATTAACGAGTTATCACAGTGTTCTCCAAGGCACAATTACTTTTCGCAGCGAAAGGCGATGGTAATAGTGATAAAGGGCTTCACAGTCCTCCAGCATTCCTCCAAAATCTAGGTGCTACACAGTTATATCGGCACTGAATCTGGCACAAAGCGGCTAAGAGAAATTCTCGGTACTTTCCTTAATTTTTATCAGTGGACAACAGTCTACCTCCTATTATGCTCCTTTTTTGTTTCATTTGCTGCAATACTAAAACACAGGACCGCTAATTTATCCAGTTTCGCAATAATGAAAATAGCAGCTGCTCACCAACATTGCGAGAGTGGCTTCTTTTTCTTTTCTTTAAATTTGTATTTATCTTGTATTATTTAATAGCGTCTGTTTTACACACTTTAATGTGCTTCTTTTTTTCTGTTTTTTGCAGGTAGGTTTCTCATCCTTCCGCTGCGTTCCGTGGTGAATTGCTTCCGCCTTTAAAAATAATTTCTCTTGGGAAGCAAAATTTTCCGAGGCTTCTGCTTTAAGACAGGTAATTACCATCAAAGGTAGGTTTCTTTTCGTGTTTTATGTAGCTGGCTTGTAATGAAATAAATGCTCGCTGACAGGAATATTGTCTCACACCGGCAAGAGATTACGCCGGATTGATTGCTAATACAGTAAATATTTTATTACAATTTAGGGAAAAAAGCAATATATGCGGGGTGTTTGTATTAACTTGTAACAACTAAATATCTTCGCCTAGGATTTACCAAAAACATTTTTTTTAAATTTGTTGTTCATGGTGCAGTAATAAACAAAATTCAGTTTTTAGTGTTTTGGAATTAGGAATACGTTAATTTTATTCTACTTTACATTTGTGATAAAAATGTAAACTTTTTTGTTCTAAAGTCTTCATATTATTGTTAAAAATTTAATTTAGTTGTGTAAATTTGATTGTACAGTAAAATTTTACGTTAAGACATTTACAAGTCTGGCAAATAAGCTAGTCTAACGCAACCTAGTTCTCTATTCCCTTAGGGATCCATTTCGGTGAACTACACCATAAGGAGGTTGATTTCTGTGAGCTTGAATTTCACCACAAGGTTGAAGGACTTCGATGTGTTTCTCCAACTCTCTTAACTCACGTGCCGATTGCAGTGCCGTCTACCACGATTGAAAAATTTTGTTTCAGATAAGCTCTTGGTAGTTTTTTGGCGTAGAATTCGAATCTACAATAAAAAACGACGGGTTCCCATTTCAAAATAACAAGCTGAGCCCCCAGCTCGTTGGGATACAGTGAGCACAGACAGATGACCCCTTTGAAAATATAAACTTTTCATCTGTAACACTGTTTTCGTAAGAAGCGTGTTTTTCTAGATCTGTGGTTATTCCAAACTAGAACAAACACCCCATGTATTATGCATCATTAGACTTAGAAATGTCTTCATTAGGAATTCATAAGTCCGGCGCTATCTGTTTTTTTTTTTTTCACTTTCTCTGTAACACAAATGGGTAACATGAAGTATATTATACGAACAACCAGCACTGGTTCATATTTCACTCACTATACGTTGCCAATTAAACAACAGTAATGCCAGAGTGCTACAATTTCCAAGCGCGATTTCCTCTCCTAGATGTAACTCTTCACATGGTAGTTCTACGAAGCCCATCAGTTTTGAAATACGTGTATTCTGTCGCTAGCACATATTTGTGCATCCACAATAGAACAGTTGTGGGCTCCACAAATATGCAAAGAGGAGACTATATGGGCAAAACAGTATCGTTTTCAGGTTGTAAATAACACAAAGCCATTCAGTTACCATTTAAATATGTCAGTGTTACTACGTTAAAGTGAAGGTAGGCACTTCGAACAAAAAATTAATCACCCCCAAGATGATCACACTGTTAAAATACAACACCACCTCTACCATTGATTATGGCCGCAATTCTGTGAACAAGTGTGTTCTTTAGGTAACCCGTATGAAACAAACGATTCACTGATGATTAGATCCCGTAGGGTTACCAAACTGCGGGAATGTTGGTTGATAACCAGCTGTTCTATTAAGTTCCAGTCATTTAGTGATCGGGTGATTTAGCGGGACAGCCGAGATGCCCAATGGACATGACTGTTGTCATCTTGGAAAACAGGAATCGCAACAACGTATTCTTCATGAATAAACGTCCTAGTTCATGTTCAACGTGTTGGTACAATCATTTTAGGGAAGACACTCCAAAAACATAACCGAACCGCCTCTGGTCTGCTCTAGACCCTCTTAATCAAGGCGAATTAATCGCCTCACTGAGCCGTTGATGCACTCTATTCGTTGTATAACAATCTCGATTCTTCGGGCCACACTATACGCCCCCAGTTAAATATTGTCCAGTTTATGTTTTCTCCGGTGTGTTTTCTGGCCCATCGAAGACGTGCAGCTTCATGTGCTTCTGAAATAAATGGCCTTTTGCGAGGTACACGACTCCAGTTGTACATTGTATGCAGTTCCCTCGGCAGTTTTCGCTCGGAAACTGGTTGAAATAGCCCTGTATTCATTTACAGCAGTCCATGTCGGGTGTGAAACCGAGCGTCACTGTCAAGATGCTGTCGTTCGCCTCCTGACCTTGTTGGTTAGGACAGGGTGACCATATTCAAAACATGGGACAGGAATTGAAAATTCAAATGAATTTACATTTTGTGAAAGCTTTCCTTTAATCCTATATCGATATCGTAAGTTAGTGTTAAAATTCTTGGTTTATGCAGGAAGCACATAGATTATCATACCTTCCCGTTACAACTCGCACTAAAAAAAATCTAAATACGTTGTATTACTATTCGAGTAAATATTTTATTGTTGTCCCATGCAAATACAAAGTATTACTCAAATGTAATGAGGCAATGACAATTGCCTACAGAGATTACTTTTTTCTAACTCTCAATTACATTTTGCAGAAGAATGTATGTCTTGCAGGAGTTTGATATTTTCAAACAGAATTTAATGAAAATCGTCACATGAAGCATCCTGGAAATGATCCTTAATTCTACTTCCTCAACAGTTTCCACACTAAACCTTTTGTTTTCGATATCCCGTAAAGTATCTGTGATGGCACTCTTTCCCCAGCAGAAATAGTGCCAGGTAGAGCTAGCAAAAACTCAGCAAAGAGCTGCATATTTATGCTGCAAATATATTGAGTTGCAAGGAATTTAAAAGTGGTATACAGTTTTTCATCAACACACTTGACAGTTCTTAATTAATAGTTTTTCACTTGTCTATGATTCGATGCTTTCATTGCGTGGAAAGATAACATACATTATACGTTGTGACAAAGCTTTCCTTGAAAAAGCTAGCTTGCATTTCTACAGATTGATGTGTTGGACAACATCAGATCGAACTCCGTGGTCGATAGAAAAAGTACTTTTACACAACGTGTAAAATAATTTCTCCCTTTGCTGGTGTAGTATCAGAAATTGCAACTCAGCAGCTCACCTTCAATTACGTCTGTAAAATACATAATTTCTTTTTGACTTCTGTGTGAAAAAGTTTGCAGTATATCGCTTCAAGTAACACAATTTGGCGCCGGCTGGAGTGGCCGAGCGGTTCTAGGCGCTACAGTCTGGAACCGCGCGACCGCTACGGTCGCAGGTTCGAATCCTGCCTCGGGCATGGATGTGTGTGATGTCCTTAAATTAGTTAGGTTTAAGTAGTTCTAAGTTCTAGGGGACTGATGACCTCAGAAGTTAAGTCGCATAGTGCTCAGAGCCATTTGAACCATTTAACACAATTTGTCACTCTAACAGTCTAAACCCACACTTCTAAATGCGACAGTATGCAATGCACCTAGAAAGCGGAAGTGACAAAGTACTTGCCATGTGAAAGCACTACTTAGTGCCAACCAAAGAACTTCAAAAATCGGCCCTCGTTCAGTTCGTTTTAATCAGAGTGTGTACAGTGTTTTCTTCATTATTTGGGTATGAACACATCTGTTCTCTAATTAGTTATGCTACATGTTACTCAAAATCACGCTCTTTGAAAATATAACGGTCTGTTAGCGAAAAACGGGACAATATGCGTCCCGTACGTATTATGTTCGGACAACAAGGCATTTTAGCTAAGTAAGGGACGATCCCATAAAATACGGGACGTGTGGTCACCCTAGGTTAGAATTTTCTTACAGCCACTGTTCTTATGCATTGTTGCCGTTCCTTGTAAACTCCTTGGACAGTCCGCGTTGATACACCAGCAAACCGGGAACTTCATTCACGTTATAGTGAACGTCCAAACACCATAGGTCATTCCGCCATTCACGCCTTGATTTCGATCCATATCACTGCGCTCATCTGATACTATTGGCACAAACGTACAGCTTCACTGTCATGAGTTACGTCAGCGGTGGACATTGTGCTCTTTTACGGGTGTGATTCATATTTTGTTTGGTGGGTTTACGTACGTAATCAGCGACCGCTAACGGAACGTCAGACGTCTAAAGATGGACGATATGACTCCCAATGAAACGCCAGCGAATACTGCACGGAACAGAGTGTCTGCGTTTACCTCAGACAACTTCATTGGGCTATTTAGCCTTGAAGTTCGTCGTTAGGTCCTAGTGATGTCTCTACTTCCCCTTTATCTCCTAGAATGCTGTGCTTTTTCCGTGTATCACGACCAGATTACTATAGTTCCTGCTTCTTGTTGGCGTACATGAACACTTCAGTTTTCTTTCACCTCTTCTGCACCTCGGAATTTTTCTCCCACAAAATTAGACCAACCAATGAATTTCTCTGTGAAACATAGAGAAAAGTAGACCACATATTGCGTGGGCCTACACGTCACCAGTTACAGAAACAGCATTAGTTCATAATTTTCAGCAAAACTCTGTCACATGATTATCTACACCAATAGCAAAATGCCTACGAAGATCATTCATCAGTCACGTATTCCTCTTAACATATTTTCCTGTCACTCTGTAATCAAATAATTATAGTAAATTTTGATTTCGTTTCGTCTGTATTTTCAGATGCTTCGTGTAGCGTTGACTAGATAATCTACCGCCGGATTCACTGTGATGGTAATCTGTGTCTACATGAATTAACAGGCTTAACACTCCTGAAACTGTTTCGCAGCAAATAAACGTAGTAATGAAACTAATTTTACTAGATTAAACTATATGGCCAGCTCTTAACATTATAGACTCAATTACAAGTGCTATATACGAGAGTACCACTTGATCAATTCTGCTCTTGACATTTCATTAAAGCGCGCTCGCATTTATTTCGTTCTCAAACTTCATTACTGAAACTGCGAACAGTTATTGTTTTACCTACATCCGCTCTCATTTCCCAGCTTGTTTTGAATTTCAATGCCTGTTTCAAATACCACATTCATGTGTTATGCCATGTATGTTTGTAGTAATTTGTACCGTTACTGGGGAACTAATTTCACGTTCATGGCATCGTGAATAGTTTTTTATGTCGAATAACATAGACACTTACAAGCCTGATTATCACTGTTACAGCAAAATTCTGTACGTTATAACTTTTCCCCTTTCATTTTTTGTTCGAAACCAACAGTTGCGTGTGGTTTTTGGTTATGTTAAGTGCGAATATGAACTCACTATACAAATATTCAAACATTATTGAGCGATATAAGAGTCTTGGTTCTTCATACCTGTTCCAGTTCTGTCACCTTTCTGTGTTCCGACATTAGTACAGAAAATCATTATGTTTCTTGAAAACCTCACTGTCTTGACACTGAATTGGTTGGATTCAGTATTCTTTAACCGCATAAAGAAATGATTGAATTTTAAATTTAACTGAATGTTGTAAGAAACTATGTTAACTTATCTTGTTTAACGGTATAGATTTTTTTTCTTAGTCTCGTCACAGTGTCTTTAATATTCCGGTGTGGCGGAAAACGCTGTTAGATGTATTTTATACGATATCTTAATTTCAATGAAAACTTGCAGGCGTCTGCACTCATTTTTCTTCACTATGTCAAATCAGATTAGCCAAGAAAATATTCACGGTAAGAACACATCTAAGTAATTCTCGGAACAGCACCAAACCGGCTCCCATAACCGACTTCCACCCAACCTCCGACTAGCCAAGGAGGACAAAGATAAAGATTAAATCACAGACAATTTTTATACGAACAAATGAATAACTTATCGACAATCTTCTATGAAGTTAGTTTGTTAGTTGTTTAATTAACAATTTAAATGTCGGTAACTTCTGTTGTAATTACATCAGATAACAAAAATTACGTAAAATTAGGGAAAGGCAACCACTCAGCTATAGCGGATCGATGCGTGAATCAAAGACACTTTACAGGAAACAGCATTCACACCA
Source organism: Schistocerca nitens (assembly GCF_023898315.1). Lineage (NCBI taxonomy): Eukaryota > Metazoa > Arthropoda > Insecta > Orthoptera > Acrididae > Schistocerca > Schistocerca nitens. Next base: position 229,373,919 of record NC_064615.1, on the reverse strand, counting down.
GCTTTCGAGATCTTGCTTTTTTCGAACAAAAGTACACACATTCACACACACAACCACGCAGACACACAAACGCGTACTCCTGTGAGCTATAGAATTTTCGGTTTCTGAACTACTTTGTTGTCAGAGTTCCATAAATGGTTAAAACTGTGTTTCATAGCTACGACACTGCTTCCTAGGTCTTTTCATTAATTCGCAGTTAACTCAGTACAAAGCTGAACGATTCGTGCTTAGCTACGGCTCTACCCCAGGAACTGATATTATTCAGCGGTAATGTCAAAGGTTCATCGTCGTCTCCGTTATTTATCAACGAGTAATTCTCGGAAAGCTTCCGGACTGTCTGACATCTTAACAAATGTGTTTACTGCGATGTTCCGGAAGATTTCAAATTTCTTTTCGCACCAAGAACTTCTGGCATGGTTCTCTGGGCTACCAAGGTAAACATTCTGACGCGTAAACATGAGGAAACATGACATGCGTATTTCATATCGTTTTTTTCCGACTGTGATACGCGATGGCTACGAACACTTAAGAACTTTAGCGGAGAAAGTATGATATAAGATGGCTGCAATGAACTGACATAGATGTTTGTGAAGATTTGAACCTGGAGCACAGCGTTGTATGTAAGTGAAACAGGGGCAGTAGTGAAAACGAAATAGAAACTGTAATTTACAGAAGAGAGTAGAAAATTTAATAGACAGATGAAATACGAAATAGAAACTAGAAAGGATACTCCAGCAATCAAATCAGTGTAAAACTCCTTAAATGAATGGACTGTCTGGAGAAGGCTTGCTATAAATACGTCAGCAGTGAATACATCACTATTAGAGGAAAATACGAGAGTCACAAAATGAACATTTCAGAAAACTTTGAATTATAGAAACATTCCTACCTTAATTCAAAAAATTTGTTGAATGATAAGGTTGCATTGAAAAATAGTTACTGGTTTTATTTTCTAACATCTCTTATAAAATGCGAAAATTAGGTAAAGAAAGTTACAGCCTCGGGAAATGCAGGAACAGAGCTCCTAGATCAGCCACGCTTTGGACGTCCTGTCACAGCCAGTGCTCCAGACATGCTGAGTCGTGCGGATACCATTATTCGTGCCGACCGGCGCATCACAACTCGACATCTGGCTTTACAGCTGTCGGTCAGCATTGGAACTGCTTCTACAATGATAGGGACTCTCGGATATTCAAAGAGGTGCTCACGATGGGTTCCACGAATGCTCACAGCGGACCACAAGATTCAAAGAACGGCCATTTCATATGAATTGTTGGAGCGTTTTGGGACCGACGGAGAGGCCTTTTTGTCACGGATCGTTACGGGGATGAAAGCTGGGTGCACTACTTTGCGCCGGAAACAAAAAGGCAGTCCATGGAGTAGCATCATCCTCATTCACCACAAAATAATAAATTCAAGACAACCCCCTCTGCCGGAAAAGTCTTGATGACAGTCTTCTGGGATTGTGATGGCGTCATTCTCGTGGACGTGATCTCAAGAGGGTCAACCATCAATTCAGAGGCATACCTGAAGACTCTGAATGAACTCAAGAACCGTTACCGACGTGTTCGATCGGACAAGAATCCAGCAGAAATCTTGCTCCAAAACGATAATGCACTCCCACACACAAGTCTGAGAACCCGGGAACACATCGCCAAATTGGGTCGGACTTCATTGCCTCATCCACCCCACCGTCCAGGCCTGGCACCCTCGGATTTCCATCTGTTTGAGCCACTTAAAGATTCTATACGGGGAACACACTTTGATGATGACGAGAGTGTCAGTCACGCAGTGAAAACATTGCTACGCCTACAGGACAAGAGCTTTACCAGCATGAAATACATGGTCTCACAACGGTAGCGTACAGCCATAGAAAGTGATGGAGACTACGTAGAAAAATAGGACATGGATCAGGCATGTTGATGTATACTGTCACCATATTCTGACTCTTAACAATAAATATGTTCTAAGAAAAAAAAAGTGGGGCATTACTTATTGAACGACCCTCGTATATAACTCCGTAATCCCTTAGTTATACCTTTTATAAATGCTTTTATATATGTTCCTTGCTGCTGACACAACAGCTTGATATGTACGTAGATGCGATTCATTTACTGTAAAATATCAGTCCATCCGTGTTTGCAGATCCCTAATTCGTTAGGTTTCTGGAGATGACAAATTAATTTGTTGAAACTGTGTAAAGCGAAATAAAAAAATATCTGTGCAACTGATGACTGAATTTTATTCTGAAAAATTGTCAAAGACATTGGGCCAAATGGAAACGATTATATGAGAAGATACATGTGAAAGAGACTAAAGAATGTGTTTGGTGTTGCAGCTAAGTAAAGACGAAGGTACAAAGAAGGGAGACAGTCTGACAATGGCAGCGAATCTTTCAAGAGACAGATGGCTAATTATCATAAACACACATTCACAATTTGTGTGTTTTTACTTGCGCTTGTTTTATATTAGGGAGTTGAGTTGCATCACATTAGCTTGCGACATAAATATCCGAAAAGAGGGCTTTTCCAACACACCATCTGTCCAATGCCAGTGAGATAAATCGCCGGCATGGATATTTACCTCGCCACTTGTGTCGATAACGACCGTTTCATCATATTTCAGCGACCTCGTATTTCTGCCTGTCCTCGGTTTTGCGATCTCTTGTCACATAAACTGCGAATTCCACATGATTTAGTGTATTTTCTTACATTCAGTATTGTTCTGTTCGTTATTAAATTATGTATCTTCTTGTCAAAGATATAGGTTTATTCTTCTGCATTTACAGAATGGTATGTGTTCGGCTTATCCGTAACTGTTTCTTTCTGAACATTATCATCGAATCTCACTCATAGTCTTCATGCATACGTAAATTAAAGCTACGTAACAGATACAACAACTGTGCTTGTTGTTTTAATTTATACTGTCTACTATTGAACCAGTTCGTACTTCGAGTGTCTTGTAGTTGTAGGAGTCGAAAAGCGGAGGTCATTCGTGAAATCATACTGCTTTTTTTTTTTATTTTTTGCTATCCGATAGAACTTTATTCACATATTTTCAGCCAGTAATGAAAAAGAAGTAACTATACTTTTTTTTCAAGCTTTTTGTCCCGTTGACTCACTCTCATTCCTTGACATTCCTGGAGGGAAACAAGTTGTCTTTCTCTTTATTTTCGCATTTCATTTGTTCTTTCCACCTTGTCTGTCTATGCTTTCACTCCAGATTGTGCCAGCAGCCTCTTCTTTTCGGCATTAAACACTGAAAAATCTTTTATTCGAAGGACTTGGACTCATAGAGCCCAGTACGGTATATCTGACACCGATGCTCAACAGAAACGAAAGAAACTTCGGATGTGCACCTGAGAAACTAATAAATATATAAATCAGTTATCGGATACGTCACCAGCACTCGCAGATAGTTTCTGCAGGAAAGTTTCGTCGCTGGATGTCTATACGGAAAGGTAATACAACTGAACCACACTTTACAGCCGCTGTAATGAACTGCTCTCTCTATATGTGGATTAATACAATATGATACTAGAAAATAGAGAACGAATGACATAGAATATTTAGTGATAAACGTTTGGCTTTCGTCATAGGGTTTAAACATCAAATGGTTCAAATGGCTCTGAGCACTATGGGACTCAACTGCTGAGGTCATTAGTCCCCTAGAACTTAGAACTAGTTAAACCTAACTAACCTAAGGACATCACAAACATCCATGCCCGAGGCAGGATTCGAACCTGCGACCGTAGCGGTCTTGCGGTTCCAGACTGCAGCGCCTTTAACCGCACGGCCACTTCGGCCGGCATTTAAACATCGATGGCATTACAGTTCTGTCGGAGACAGCAAAGGACTTGGAAGTGGAACTTAATGGAATGGATAGTGTCTTGAAAAGAGAGTATAATATGAATGTCAACAGAAGTGAACCAAGGGTAATTGGACATTTTCGAATTAAATCGAGCGATGCTCAGAGAATTAGATTCGGAAATGAGGCACTAAAATAGCAAATAATATATGCTATTTCGGCAGCAAGATAACTAATGATGGACGAAGTAGAGAGGACGTAAAATAAAGATTGGCTGTAGCAAGGAAAGAATTTCCGAACAGTAGGATTTTTTAACTGTTAGGGAGTCTTTTTTGGAATTATTTGTCTGAAGTGTAGCTTTGTTCAGAAGTGAAACATTAACGATAAGTTCAAGCAAGAACAGAAGCTTTTGAGGTGTCATTCAATACAAGAATACTGAAGCTTAAATGAGTGAATCACCCAAATAGTCAGGAGTAGAGATTAGAATTGAAGACGAAAGAAGCTTATGGCAAGGGATGACTAAAAGACGGAATCGGCTGATGCGTTACGTTCTGAAGCACAAGGAATTGCAGTACGGTGGTGTATTGAAGTGTTGGAGTAAAAATTGTAGAGGGATACCAAGAGATGAATACAGTAAGCAGGATGTAGGTAGCAGTAGTTATTCATAGAGTAAGTGGCTTACACGAGATAGACTAGCATGGTGAGCTGCATCAATCAAGTATTTGGACTGAAGGCCACAACAACAACAATAACAGCAACAACAACAACTGAACGAATGTGTGAAAACACTAGTGTGGAACGTTAATGGAAGATGTTGGTTGGGTATGTTCTGGCAAAGTGATATGCTGCTGTAAAAGGAAATGCATTCTAAATAGCGGTATGGCCAGTTAGGGTACTGTCCCACTGTAGGGGTTTTTAACAAGTAGGCATTGTAGTGGACATCGAAAGAACTTGGATCGTGCTGCGAGAATCTTAACGAGACGGTGTAGCACGTAGGAAAGGATGAGAGAGGCTCAGGAAAATTAAATTAAAATTTGTGGGAGGCAGGCGACACTGGTTTAGCGAAACACTGAATTCGAGGAGGTCCGTGTGACAATTCTACAAACTCTATCGAATTTCTTGCTTGTTTTTCGGACATGTACGAAACGACAGAAGCCATTTTGATCCTGCAGCCACTATGTATCAAGACACAACGGATTACAGACATTAGCTGCCACTGGCCATTGATTAAATTAATCGGAGAAGCAAAATCGGGGTCCAGCAGAAATTTTCATCTTTCCCCATTGAATTAAATCAATGCTCACTGGCAGCTAACGTCTTTTGTCTTGATTCACAGTGGCTGTAGGATCAAAATTGTGTCTGTTCTTTTGGACACGTCTGAAAGAACAGACACAACATATATAATTAAGGCGAGAGCTGCCAATGATCCCATCAGTACAGATGCAAGCCAACCTCGAATTCTTACAGGCATCGGCGAAATGAAACGAGTAATAAGAATAATGGGCAAGGGGCACTATATCAGTAGCGGTATATAACTTGAAATAAGAGTCTCGGTTGCAAAATCGTTTTATTTACAGGAAATGACGCGTTTCGCCCTTGTGGGGCATCATCAAATTGGCGTAAAAATAAATGTAGGCATTCATGGACGAATGTTGGTTTTCCACATTAATTTTTACTCCAATCTGACGGTGCCCAAAAAGGGCGAAACGCGTCATTTCCTGTAAACAAAAAGATTTTGTAACCGAGGCTGTCTTATTTGAAGAGATTCATAACCGGTTGCTGTACGAGGCGCCCAGTACGGAATGGAACCAGTTTTAAAATAAATTGAGAATTCGGGTCCTACGGGAGGCGTGTTACGGCTATCCGTGCTGTTTCGATGACCATGTGTCCGGATGGCGCAGTGATCAGCGTATCTGCCTAGCAAGCAGGAGTTCGAATCCCGGCACGGCTCAAATTTTCAAGTCCCCATTGACTTAAATCAATGCCCACAGGCAGGTAACGTCTGTCGTTCCTTTGTATCTAGAAGAAGATAGGAGAGATGAGGGAGCTCTGCTATACACGTAGGCGTGTCTCCCTAGGTCTAGGAGCGAGTAAAATAGAAGATGCTACGGTCGCAGGTTCGAATCCTGCCTCGGGCATGGGTGTGTGTGATGTCCTTAGGTTAGTTAGGTTTAAGTAGTTCTAAGTTCTAGGGGACTTATGACCTAAGATGTTGAGTCCCATAGTGCTCAGAGCCATTTGAACCATTTGAAAATAGAAGAGAAAATTACCAGTAGTGATACGAAATGAGTCTACTCTCAGCCACGCATTATACAATGCAGTAATGTAACTGGAGCGGTATGTCAATTCATATTTTTCTATATTTTTTTTATTTTTTATTTTTTTTATCTGCAATTACCCACGCTATACCGTCCAGCGGACGTCTTTTCTTGTCTGCATAACAACTGCAACCCGCAGCCATTTGAACCTGCTTACAGCAGTCAATCTTGATCTCCTTAAATAATTGTATACTCCACTACTTATATTTCACTCCATTATCAAATTTACCCCTTCAGCCTATACCTTCTTTTGGTCAAGTTGTGGTAGAAATGCTCTCTCCTCCTAGATTCTATTCAATATGTCCTCTCTAGAGATCCGATTTTATCTAATCTTCATTAACCTTCTAAAGCACGGCACTTTTAAGGCTTTTGTTCTCTTCTTGTCTATGGTTTTCACCGTACACATTTCATTTCCATGTAACGCTACTATGCACAGAAATACTTTCAATAAGGAACTGCTAACATTTAGATGTATTGTCGATGATAACATTCTGTTCATAAGAAAAAGTTTTGTTACTACTGCCATTCTGTGTATCATAACATTTTTACTTTAGCGGTTGTCAGTTGTTCTGCTTCCCAAGTGCTAAAAGCCGACGGATGTGGCCGAGCGGTCCTAGGCGCTTCAGTCTGGAACCACGCGATCGCTACGGTCGCAGGTTCGAATCCTGCCTCGGGCAAGGATGTGTGTAATGTCCTTAGGTTAGTTAGGTTTAGGTAGTTCTAAGTGTAGGGGACTGATGACCTCAGATGGTAAGTCCCATAGTGCTAAAAGCCATTTGAACCAAGTGCTAAAACTCGTTTACTACACTGGTATGCGAAACTTGAGGACGAAAGTAACTTTCGCATGCTGTATCACTGCCAAGGAAAACAGCTAGCTGAAACTTGGGCCATACAGAGAAAGAACTACTACGGTAAGCTACAGTAGATAACTGAAAGAAACACGCAATATGACGAACAGAAATAACACTCTTATTCAAACAGAATAATTACACTCAAGTCGCCGCGATTCACAGTGTTCCCCTGTGTGCAGTGCTAACCATGGAGTGCACACCGACCACCGCAGCGCCGCGAAACAGCATCAAGGCGCTGACCCTCGTGACAGTGGAGAGAGAGAGAGAGAGAGGGTACCGCAGTACCTCCAAGAAGACAGAGGTCAGTGCCCCTGTAAACCAGCCACCCATCGCTAGTCTGCGCTCAGTTCGGTTGCAGACTTGGAGAGTAGCAGGGCCCCCTTGAGCACGCACAAGTGCCGCAACACGACGTCGCATGGACTCGACTAATGACTAAAGTACTGCTGGAGAGAACCGACACCATGAAACCTTCAGGGCTGTCCATAAATCCGTAAGAGTACGAGTGGGTGAAGTTCTCTTCTGAACAGCACGTTGAAAGGCATCATGTCTGGGGAGTATCGTGTCCAGCGGAAGTATTCAAACTCAGAAGAGTATTCCTGGAGCCACTCTGTAGCAATTCTGGACGTGTGGGGTATCACATTGTCCTGCTGGAATTGCCCAAATCCGACACTCGTGAAATGGTCCTGCGGGAAAATCCCCACTTCATCGCTACCTCGGAGATGCTGTGTTCAAATGGTTCAAATGGCTCTGAGCGTCAGTCTCCCATAACTTAGAACTACACTACTGGCTATTAAAATTGCTACATCAAGAAGAAATGCAGATGATAAACGGGTATTCATTGGACGAATATATTATACTAGAACTGATATGTGATTACATTTTCACTCAATTTGGGTGCATAGATCGTGAGAAATCAATACCCTGAACAACCATCTCTGGCCGTTCAAAAATGGCTCTGAGCACTATGGGACTCAACATCTGTGGTCATAAGTCCCCTAGAACTAAGAACTACTCAAACCTAAATAACCTAAGGCCATCACACACATCCATGTCCGAGGCAGGATTCGAACCTGCGACCGTAGCAGTCGAGCGGTTCCTGACTGAGCGCCTAGAACCGCTAGACCACCGCGGCCGGCACCTCTGGCCGTAATAGCGGCCTTGATACGCCTGGGCATTGAGTCAGAGCTTGGATGGCGTGTACAGGTACAGCTGCCCATGCAGCTTCAACACGATACCACAGTTCATCAAGAGTAGTGACTGGCGTATTGTGACGAGCCAGTTGCTCGGCCACCATTGACCAGACGTTTTCAGTTGGTGAGAGATCTGGATAATGTGCTGGCCAGGGTAGCAGTCGAACATTTTCTGTATCCAGAAAGGCCCGTACAGGACCTGCAACATGCGGTCGTGCATTATCCTGCTGAAATGTAGGGTTTCGCAGGTATCGAATGAAGGGTAAAGCCACGGGTCGTAACACATCTGAAATGTAACGTCCACTGTTCAAAGTGCCGTCAATGCGAACAAGAGGTGGCCGAGACGTGTAACCAATGCCACCCCATACCATCACGCCGGGTGATACGCCAGTATGGCGATGACGAATACACGCTTCCAGTGTGCGTTCACCGCAATGTCGCCAAACACGGATGCGACCATCATGATGCTGTACACAGAACCTGGATTCCTCCGAAAAAATGACGTGTTGCTATTCGTGCACCCAGGTTCGTCGTTGAGTACACCATCGCAGGCGCTCCTGTGAGTGATGCAGCGTCAAGGGTAACCACAGCCATGGTCTCCGTGCTGATAGTCTATGCTGCTGCAAACGTGGAACTGTTCGTGCAGATGGTTGTTGTCTTGCAAACGTCCCCATCTGTTGACTTAGGGATCGAGACGTGGCTGCACGATCCGTTACAGCCATGCGGATAAGATGCCTGTCATCTCGACTGCTAGTGATACGAGGCCGTTGGGATCCAGCACGACGTTTCATATTACCCTGCTGAACCCACCGATTCCATATTGTGCTAACAGTCATTGGATCTCGACCAACGCGAGCAGCAATGTCGCGATGCGATAAACCGCAATCGCGATAGGCTACAATCCGACCTTTATCAAAGTCGGAAACGTGATGGAACTCATTTCTCCTCCTTACACGAGGCATCACAACAACGTTTCACCAGGCAAAACCGTTCAACTGCTATTTGTGTATGAGAAATCGGTCGAAAACTTTCCTCATGTCAGCACGGTGTAGGTGTCGCAACCCGCGCCAACCTTGTGTGAATGCTCTGCAAAAGCTAATGATTTGCATATCACAGCATTTTCTTCCTGTCGGTTAAATTTCGCATCTGTAGCACGTCATCTTCGTGGTGTAGCAATTTTAATGGTCAGTAGTGTACATAAACGTTACTAACCTAAGAACATCACACACATCCATGCCCGAGGCAGGATTCGAACCTGCGATCGTAGCGGTCGGGCGGTTCCAGACTGAATGGCCTAGAACCGTTCGTCCACACCTGCCGGCTGATGCTGTGTCCTATCGCTCGTGCGCCGACTACAGCACCACGTGCAAGCACAGTTAAACCTTGATAACGTGCCATTGCAGCAGCAGTAACCGATCCAGCAACTGCGCCAGACGACTTAGATAGGCGATGCCGACAGCAGCGCCGGATTCTACCTGTTTACATATCTCTGTATTTGAATACTCATCCCTATACCAGTGTCTTTGGCGCTTCAGTGTTGAAGATAATCAAATTTACTTTTGTGGATTAGCAACGGAACACAGGTAGTGATGTAGCTCTTACTGTAATACAGCCAGCTGCAGATGAAGATAACTCGCCTGTCAGCGGCGAGCTGTTTTATTACCCCACCTGGCCGACCTCTCGGCCATTTCCACGCTGTCCCTCATCTCCCGCTGTGTTGTTGGCTGGTAGCTACTCCCGCCGTAGCATAAAAGCAGGCGCTGGTATACGGGATATGTGACACGGCTGTCGCGCCGTGAGGGGATTTTGCGGCGCGGAAGCCGAATTAACGGCGCGTTCCTGGGCGTGTCGGCCATTAGGCGGTGATACGGCGCGGCCTGATGGGCGCACGGAGGGCCTTTTACGCTCCATCCCGCGGTATTAAGAAGGCGCGCCGCATGCAGCCAGGTCGCGGGCGCACCTCCCTGCCACAGTGGCACCGAGGCACCGTCGCACAGCCGGTCTTGCCTCCTTTTTTTTACGAGCTATAGAATTCGAAATATGAGACAGTTATAAAGGCGGGCCAGGCTGTATAATAAAAGCGGAACGACTGCCTGTTTCGGTGGTGGGTGGGGGGGGAGGGGGGGGGGGAGAGCGACTCGTACGAGCTGCAGCCACCCTTGCAAGGGGCATTACGTTTTCAGCACCTGCTACCGTAGTTACGTCAGCAGCGCCTCCTTTACCCATTGCCGCTTCCGAATTAAGCGCCTAGTTGTCCTTATTATCCACCCGCTCTTAAGAAATCTGCCACATAACAAGGTTTCTGCATGTGTAATTGATAGCTCTTTGCACATCCACTTTCTTTCTTTCTTTCGCTTGTGCCTTTTTCCCGCAATGACGCAGGATCGGCATGGTTAATCGGTTGTGGCAAGGTTAATTTAAGGGGTGGCCGGATGCCCTTCCTGCCGCCACCCCGTACCCCCCCCCCCCCCCCCGGGACGGAATTAGTGTACCCCAACTGTCAGTGTCTAGTGTAATCCATTGAATAGTGCGAATGTGTTCAGATGTCTGCGAGCCGTATAACTGAGGCGGGACATGGGGACCAGCCCGGTATTCACCAAGTGGGATGTGGAAAACCGCCTAAAAACCACATCCAGGCTGGCCGGCACACCGGTCTCCGTCGTTAAGCCGCCGGGCGGATTCGATCCGGGGCCGGTGCGCCTACCCGAGTCCAGGAAGCAGCGCATTAGCGCTCTCGGCTGACGTGGCGGGTCCTCTGTGCACATCTACTGGGTGTTTATAATTTAACTTTGCCTATTTAACACGTTATAAGACGGAAACTAATTACCGTACGAGTGCCAAACTTGGTAGCATTAATGTCCAGAGTATAGGGTGCATCGTTTCCAAGCGTCATAACGCCACCGTCCAGATCCACCTATGGCCACCAGGTGCCGTGATCAGTCATTGTGATTCTACGTCTACAACTACATTTATACTCCGCAAGCCACCCAACGGTGTGTAGCGGAGGGCACTTTACGTGCCACTGTCATTACCTCCCTTTCCTGTCTCAGTCGCATATGGTTCGCGGGAATTCGTGATCTCCTCGGGAGGTATAACTAGGAGGAAGCAATATATTTGATATGTCATCCAGAAACGCACCCTCTCGAAACCTGGACAGCAAGCTACACCGCGATGCAGAGCGCTTCTCTTGCAGAGTCTGCCACTTGAGTTTGCTAAGCATCTCCGTAACGCTATCACGCTTACCAAATAACCCTGTGACGAAACACGCCGCTCTTCTTTGGATCTTCTCTATCTCCTCTGTCAACCCGACCTGGTACGGATCCAACACTGATGAGGAATACTCAAGCACAGGTCGAACGAGTGTTTTGTAAACCACCTCCTTTGTTGATGGACTACATTTTCTAAGGACTCTCCCAATGAATCTCAACCTGGTACCCGCCTTACCAACAATTAATTTTATATGATCATTCTACTTCAGATCGTTCCGTACGCATACTCGCAGATATTTTACAGAAGTAACTGCTACTAGTGTTTGTTCCGCTATCATATAATCATACAATAAAGGATCCTTCTGTCTATGTATTCGCAATACATTACATTTGTCTGTGTTAAGGGTCAGTTACATTTGTCTGTGTTAAGGGTCAGTTGCCACTCCTGCACCAAGTGCCTATCCGCCGCAGATCTTCCTGCATTTTGCTGCAGTTTTCTAATGCTGCAACTTCTCTGTATACTACAGCACCATCCGCGAAAAGCCGCATGGAACTTCCGACACTATCTACTAGGTCATATATACACTCCTGGAAATGGAAAAAAGAACACATTGACACCGGTGTGTCAGACCCACCATACTTGCTCCGGACACTGCGAGAGGGCTGTACAAGCAATGATCACACGCACGGCACAGCGGACACACCAGGAACCGCGGTGTTGGCCGTCGAATGGCGCTAGCTGCGCAGCATTTGTGCACCGCCGCCGTCAGTGTCAGCCAGTTTGCCGTGGCATACGGAGCTCCATCGCAGTCTTTAACACTGGTAGCATGCCGCGACAGCGTGGACGTGAACCGTATGTGCAGTTGACGGACTTTGAGCGAGGGCGTATAGTGGGCATGCGGGAGGCCGGGTGGACGTACCGCCGAATTGCTCAACACGTGGGGCGTGAGGTCTCCACAGTACATCGATGTTGTCGCCAGTGGTCGGCGGAAGGTGCACGTGCCCGTCGACCTGGGACCGGACCGCAGCGACGCACGGATGCACGCCAAGACCGTAGGATCCTACGCAGTGCCGTAGGGGACCGCACCGCCACTTCCCAGCAAATTAGGGACACTGTTGCTCCTGGGGTATCGGCGAGGACCATTCGCAACCGTCTCCATGAAGCTGGGCTACGGTCCCGCACACCGTTAGGCCGTCTTCCGCTCACGCCCCAACATCGTGCAGCCCGCCTCCATTGGTGTCGCGACAGGCGTGAATGGAGGGACGAATGGAGACGTGTCGTCTTCAGCGATGAGAGTCGCTTCTGCCTTGGTGCCAATGATGGTCGTATGCGTGTTTGGCGCCGTGCAGGTGAGCGCCACAATCAGGACTGCATACGACCGAGGCACACAGGGCCAACACCCGGCATCATGGTGTGGGGAGCGATCTCCTACACTGGCCGTACACCACTGGTGATCGTCGAGGGGACACTGAATAGTGCACGGTACATCCAAACCGTCATCGAACCCATCGTTCTACCATTCCTAGACCGGCAAGGGAACTTGCTGTTCCAACAGGACAATGCACGTCCGCATGTATCCCGTGCCACCCAACGTGCTCTAGAAGGTGTAAGTCAACTACCCTGGCCAGCAAGATCTCCGGATCTGTCCCCCATTGAGCATGTTTGGGACTGGATGAAGCGTCGTCTCACGCGGTCTGCACGTCCAGTACGAACGCTGGTCCAACTGAGGCGCCAGGTGGAAATGGCATGGCAAGCCGTTCCACAGGACTACATCCAGCATCTCTACGATCGTCTCCATGGGAGAATAGCAGCCTGCATTGCTGCGAAAGGTGGATATACACTGTACTAGTGCCGACATTGTGCATGCTCCGTTGCCTGTGTCTATGTGCCTGTGGTTCTGTCAGTGTGATCATGTGATGTATGTGACCCCAGGAATGTGTCAATAAAGTTTCCCCTTCCTGGGACAATGAATTCACGGTGTTCTTATTTCAATTTCCAGGAGTGTATATTGTGAAAAGCAATGGTCCCATAACACTCCCCTGTAGCACGCCAGAGGTTACTTTAACGTCTGTAGACGTCTCTCCATTGAGAACAACATGCTCTTTTCTGTTTGCTAAAATCTCTTCAATGAAGCCACACAGCTGGTCTGATATTGTGTAGGCTCTTACTTTGTTTATCAGTCGACAGTGCGGAACTGTATCGAACGCCTTCCGGAAGTCAAGGAAAATGGCATCTACCTGGGAAGCAGTATCTAATATTTTCTGGGTCTCATGAACAAATAAAGCGAGTTGGGTCTCACACGATCGCTGTTTCCGGAATCCTTGTTGATTCCTACAGAGTAGATTCTGGGTTTCCAGAAATGACATTATACGCGAGCAAAAAACTTGTTCTAAAATTCTACAACTGGTCGATGCCAGAGATATAGGCCTATAGCTTTGCGCATCTGCTCGACGACCCTTCTTGAAAACTGAAATTATCTGTGCTCTTTTCCAATCATTTGAAACCTTCCGTTCCTCTAGAGACTTCATAGTGTCACACACCTTACCAGTCTCAGTGCACTTGTTGACGTGTCAATATGAGCTTATACAGAAGGAGCAGAGCATTATTGTTGAAGCTGTGTTATCAAAACAGCAGTAAGGCTGCAGGCGCACTTCGGGAATATCGCCGGCTGAAGGGTCCTCTTTCTCCACGTGCTGTGAGGAGCCCTGATTGAGTTCAAATCATCTGGAGAACTGGCCTTCGCTCCGGGAAGACGCAGACTACCGGTTGCACCACGGGCGGTTGATGAAATCGCTGTTGCTATGGCAGACAATGCTGTGCGCAATTCCCGATCGACAGGAATGCGCGTGCTGGCTGTGTCGTGACAGCAAAACACCCTGGGCCCACTATACGGAAGGGCCTTCGAACCATTATCAAATGGTATCCATACAAAATCTGTGTCGTACAGCAGCTTGCACCACAGGACCCACAATGACGTGTTGACTTCACTCGCCACTTTCTCGCAAGGATTGAAGTTGACAAGGGCTGCTCCTGGACCATCCTGTGGACAGCCGGAGTTCACTTTTCTCTGGCAGGTGAGGTGAACATACAGTATTGCCGAGTGTGGGCATCCTCACCTCCAGAAAAAGGGCATGAAGTTCCCCTGTATGATGAATGTGTCAGCGCAATGCAATGTTCATCATTCTCCAACTCTTTCTTGAGCAGGTTGGCGCTCAACGACCAAAGACGTGTAATGTGACTGGCCAGCGTTACTGCGATATGTTTCTCCATCATGTCATACCCGCCCTAAGGAGAGAGACGCATTGAACTCAGCAGTTTTCATGCAAGATGGGGCCCCACCGCACATCGCTTGTGAAATTCACCTGATTCCTCTAAACACATCTGAAAACAATCGAATTATCAGCCGATCATTTCCAAATGGTTGGCCGGCACGATCACTTGATCTCACTCTCCGTGATTTCTGTTTGTGGAGCTACCTGAAGGACAGGGTTTACCAGGGGAATATTCACACATGTGCTGATGTGAAGAGCAGCATATCAAAGAGGTAGCCATCATACTTACGGTCATGCAGAATGCAATCCTGCGCTTTCAGTATCTTCTGGACGCTGATGGGCGCCGTATTGAGTCCCTTTTAAAGCAGTAATGATACCAGTATGTAATGGTATGCTGTACCGTAGCAGCACATTAAAAGTATTTCATTTGAATTGATTCTGCATTATTTCTCTTCTCCATGTCCTTGACATTAATGCTACCAAGTTTGGTCCTCTTTAGGTAATTAGTTCCAGTGTTATAACGTGTTAAGTAGGGAAAGTTTAATTATAACCACCCGGTGCATCCACGTCCACGTGACTATTGTGCAACTCATACCCAACTCATACTTCATACGACAGTAGGCCATCTTAGGCAATGTAGAACACTTAAAACACTTTGAAGCCGAAATCATGATTGTGTAAATGTAACACTGTAAATAAACAACAGTCTAATGGCGGTACTGACTTTAAAGAAGTGTATTATGGCTGTGGCCCCACATTATGAAAAAATTATCGTACCAAAGCGTTTGGCAGGGGGTTCAGAAAATGGCTCTGAGCACTATAGGACTCAACTGCTGGGGTCATTAGTCCCCTAGAACTTAGAACTAGTTAAACCTAACTAACCTAAGGACATCACAAACATCCATGCCCGAGGCAGGATTCGAACCTGCGACCGTAGCGGTCTCGCGGTTCCAGACTGCAGCGCCTTTAACCGCACGGCCACTTCGGTCGGCGGGGGTTCAGAGACCCACTTTCAGGCCAGTTCTCGACCGATCCACGTTCGAATACCAAGTGACAAAAATGGACACTTAAATCTTTTCGTGTCAGCTCTGATTTCTCCTATCTTGTTACGATGGTCATGACTCCCTATGTAAGTGGGCGTCAACAAAATGTAGGGGGGCCCATAAAATAATTTTACGACTTCAGACATTAATACCTTTAAAACGACTTTAAACTAAACTCCTCCCGAACAGGCCATGAAGGCTCAACGATACCGACCGGTCACTGTGTCATCCTCAGCCCATAGGCGTCACTGGATGTGGATATGGAGGGGCATTTGGTCAGCATACCGCTCTGCCGAGCGCATGTCAGTTTACGATACCGGAGCAGCTACTTCTCAGTCAAGCAGCTCCTCAGTTTGCCTCACAAGGGCTGAGTGCACCCCGCTTGCCAACAGCGCTCACCAGACCGGATGGTTACCCATCCAACTGCTAGCCCAGCCCGACAGCCCTTAACTTTGGTGAACCGGTGTTACCACTGCGGCAAGGCCGTTAGCCTAAAACTATATTAGACACTAGCAAATAGTTTTAAACAAGTGATAATATAGCTCATAGCGTTTTCTTTCCTCTTTCAGTCACATGAGTGTGTGCAACCTTTGTGGCACGGATAAAGTCTAGTCGAACATTCCATTTCTCTCCACGTACGATTCAAGATCTCCACGGTGACATGCTCAAATGCTTTGCTAATGATTGCCTTCCAATCCTGTAGGTCTCTGACCTTGGTCCGGACATCATATCGTTTACAAAACCTCACAGGAAGAAGTCTAGTGGTGTGAGGTCAGGGGATCGTGGCACCCATCTCGTCCAAACCAACTGCCAGAAACATTTTCATCTAGAAACTGACTGCCATATAGGGACCAGTGCGGTGATAACACATCCTGCTGGAATATGACATAAAGCTGGAGGTGTTAAAATTGTGGCACAGCAAACTCTTGTAATGTGACCAAGTTAACACCACCGTTGACGGCAGACTCGATGAAAAGCTATGGACCAGTATATGATTGTGCATCAGTCCACACCAAACATTGATCTTGGGACTGTCTCTTTTCATTTTACGTGTAACATGAGGATGCTGTGAAACCCATATAGTCTACGAACGTAATGAGGTGACTCAGTATTCCGGATACATGAAACGTTGCCTCATCGGAGTAATAAATCTTTTCCAAAAAGTCACTCAGTCCGGAACCGTGCGGCTGCTACGGTCGCAGGTTCGAATCCTGCCTCGGGCATGGCTGTGTGTGACGTCCTTAGGTTAGTTAGGTTTAAATAGTTATAAGTTTAGGGGACTGATGACCTCAACTGTTGAGTCCCACAGTGCTTTGAGCCGTTTGAACCATTTTCGAATCCTGCCTCGGGCATGGATGTGTGTGATGTCCTTAGGTTAGTTAGGTTTAAGTAGTTCTAAGCCTAGGGGACCGATGAACTCAGATGTTAAGTCCCAAAGTGCTTAGAGCCAGCCAAAAGGTTACTGTTTGCTTCAATCTTGCCTAGCATATCCACTGCAAACATTTAGCGCTGAGATTTGTCCGTAGGCTTTAATGCTTGGAGCAGCTGCACATTGGAGGGATATAGCCGTAACCTCTTATTCGAGATATATTGCACGGTTGATCGTCTCACTTCCAACTCTCTGGCCTCTGTACGGACAAATTTTGTCGGACTCCTTGCAAACGCCTGCCGTATCTTGTCCACGGTGACGTCTGAAACACATGGGCGACCCGCCCTCTTTTTATGGAGTACACTAGTTGTTTCCGTTAATAACGTATGCCACGCCCGAGTAGTTGGTTGGGACTATGGTTGCCTTACATTATATGTTCGAAAGTGTCGTAGTGGAATTGCGCACAAGGATGACACGGCGGGCAGCATCAAGAAAGGGTAGCACACGCACCTCGTCGTTAGCCATATTGGAAAAGCCTTTTATCGATTAAAATTTACACCTCAAGCAGCCTGGGCTGAAGAAAGCAGCCTGCCGGTAGTGAAAGTGGGATGTCATTTTGTGTTGCACTCCACAAACCACTGAGTTTTTGTGCTAACTTTGAGACAACTGGTGGCAACAAGTAGTAACTAGCACTTCTGCAAATGTACGTCGTCTCTGCTACATCGTTGCCGAGGTTGCAAGAGTTTACTTGGCATTATTAGGTGTTACATACGTGACACCATACTACGGCTGCTCAAGGATAGACATTGGTCTATCCAATCTATTAGAAATGTGAAGAATGTACATAATTACCTTGATACCAAGTTCTCATCTGCACTGCGTCAGCCAACGCAGATTACGGACATTATATTTTTTCGTACTATGTACGAGAGCCAGACTCATATTAATTCAAACTCTGTGAAAAGTGGGTTTGATTTAATAGGTAGACGGTGAAATATAATGACTGTTGCATATCAAGCACCTCTTTAATTTGGTTTTAATTTTATCTTAAAGTTAATAATTTCCGGATGAAAAGTTGCACCATTTAAAGTAACCATGTTATTGTGTTTTAATCCAGAAAAGGAATCTCGCAATCGCATTGTTTCAGTCTTTGCTTGGCTTTTATGAGCTTAAATTCATTTACTCAAAGTTAAAGATATATTTGCTACTTGCCCCGTACTAAATCCAACTCTATTTACAAGTTTCTTAAAATTGTGTTTTACTCCCACTCCGTTCGAACAAGCCTCAGAAGGCCCAACGGTTCCGATCGACCGCCGTGTCATCTTCAGGTGATTGGCATCACTGGATGCAGATAGGGAGGGGCATGTGGTCAACACAACCACTCTCCCGGCCGTTGTTAGTTTTCGTGACCAGAGTCGCTGCTTCTCAATCAACGGCTGAGTGTAATTCGCTTGCTAATAGCGCTCTGCAGACCCGAACGGTCACCCTTCAAGTGCTAGCCAAACCTGACAGCGCTTAACTTCGACAATTTGATGGGAACCGGCGTTACCAATGCGGGAAGGCCGATGGCAAAACTGTATTTGAATATGAAGTAATTTAAAGTCAGTGAGTTTCATTGTGGCTCAACAAACATTAAGCACATTCATGAAACAATAAATTAAGCAACTGTTCTTAGCTGAACAAACAAGGTGACTTTCCGACATTCGTCCCTTCAAGACGCGGCCGCCATTTAGTCAGTATTGAGCCTGACGTAATGGGGGTGTAATGCGGCAAGATTTTGCCACTACGCATGTAATATTCTTTATATTCTTTTAGATTTTTGTTTACGGTGCACAATCGGATTCTTGATCATTTCATTGGCTGATGCTGGCTTGTGCCACGTGCTAACAGTTTCTATAGTGCTGCATGTCTGGGTGCCAGTTAGAGCTGAACACTGACAAAAAGTGCGACATGGGCCACACGTCCCTCAGAAGACGCTGTCAGCTAAAGAGGATCTGGGAAGAGAGATGTCGTGTTCTGCCGGGGTGGACATTTATTGCCCCGAGAGAGAGCAAAGCAAGGACGCTGCAGTTTACAACACTGAAGGCCCCGTAGTGTGGGCAGAGTAGGTGAGAGGCCTGTAATGGGCATTACTTTTCCTCAACAGTATTTATCGAAACCAGTATTAGTTTTCAAGTTATGGACAAGTCAATATTATCTCAGTTGCTTTTCTGAAAACTTTCGTATAATTTTATACACAGAACGTTATATTTCAATTTAAAATTTATGAAAAGGAATTACCTTACAATAAATTTTAGTCTCGATGTTACAGTCGATATGATAAGTACTAGCTCTGAATGAACAGCTACAATTTTTTTTAGAAACATTTGAAATAACGAAATATTTGCACTCTTGAAATTTTTGTTATTAATTACGCAACCCTGCACTGTTTACTATGTTTATTTCTGACTTATTTGTGAAATAATACTCAAAAATTAAGAAGGAAACAAAACTAATACAAATTCATTCGTTAAGAAAAATTGTAAACCCTTTGGAATATTGTTATTCCCGCAGAGTGTGCGAGTCGTAAGCATTCCTCTGATGCGATTGGATGTATTTTTGTATTTTGTCCGAACAACGTAATTTCGGCTTTGTTAATGTGAAAAATCAAAGTACTGTATGATACACTAAAATGTGAGAAAGTTATTTACTTAAAAACAAAAATTCTGCAACAACAATCTTCAAATTTATTTAGTTCAGTCCAACCATGGGGGGCTAAAATGTGAGATTTTCAGCTTCAAGAATCAGACCGCTAAACAAGAAGAGCTTGAGCCAACTCAGCATGAGAAGCTAAGTAAACTAGAAAGTTGACTGTAATCTTCGCTCCTCTCAAATCTTCATAAAAGACTGCTTATTGCCTAATGTGGACAATAGATGGAAGTATCAAGGAGGGGGGGGGGGGAGTTTACAGGTTGCACTCTGAAGTAACGGAAAAAATTTTAGAACAGCGTACCAGGACGAAGAGCGTCGGGGGTCAGAACAAGGTGAAAAGACATCCCGCTAGTGCAAAAGAATGCGCTGGGTCACACACGATGGTCACGAGCTGAACTCCAAGAAATCTTCTCATAGGAAGCACCAGGGTACACTCCCTGCCAAAAAGTAGAGACGCGTATTTGATTGGTGGAGTGCTAAGTATGTAGGAGGGGATATGGAAACTTCCAGAAAAGATTATGAACTGAGCATGAGTTTCAGGCCATTGGCTGGCAGATCCATGACCCATGCAGTGGGAGGTAATGTTTTCGTAACAGCCCTAGGATTCATTGCCTGAGAACAAACAGAGATGCCATGTATCCAGGAGGGAGCAAGATATGGCGTGGAGAAGATTTCCCTGTGGGGATCCATTGAAGACAGTTCCCTGCGGGGGGATCGACCTAGAGACTTCGCTGGCGAGAGCGACAGTGAACAATCTGGCGGTAAGACTTTGAGAAGTGTTGCTTTTGACACGAAGATCACAGGAAGTCGTCCCTTTGTGAACAGAGTTCTTTTTCTGTTTTCTCGAGTGACGACTCTTCAGATTTCTGTGGAGTCTGACACACATTAAAGTGCGTCTTTGCAACAGAATACTTGAATCAAATTTTCTGGTCCTGGCTAGTGAGCAAACAGAAATCTTGACTCGTGTTCTGTCTTGTAGTGAAGTACTTTAGCCTTAGGAGCTTCTAGCCGACATATGGCGTCCACTACGTAGGCAGAGATTTGCAGGTACGCCACATACATCATCTGCACAGCGGCCAATACGCCATCGAGCATATCATCGATGCAATACAACTGCTGTCCATACTTCAGCAAGTGATATGCGCACTCCAGTTTGGCGGATAGGGAAACAAAGTAAGTGTGGTGAGTTCCATTTGCTTGTCCAGTTGTAGGTCTTCTGATGCTCACGGCTAGTCAGTATCAGCCAACTTTGTGTGTGTCTAATGAGGAGGGGCACGGTCTAAAGAAATTCAAACATATGATCTGCCAATCTCTAAATTAGATGCACGATAGAATCCAACATTGTGTACTTCGTATTTATATAATTGTTTGTACTTCACATTTTTTGCGGATATATAATTTACGATATCAATTTCTGATTCATCTTGGTAGCATTGCGATAGGAATGATTGGTTTGACGTGCTAAACTGATGAAATAAACCAACACGTTGCTTTTCTGCAAATCAGGTTGTCAGTGGCAGGATCATTTTAATCATTCGTAGGTGTGAGAATTCCATTGCGGAGACAATATTAGGCAACCGCAAATACACTCACTGTATTTATTTTATTTCCTCTTGGACCCACAGCACTAACATAATAAAATAAAAGACGGTAATGTACCAGAATGCTGCTATAATTGTTAATGGATACACTTTTTACTTAAGCAATAGGTCTATTTCGGTATTATCGCCATCTTCAGTTTATTTCCATATTGCACCGTGGCCCAGTCGATGTCTTATAATCTTACTGTTGCATAGGTCGTTTCAATCTCTGGTGTGGTTTTGATAGCTACGATTGACATAAGATACAGCATTGATGAACTAGCTGTCAATCGTAGCTTGTAAAACCACACCATTATATACAAGCCATAAAAGACCTAGCTTACATCTGCGAACAACAGCTGTTAACAGAGATTAACATAAATGTTTAAAACTTGGTTGCAGCTGGAAACGACCTATGCAGCAGTAATATTATAAGACAGCGACAGCTTCGCGATGCAATACGGAAATAGCTTGAAGATGGCAATAACGCCGAAATAGGCCTATTGCATAAGTATAATGTCTGGCAGCTAACAATTATAGCAGCATTCTGGTACATTACCGACTTCTATTTTATTATGTTATTACAAAAAACACACTATATACTACATGCACCACGGGAGTTTACATAAATGTGTGTGCTGACACTTTGATTTAGTGTAAGACATCATCTATCAGAACATCATCTATTAAAGTAAAGTAAGAAGAGAAGTGTTGTTTGTCAACGACGCCGTAGTTTGTCCATTAAATGCTTCTGATGAAGTAAGATTGCCTCGTTAGTTTACAGAGGTATAAACGTGGTTAACTGTAGTAATACTGTCCAGGTCACGGAGAAATAGCGTTCAAAGCCTTTACATTGTTGGGTCGTTTGAGAGTCGAAACTTACAAGTTACGAAAGATAGACAAAGTGGTAGCAAGGGCACGTTGCTTTGGAAGAGGAGGAAATTATTGTTCAACGTCCCGTCGACAACGAAGTCATTAGAGACGGAGCACAAGCTCGGATTAGGGAAGGATGGGGAAGGAATGCGGCCTTTCGAATCAGTCATCCCGGCATTTGCCTTAAGCTATTTAGTGAAATCACGGAAAACCTAAATCAGGATATCCATAGTCAGGTTTGAGCCATCGTCCTTCCGAATGGGAGTCCAGTGTGATAACAACTGCGTTAGCCCCCTCAGTATGTTGCTTTGGAGGTGCGACCAAGAACTTAGGACGATTGTATAACATACATGAGAAATAGGAAAGACGGTAATAGAAAAGTTGCAACACGACCTAGTTCCCACAACGGCCACGTTGTCACTTCGCCATGGCTAGTGAAGCGCGTGACGTAAGAGCACTTGTTTGTATGCAGGGTGATTCAAAAGGTCCTTGATGTTTCAGGAAAACACAAGTTTATTCACAAAATGGAAGTTACAGCTTCATTACACACCACATGGGGGACACACGTCAATACGTTTCATTGTGGTGACCCTGCAAATCTACGCACAGCTCCCATCTCTCTTGTGTGGCACGAAACAGGTCGCCAGTATATCTTGCGCTATTACTCCTGCTGCAGCAGTTATTCACCGTATCAACTGGTCTAGGCTATTAATCTTTGACTTCACATAACCCCAAAAAAAAAAGAGTCCAAGGGCGTCAGGTCAATAGAGCAGACAACCCATGGTCTGTGTGATGCGCGGCTAATCCATCTACCAGAAAATGTTTCCTGCAAGTAATCCCGAACGATGATTATAAAGTACGGAGGTGCGCCATATTGTTGGGAAACAACAGAGTCTTTTACCCCATTATGTTCCAGTTGTGATTCCAGATACTGTTAAAGCATTTCTAGGAAAATTGTTACTGTAATTGCCTATTGAGAAAACATGAAAGGTCTGTGTACCTTTGTTTTGTTCACTCCCATCCACACATTCGCTTTAGGTCTGTTACTTCCCAGTCCTGAACTGCATTAGACTGTTCATCCGCCCATATGCTACAGTGGTGCCTTTTCACCTAGCCACATATATGATGTGTGAGTTCATCACTGAACAGAAGGTTTTCCATTAGATTTTCGTCCTCGATTGCTTGTAGCAGGTCTGCACACATGGCACCACGAGCAGCAGTGTCTTCAGGGTCAACGTGGTGCATAGTTTGGATGTGGTATGCACATGTGGTGCTACAGATGAATGTTGCAATTTGGGTGGACTGATAAGGTAAGGAATGAGGAGGTTCTGCGCAGAATCGGAGAGGAAAGGAATATGTGGAAAACACTGATAAGGAGAAGGGACAGGATGACAGGACATCTGTTAAGAAATGAGCGTATGACTTCCATGGTACTAGAGGGAGATATAGAGGGCCAAAACTGTAGAGAAGACAGATATTGGAATTCATCCAGCAAATAATTGAGGAAGTATGTTGCAAGTGCTACTCTGAGATGAAGACGTTAGCACAGGAGAGGAATGCGTGGCGGGCCACATCAAAACATTCAGAAGACTCTTCTTTCTTCTTCTTCTTTTGCTACTGCCTTTATCCCGCATTGTGCGCAGGGTCGGCAGGGTTAAGTACGGAATTGGCACGGTTAATTTGAAGGGGTGGCTGGATGCCCTTCCTGCCGCCAACCCGTAACCCCCCCCCCCCCCCCCCCGTGGGATGGAATTAGCGTACCCCAGCTGTCTGCGTCTAGTGTAAATAGTGAAATAGTGCGAATGTGTTTCAAATGTCTACGAGTCGTGTAACTGAGGCGGGACGTGGGACCAGCCCGGTATTCTCCTAGTAGGATGTGGAAAACCGCCTAAAAACCACATCCAGGCTGGCTGGCATACCGGCCTCCGTCGTTAAGCCGCCGGGCGGATTCGATCCGGGGCCGGCGCGCCTACCCGAGTCCAGGAAGCAGCGCGTTGGCGCTCTCGGCGGGTCAAAACAGTCAGAAGACTGATGACTCAAAAATGCACGTTTATTCAACGTGAATCTCAGTGTCCGCCACACATTAGTTTGCAGGAGCTCCGTACTGAGTCGTCGTGTTGAGGCGGTTGAGCTGCGTTTGATAGCATGCCGCATTGCGTCTGTTGTCTCTGATGATGTTACTCGCCTCCCAAACGTACTGCATCAGCGACACTTCTTTTGAACTTATTCACTAAATCCCTGATAGTTGCCCAGATAGACCTGGCTGTCTGAACTTCCTCAGGCAATGTTGTTGGACGTCCTGGTTGGTCATCCTTCTCAGTCGTGCCAAAACAATGACTATTCTTTCCGAAATTGTGAGCATTCTTGAGGAGTATCTGCGAAAAATAAGCCCATATGGGCCTGGCTTTCTGAATTTTCTCAGAAAATTCTGTTGGATCTATTAGGAAGTCATCCCTGTCAGTCGAGCCGAAACAACGGCTATTCTTTCAATAATTGTGAGCATTCTCGTGGAGTATCTGCGAAAAAAATAAGGGACATTTGCCAGCGATTTAAAGGAAATGACCCTTTAAATCAGCCTGTATTTACGTAAGCGTCCTCGACACCTGGGATGACGTAGTGAGCAGGGTGTCGGGTTGACGCGCCTCCCTCCGCGACTATAGCCGGCAGCGCCGCCGTGTTGACAGAACCTCCGCCTCCGGCTGGGGCTGGGCCAGCCTACACAGTGATCCGCCCCCACAGGTGTGTCGCGCCGCCGCCTCCCACGGGGCTCAGCCGCCGGCGCGACCGCAATTACTGCGCGCGCCACGCCCGCCTCGCGCGCATGCCGCCTGAGCTAACACGCCGCCGCCCCTGCTGCACCCGAACACCTGCTGCGCTAACGAGGCAGCCGAGCAGCGATCCGGAAAACAGACGGTGATACACTGCAACACAGCAGCTAAAGCACACTCTGCACGGGGTAGTACCTCACTGTCTACAGACCACCGTATGGAGCATCTTCTCAGCTATACGCGCCTGACAAAAAAAGTGAAACACACGCAAGACGTTGTCGGATCACAATATAACTTCGTAAAAGTACCCACCATCTGCTGGTATACAAATAACCAGAGTTTCAGTTCGCTGTGGGACGTACCACAGACACCAGAGAGCTTTAATATTGTTCATATTTAGTGTAGTTACCACGCCAGGTAGGTTATGCGACGGCTATTCGAAAAGTAAGGTCCGATCGGTAGCGAAATGTAAGCCACAGTGAAAATCTAAAAAAAAATTATTTTCAACAGTTTGCAACACTAGAACAGTTTATATAATAGATCTAAGTTTATCATTACTCTGTAAACACATTCTCAGTTTTCCCGTCTGGTGGCGCCACCTAATACGGTGTCGGCCACTTTGGTTTATAGCTCTGTAGTAGGTGTCGCAGACTTGTACCAAAAGGACGCTTTATACACCTGGCCTATGTTGTAAACATGCCCTGCGTTGTGTTAAGAGCGACTGTACGTAAACATGGGTAACGTGTGACTCTTGCACGATATTATTCCTTATATTATATCCTTGGCACTATGAGATAAGGTCTCTTAGCCCTCAGTATTTGTTCCTTTATCTCCAACCTTATTTACGTGGTTTCGTATATTTGTTCCGCTTACCGCTCTTCGCCTTGAAACATATTTATTTCCGTAGGTGGATGTGCCCTATATATTTTATTGGATGACGTGATTGTGGAACGTTCTGTGCTCTTTCCGGTGGTCCTCGAGTGTTTTTATTTGGTGGATGGGTCCTATAAAATTTATTGGATGATGTGCGAGTTTTGGTGATTACATGACTTTGTGTACACTAAGTTTTTTGTATGTCTATCCCTTTGCGTGGAGGTCTTGCGGACCACGGCCGTTCATTATTGTAAGAAAATGAATGCCTACAGCTGTCCTTACGATCTTATTTATTGTGTAGCCATCAGTTTCGGCTTCAGTGCACCATCTTCAGCATCAGCTGAGGCGTGAAGATGGCGTACTGAAGCGCCGAAACTGATAACTACACAGTAAATAAGATCATAAGGACTACTGCAGAGTTTCATTCTCTTACAATTTCTGTACAGTTGCCAGTGCTCCTCGAGTACCTTTACCTGACGAATTTGTCTTTGGTTAATCTCTTTTCACAACTCGGATCATGCTTTCCCAGTTGCTTTATTTAACTGACAATGTAACTTTATCGCTGATTACTGGCTCATAAATTTGTATTGAGGAAACCTGCCCCCCCCCCCCCTCAAGATGTCTGATGATGCTCCTGTGAGAGTGAAAAAACCGTTTTGCATCCGATCCTTTTCTTGATCCTTCCAGTTACTTCTCTACAGAGTCACCACTCTGACAAACATTTGTCATAGCATTGTACCAACGTTCCAATACCCCCGTCATAGAAGGCACCCACCTGTGCTTTCTGTCACTTCTCTACGCTGGTCTACAGTTTATTGTCTTTGCCGAAATGTTGTCTACATAGCCAGTTGTTCATGTGAACACAGGTGAATATCAGAGGAAACTAAGCCTTTGCTGTATGGTCGGTTATCGAACACTTTCCATCGAAAAAGCTGCAGATGCATCCTCATTGCCCCTGCAGTGTGCAGCCGGAAACATTGTCACGAAGAAGGAAACGCATGACAGGTACGTGATGTGGGGTTGCATGAAATCAGGCGAAACATCTCAGTGGACACCCATACTTGGCGGGAGACACCATCGTTCTAGGTATCATTACGTGCTCACTGTGTTGTAACAACTGAAAAGAGCGTAACAACTGAAAAGAGCGACTCGGCGCGGATTAGGTATACTAGAGACACTGCCCAATGAATCTGTGCATAGCTTTATCGGATTTTCACTGTCGTTTCCATTTCGCTACCTGTCAGACCTCGCTTTCCGTATAGTCCTCCTAGATGGGGCATGAGCAGCGTAATATGTTGAGTAATCACTGTGAAGGACACGTAGGAGTTACTTGTCTGGGTGAAACACGTTATCAGCCCCTGACAGATTTTTTAAAAAAGCCTCTATGTTGGTTATCAATTGGCCAACTGGTCAAATCGTGAAAATCCAGATCTGTGGTCAATTTGGATGCGACAGTATCTTGATGTTGTACTGCCTGGATCGTGAGGGCAGACATAGACGTGAAGGTTCCGGTCGACCGCGTCTGAGCACCACCAAAGGAGGACTAATCACACCATAACCACCTTAACATCTATGCGTACCATCTGAGAACAAGTAAAGAACTTCCTGTACCATTCTGTGTTGTCCCCAAACCATTGGATGGAGCAGCAGCTGGACTAGGACATTACCGTCCCAAGCCTACGCTGCCGTTAACACTGTAACACAAAAGGCTGAACTTGCAGTAGTGCCTTGACTGGGAAGAATGGACTGCTGATCAATCGCCTCGCATTGCCGTCAGTGATTAACCGCGGTGCTGCACTAAACTGGATGACCAGCATCGGTGAGTGTTGTGGTTAGTTGAGGAGAGGTCCAATTCTTTCAATGCTTTGGATGGTGTGGGGAGTCATCGTGTATGGCTGCAGGTCACAGCTGGTGGTGATTGAGGGAACTCCGATGGCACAACATTTCTACTTAAAAAATTGTAGCCAGTTAAAAACTTTAAAAAATTATTTAATTTTCTTATTTTGTGAAGACCAGAGGAGCGAGCTCTTTTACTTGCTAAAAACATTCAGCAGCCAAGATGGCATAAATACTTCTTTATTTAAAACAACCTGTTCCAATAGACTTTTCTCTCATCTTCAGGTCTTAAGAAAATCTTTTGCTATGAAAAATTTTCATTTTATGTTGAACCTCACTCCAAGCTGTTATGTGGATAAAAGTCAGCATAATATAAAATGTTTCTTTCATAAAAAAATTGTATTTGCATGAGTAGGACTAAAAATAATGTATTCCTTGATGTTAACATTAATCATGTATACATATCCTCTAAACTGACTTGTTCCACATCATTTCGATAAAAGAATCGTTTAAATGATCTGTGGAGCATGTAACTAACTAACAGACATCCTTATCATGCATTACCTTAGAAGGTGCCAGTTTTTAGCATGATGTTGCTCGTCCGCAAATGGAACGTGTGTCTGTGAAATGTCAGCGTGAAGTTGAAATACTCCAGTGGCTAGCAAGATCGATAGATCACTGCTAGTTAAAACCTGTGTGGCGCCAGCTGGGACAGTCAGCTGAGTCCCAGTGGCAGTATCGGAGATACCAAGGACCAGCTACAACACTGATCAGTCAGCTTGTCTCAGGGAAAGATACAACGGCATTATGACATTCTGCTCAACCGAATCATTGCATGCAGAGGTGGTGCATCGTCATATTGATACGTGGGCTCATATTGGCATGGTCTGTGATAAGTTACACTCGAGTTCACCACGGAAGTAACGTAACATACCCTCTCAAATTGTGAGGTTTTTTTGTCCCCATCTGGCTGCTTAACATTTTTTTTCCTGTCAGCATATTTTGTAAGCGCAATCGCAGATATCCCCCAGTATACTGACAGACAGAGTGTAACCTAAGGTGTGCATATCTCGCTCTGAAATCCTACAGAAGTAATTAGTCGTGATGTCTCTTATTAGGAAAATATATTTCCCATCAATATTTTT
Source organism: Schistocerca nitens (assembly GCF_023898315.1). Taxonomy (NCBI): domain Eukaryota; kingdom Metazoa; phylum Arthropoda; class Insecta; order Orthoptera; family Acrididae; genus Schistocerca; species Schistocerca nitens. Next base: position 229,345,093 of record NC_064615.1, on the reverse strand, counting down.
TTTTAAATTTCATGTATTTTATTTCAAAAATAAATTTAATACGATAAAATTTCTCCCTTTAAAGATGCAGCGCTGCTTCTTTTCTATTATCGTTCGATAATGTCCAAATAACCTTGAATGAAATGTTCCCTGGTGAACGATGACAAATATTTCGGATCACACAGTTCGTGTTGCGCACGTAAGATTAGGTATGTGTTAAGATAAAATAGAACACGTCAAGAGAAACACTCTCCAGATTTTGACCAATACAAAAGCAGCTGACATCGATAACAAAGCAGATCAGAGCCAACACTCATGTATCGGCAGTTGTTTTTTGTGTCCACTTCAAGCACATCAAAGTTTTTGCCGATCAGATACAAGTTCATATCAGGCGGCGACTTGTAAAATGTCTCCAGACAGCTCTTTGATCGATATGAATGGCTGGTATCATAGTTTATCAGCATCACCTAAAATCGACTTTGGTCTCAATCACTGAAGCGATTCGTTATATTCACTGTTCAGTGAACGAATGCGGTAAAAATTTTCTACGAAAATTGTTTTCATCAACACAGCACATACAACAGAGTATTTCAGGAGTGAATATGACAGTGGGATGAAATTTGCTTCCTGAAATACCAGTATTAACATTGCGGTGATGAGCATTTAGTCTGACGTGGAACCTTGCGCTTTCGAGCACAACTTTGTCCGAATGGATACATCTACGGTTCTTCCAGTCCAGTCTAAAGCTAGAAATTTCCTGAATCTAAATATCTTTTGGACTAACAAACATGCGAGAGTTGGTGGAGAGAAGCTAATCCAAATCCTATGAGTTTTTATAGAATGAAACTTTTACTCTGAAAAAATGACCTGTAGAAACAATTGACAGATTTAAACTGTTTACCTGACCTGTGTTTAATATCAAGCTAATTTCTACTGCGCAAAAACATTTTAATCTTACCCCTGCCATTAATCAAATGGTTCAAATGGCTCTGAGCACTATGGGACTTAACTGCTGAGGTCATCAGTCCCCTAGAACTTAGAACTACTTAAACTAACTAACGTAAGGACATCACACACATCCATGCCCGAGGCAGGATTCGAACCTGCGACCGTAGCACATGGGCTCACATATTTGATAATGTAAAACCTCCCGTGGTCGTAACAAGGTTTCAAATGAACGTTCTTAGAAGTAATAGATAATTTGGTACCATTACACTGGAACTGGTAAGTCGTCAACAAAGTAGATTTCTTGCGCAAGTGGTGCTCTGTAGCTTTATATAACTTTATGACTGTTATTGGAAAATGTGTTTAGCATGTGCTAAAATACCAGTATATAAGGCAACTAAAATTATATGAAAAAGCAATAATCACGTTAAGTAGCACGAAACACTTGACATCAAAGATAAATCTATTTTGAAAGTTATTTAGTCTTCTGTAATGCATATTCGACCTATAGCAGATCAAAGTACCCGTAGTTAAATTGTTAGTAAAAAATAATCGTTATAATCCAATAGATACGACATCATGTTTGATAAAATATAAGATACTAGAATTATAGCAGTATTACTGTTTGTTCTACGCACACCACCGTCATCTTGGGCAGCTATAGAGAAACCTACTGTCCGATTCAGGATATCGTTTTGTTGCCTCTAGCCCCAAGGAAGTGTGCTGAGATACTTGTTGTTCATACTGTATATTATAATCTTTGACACAATATTAACAGCAACCTCAGATTTCTTTCTGAGATAATACGTTTATCTACTGGGTGTCCAAGGCTGGATGGTCAGTGTTTAAGGATGTGATAGCAATGCTTCTTTCGAAGCAAAAAAGGCAAGCAAACCTGGGCTCTCAAATGCATACTCTAAGAACTTTCACTTTTTCATCTTCGATATTGTGAAACAAATCTCTTCTGCTGCAAGCTCTTTGCTTTCCATCTTTTCGGAAGTGGTAGTAAGGACCGAAACAAGAAAAAGTTGTGTAGTAATATGGGCTCTAAACGCATATCTTGTTCAGTAGAATAGTTGTGTTTCACAGTATCGAAGACGAACAAGTGTTGATAAGTTCTAAGGATGCACTCTAAAGTCCATGTTTACTAGACATCTTTCTTGTTTTAATCCATAATACAACCTCTCAAAATATGGAAACAAACAGCTTACAGTGGAAGAGGTTTCTTTCGCAAAATCGAAGATGAAGAAGTGCTGATAGCTCTTGAGGCACGCAGTTTAGAGCCCCTGTTCACTAAAAGTTTTTGCTTCGAATGATCGTTCTTGTCACATCCCTAAATATCGATGACGCTTCGCGCAATAATATTCAGTCGAATCCAAAGTGGTACAAATATTGGCAACAGGCTTTAAATGTTCGGAAATGTTTAAAAAAAAGCTGAGTATCCCACGACTACCAAATCAGTGAGTTACAGTTGGAATCTCTTAACTCATACAAGTACCTGGATTAACAATTTGCAGGAATGTGAAATGGAACGATCACATAGTACTGACTGCTCGTAGGTAATGCAGGTGGCAGACTTTGGTTCGTTGGTGGAAAACAAGGGAAATGTAATCACTCTACAAAGGAGATTGCTTAGGAAACACTCGTGAGACCAGTCCTAGAATATTGCTCAAGTGTGTGGTACCTGTGGCGAGTAATGATGATGTTTGAGCCACTGGAGGGCATAACGGAGATGCTAGAAAAAAATCTGAGCTGGCAGACGTTTGAAGATAGATGCAAACTATCCCGTGAAGCCTACTTAAAAGGTTTCAAGAACCAGCTTTAAGTGAGAAATGTAGTCTTGTACTACAGCCTTCTAAGTATTGTTTCCATAGGGATCACGAAGACAAGATAAGACCCATCACAGCGCGCCTAGAGGCGTTTACGCAATTGTTCCTGCGCCACTTATGTGAATGGGACGAGAATGAGCCCCGATAACAGGCACAATGCGAAGAATCCTGTGCAAGGACTTCCACCAGTGATCTGCAAAGTTTGGATGTACAGGAAGCACCCTTCAGGTGATGTGTATTTCCAGCAAGACAAAGCACCACTCCATCACTCATAAGTTAAGGCTGTTGATCGCCATGAATTAAGACATGCACCTCTTGGAACCGAGGATGACGTATCTTGAATGAGATTTTCATTCTGCAGCGGAGTATGCGCTGATATGAAACTTCCTGGCAGATTAAAACCGTGTGCCCGACCGAGACTCGAACTCGGGACCTTTGCCTTCGCGGGCAAGTGCTCTACCATCTGAGCTACCGAAGCACGACTCACGCCCGGTCCTCACAGCTTTACCTCTGCCAGTATCTCGTCTCCTACCTTCCAAACTGTACAGAAGCTCTCCTGCGAACCTTGCAGAACTAGCACTCCTGAAAGAAAGGATACTGCGGAGACATGGCTTAGCCACAGCCTGGGGTATGTTTCCAGAATGAGATTTTCACTCTGCAGCGGAGTGTGCGCTGATATGAAACTTCTTGGCAGATTAAAACCGTGTGCCCGACAGAGACTCGAACTCTGGACCTTTGCCTTTCGCGGGCAAGTGCTCTACCATCTGAGCTACCGAAGCACGACCCACGCCCGGTTCTCACAGCTTTACCTCTGCCAGTATCACGTCTCCTACCTTCCAAACTGTACAGAAGCTCTCCTGCGAACCTTGCAGGACTATCACTCCTGAAAGAAAGGATACTGCGGAGACATGGCTTAGCCACAGCCTGGGGTATGTTTCCAGAATGAGATTTTCACTCTGCAGCGGAGTGTGCGCTGATATGAAACTTCCTGGCAGATTAAAACCGTGTGCCCGACCGAGACTCGAACTCTGGACCTTTGCCTTTCGCGGGCAAGTGCTCTACTATCTGAGCTACCGAATCACGACTCACTCCCGGTTCTCACAGCTTTACCTCTGCCAGTATCACGTCTCCTACCTTCCGAACTGTACAGAAGCTCTCCTGCGAACCTTGCAGGACTATCACTCCTGAAAGAAAGGATACTGCGGAGACATGACTTAGCCACAGCCTCGGGGATGTTTCCAGAATGAGATTTTAACTCCGCAGCGGAGTGTGCGCTGATATGAAACTTCCTGGCAGATTAAAACCGTGTGCCCGACCGAGACTCGAACTCTGGACCTTTGCCTTTCTCGGGCAAGTGCTCTACCATCTGAGCTACCGAAGCACGACTCACGCCCGGTCCTCACAGCTTTACCACTGCCAGTATCTCGTCTCCTACCTTCCAAACTGTACAGAAGCTCTCCTGCGAACCTTGCAGAACTAGCACTCCTGAAAGAAAGGATACTGCGGAGACATGGCCTAGCCACAACCTGTGGGATGTTTCCAGAATGAGATTTTCACTGTGCAGCGGAGTGTGCGCTGGTATGAAACTTCCTGGCAGATTAAAACCGTGTGCCCGACCGATACTCGAACTCGGGACCCGAGTTCGAGTCTCGGTCGGGCACATGGTTTTAATCTGGCAGGAAGTTTCATGATGTATCTTTGTGATCAACCCAACCACCAATCTGTGTGATCAAACCCACCGCCTCCGGTATCTCTTGCAATCACGACGCGAAGTCTCCATTACTAGGGCAGAACATGGTGGTCCACGCAACCAAGCATATGTCTCTAATTCAGCTGCTCATAAATGTCTGCATGTTGCCAAATTTCGAAGTTATCAAGCGTAGTGGATCACTGTTGAAGACACGAGATTCGTATTCGTTAAGAGCTGCACTCGTATCGCAGTCTGGCAGTCTGGCAATCTGGGTTTCCCCAAAATAACCGTACGTGAATTCCAGTATTATTCCCGTAAGTGGAGTATCACTGTTGTCCTAGTCCATCTTGAACAGCCCTGTAATGTTCTCAGATCGGTGAGATGTTGGAGTGTGGCGTTCCTCTCCGTTGGACGTGCGTTGTTTGGTGAAGAAGACGGCCGGGTCGAGGTCAGGCGTTATAAGTGGGTCAGAATCCAAACAGGGGCCGCGTTATCAAGTCCTAGTTGTGACGACTTAGCTACGCCAGGTTCTTGTATGCCCGTGCCAGCGCGCTTCGTGTTTGACGTCAGAGTACATGCGCAAGTCTCTCCTATTTCTCTCGCGTTAAAACAGCATACCGCTGGATATCCCGGCGGTCATCCAGTCAAGCAGTAATGCTAATTTGCAGTTGTCAGGTGTAAATCACTATCGACTGGTTACAGGAAGGCATGATGCTGCTTCCCGGAATCCTAGCGACAAATGTGGATCGCAAATACTGTCAGCTACTATCGCTTCTCTGAAAATGGAAGTTCAGTCCGTCCAACTCGCTTTGGCAACATAATCATCTCTACTCGCACTCTGCTTCTGCAATGCGTAAAGAACTATGTAATATACGCAACTAAATTTCGTGATGTATTAATTCCCGCCCGTTTTTCGCTATGTTTAATTGAGCACGTGATACGAAACATTTATAAGGTAAGAAAAACATGTTCTTCCGTGTGATAAACAACGACATCACAAAGGATGCTAACCGCTACTATTAAGATTACAATTTTCGTTATGGAAACGACCCACTGACAAAATATTGGTATGGAACGAACTACATTTCTTCGAACAGGGGACGCACAATGACTCATTGGTTTGAAAATAAATTGTTGTCCGTCGCAGTCAGAATAATTTCAAAAGAAATTACCCGCCGTCTCAGGCGTCATAGGTCGTCAAATTTATAAGACGAATAAGTTTAAAAGTTAAAAGAGAAATTAGGCAGACTTCGTCAAAGGCAAACATAAAGATTCTGCTAAACATAATATAAACGGCACTGGATAGTCATTTAGGTATCAAGGTGAAGAGCAGATAGTGATATGAACAAATATTTAATCTGATGTCAGTCATTGGCCACAGATTACTGATTTCGGAAGGCATTGTAATGAAGTTTGTTCGCTTCAAAAAGACCTCTGATTCTGTTGACAGAGAAGCTACAGATAAAATAATCCGAGAATTTGATGTAAATAAATTAGCAAATGTAATTCGTGAAACCATACAAACTATCGAAAGTGAAATTTATGAGGGAAATATCTCAGCTCTTCCAAATAAAAAGACTTTATGGTCTACCCCCAACTGCTTTTAATTGTTTTCTATAACAAAATTTTAGGATATAGAATGAAAAACTGAATGACCATAAAATTTTACAAATAAGGCTTGGAATAGGGAACAAAAGTATTGATATAAACTCTCTCGCATTTGCAGATACCTTTGATATTCCTTCTGAAAATGTCACACTGCTGTAATAGAAATTAATCGTTTAAAAGGACTAGCCAGTCAGCCCGGCTTAAGAACTTTTGCTGAAAAAAATTAACAAAGAATAAAAATGTTCCAATATTCTTGAAAATAGATACTGGCCAAATAGAGAAGCTTAAAAAATTTAAAAATTTGGGAGAGATAAACCAAGAAAATGGTTTAGTCAAAGCTGTTGCAGGATATATTATATATAAAACGGAAGGATTGGTTGGTTGGTTGGTTTGGGGAAGGAGACCAGACAGCGAGGTCATCGGTCTCATCGGATTAGGGAACGATCGGGAAGGAAGTCGGCCGTGCCCTTTGAAAGGAACCATCCCGGCATTTGCCTGGAGCGATTTAGGGAAATCACGGAAAACCTAAATCAGGATGGCCGGACGCGGGATTGAACCGTCGTCCTCCCGAATGCGAGTCCAGTGTCTAACCACTAACGGAAGGACATATGGTATAGTTAAATACCTGTGCAACAAAAATGGCCGATTAAAAACGCAAAACTGAGGCATTACAGTACAGCAGCGAAACCAGAACGTCTAATGCAAGAGAATATCACGCTTTAAACTGTATATAAATTAGTTATGGTAGAAAGGAGAATCATTAGGAAATTAGGCTCACGGAAAACTAAGGAGGGTTGGAAAATACGAAGTAACAATAAAATTTATCCAAACATAGTAAACATATCAGAAGTAATAAGAGAAGAAAACATTTATTACGATTGTAAGCCAGTAGTTTAACCAAAATTATCTTCAAATATTTGTGGTATAAAAATGCAATAAGAAACTGAACAAACAAGGACAAAGAAGTGTTTGAGAAATTAGTATTAACCGTGGAACTATTCCAAGGTAGGAGAGTGACAAAAGCTGCTCTGAAGTGGTCTGAAGACAGCAAGAAAAAAACATTGTGAACAGATGAAAAATGACTGCAAGAATAGAATAAGGAACTGAAACTGGCAAATGGTTCTTAGTTGGCCCATTAGAGAAGAAAAAACACATGCCACGACTGAATTTCACCGCTGCTATGAACAATCCCATGGTGGGTAACTGAGTAACTATTCATGTGCCACTGACAAATTTCAATAAAAATTTTCAAATAAAACATTTTACTAAAATTTTATTTCCAAGGTAGCAGAATTCCTTCTTTTTGTCTTTTGATACCAAAGTCTGATGTTAAACTTTCTGCTAATCTCATTTCAGCTGTTCCTCAACACTTCCGTGCTTCCGTGGTTTGATATCAATTCACATTCATTGCTCATTAAACTGTTCATTCCATTGAACAGATCCTGTAATTCTTCCTCACATTCGCTGGGGTTATCAGTGTCATCAGCCAATCGTATCGTTGATATCCTTTCACCACGAATTTTAATCTCACTCTGGCATCTTGCTTTCATTTCCGTTGTTGCTTCTTCGATCTATTGGTTGAACAGAAGAGGAGACAGACTGCAACCATGTCTTGCCTCTTTTTCAATCCGAGCGCTTCTCTATTGGTCTTCCACTTTTATTATTCCCTCTTGGTTCTTGTACATACTGAAGGCTATTCGTATTTACCCGTAGCTTGTACCTATGTATGTAGGAAGCTGAATATCTCAGGACTCAAGCACAGTTGAAGGTGCCCATTTCTGTCAAAAGTTCCCTCCAAATTGGCCTAGTTCCTTTTATTCTCCTAGTTTCTCTTCTGTCCACAAATGTCTTGATGGTTTCGACTCTAATGAGTCATTATCAGACACTAATACCTTGTTATTCTTTCTCTTGCTGCCATCGTTGACACTTAAAAACAACTTAAATTGACGAGCCCTAGATGAGTACATCTACATCAATACTCCGCGTGCCACCTGTCGGTGTGTGGCGGAGGGTACGTCTGGTACAACTAACTGATCCCACCTTCCTTGTTGCACTCGCGAATAGCGCGTAGGAAGAATGACTGCCGGTAAGTTATTGTATTAGCTCTAGTTTCTAGAATTTTGTAGTAGAGGTCATTTCGCGAGACATGTTTTGGAGGAAGCAATATGTTGCCTAACTCTTCCCAGAAAGTAATCTCTCAAGCTTTCAATAGCAAACTTCTCCGTCATGAACAACGCCTCTTGTGTAGCATCCGCCACTGGAGTTTGTTGAAAATCTCTGTAACGCTCTCTCGCCGACTAGACGATCTCGTGATGAAACGCTCCACTCTTCGTTGATCTTACTCTACCCGGTGAGGGTCCTAGATTGATGAACAATATTACAGAATCCGTCGAAGAAGCGTCTTGTAACCCACTTCCTTAGTCGATGAATTACATTTCCTTAAGATTCTTCCAATGCATCCACAACTGATTTTCTTACTATTCGTTTTATGTGGTCACTCCACCTTAGGCGGCTACAGATAGTTACTACTTGATATGTTACAGTGGTTAGTGTTTCCAGCAATTTGTTAGCAACGGTGTAGTTGTACAGTAGTGGCTTTCTTTCCGTATGTATGCGAAATTTGTTAAATTTATTTACGTTCGAGGTCAACTGTCACGTCCTGCACCATTCATCAATCCTCTGTATGTGCTGATCATTATCGTATTGAGGCATTTCTACCTTCTTATAGACAACCTCATAAGGTACAAAGAGCCTTAAAGATCTTCTGATGCATTCTACTACACAGTTATATTGTATATTGTGTATTAAACTGGGGACCTAGAAACGACGGAGAGGCTTCGTCCCACCGTAGCCCCACAGCAGCCCACAGCAGACCACCCACCCCACCGCCGCCCCAAACCGAACCCAGGATTACTGTGCAGTTCGCCTTAAAAACCATCCACAGGCTGGCCGGCACACCAGACCTCGACATTAATCCGCCGGGGATCGGCACACCTTCCCACTCGGGAAGCAGCGCTTTGGACCGCGCGGCTAGCCGGGAGGGCAGACAATTATATACAATGTAAATAGTAACCGTCATATCATACGTCCTTCGGATACCCTCCTAAATTACCTTTACATTATGTTGAGATCCATCTTCAAGCAATTCTTGAATCCTGTCGCAAATCTGGTCCGATAGTCGGTAAGCTCGTACTTTTTCACTAACCGGCGGTGTCGAACAGTGTGAAATGCTTTTCTTAAGTAGAGGAACACGGCATCAATATGAGCGCCGATGTCTACAGCGCTGCGGATTTCGTGGCGTCGCAGAGCGAGTTGAGTTTCGCAAGCTTTCTCTTTGCGGAATCTATGTTGATTTTTATAGAGCAGATTTTCGTTCTCCAAAAACGTCATACTACATGAGAACAAGACATGTTCGATGATTCTACAACAGATGGTCAACGTTATAGGCTTAAAGAGCTACTAGATACACTATGTGATCAAAAGTATCCGGGCACCTGGCTGAAAATGACTTACAAGTTCGTGGTGCCCTCCAACGGTAATTCTGGAATGCAGTATGGTGTTGGCCCATCCTTAGCCTTGATTACAGCTTCTACTCTCGGTCAGGTACTGGAAGGTTTCTTGGGGAATGGCAGCCCATTCTTCATGGAGTGCTGCACTGAGGAGATGAATGGCTGTCGGTCGGTGAGGCCTGGCACGAAGTTGGCGTTCCAAAACATCTCAAAGGTGTTCTATAGGATTCAGGTCAGGACTCTGTGTAGGCCAGACCATTACTGGGATGTTATTGTCGTGTAACCACTCCGCCACAGGCCGTGCATTATGAACAGGTTCAAATGGTTCAAATGGCGCTGAGCACTATGCGGCTTAACTTCTGTGGTCATCAGTCGCCTAGAACTTAGAAATAGTTAAACCTAACTAACCTAAGAACATCACACACATCCATGTCCGAGGCAGGATTCGAACCTGCGACCGTAGCGGTCGCTCGGCTCCAGACTGTAGCGCCTAGAACCGCGCGGCCACTCCGGCCGGCTATGAACAGGTGCTCGATCGTATTGAAAGATGCAGTCGCCATCCCCGAATTTCCCTTCAACAGTGGGAAGCAAGAAGGTGCTTACAACATCAATGTAGGCCAGTCTGTGATAGTGCCACACAAAACAACAATGGGTGCAAGCGCCCTCCAGGAAAAACACGACCACACCACCGCCTCAGAATTTTACTGTTGGCACTACACACGCTGGCAGATGACGTTCACAGGGCATTCGCCATGCCCACACCATGTCATCGGTTCGCCATATTGTGTACAGTGATTTGTCACTCCACACAACGTTTTTTCAGTGTTGAATCATCTAAATGTTTACATTGCCTACACCAAGCGAGGCGTCGTTTGGCATTTACCGACGTGATGTGTGGCTTATGAACAGCCGCTCGACCATGAAATCCACGTTTTATTCACCTCCCGCCTAACTACCATAATACTTGCAGTGGATCCTGATGCAGTTTGGAATTGCTGTGTGATGCTCTGGATAGATGTCTGCCAATTAGACATTACGACTGTCTTCAACTGTCGGCGGTTTCTGTCAGTCAACAGACGAGGTCGGCCTGTCCGCTTTATTGCTGTACGTGCTTCTTCACGTTTCCACTTCACTATCACATCGGAAACAGTGGACCAAGGGATGTTTAGGAGTGTGGAAATCTCGCTTACAGACGTATGACACAAGTGACACCCAATCACTTGACCACGTTCGAAGTCCGTGAGTTCCACGGAGCGCCCCATTATGCTGTCTCACGGATGTGGAGTACGTGGCAGTAAGTTGCAGCACAATGCACCTAATAAGAAAAACATATGTTTTTGGGGGTGTCCGGATACTTTTGATCACATGGTGTATGTTGCTTTCGCAGCAAGATACTGGGTCTGAAGATGATCGTAAGAGTTGAAACTGGTTTGCTGCAAAATCGGCCTAATGCGGTCGAGACATTTGTAAATAAAAAAAGTATTTCAAATACACAGAGGTGACAAAAGTTATGGTACACCTTCTAATATCGTGTCAGACCTCCTTCAGCACAGCGTGGTTTAGTCGTCCATAACTGCGAAAGTGTTGCCGCTGCAAGTGTTTGTGCACGAACTGACTTCTCGATTATGTCCCATAAACGTTCTATGGGATTCATGTCGGGCTATCCGGGTGGCCAAACAATTCGCTCGAATTGTACAGAATGTTCTTCAATCCGATTGCGAACGATTTTGGCCCGGTGACGTGGCGCATTGTCGTCCATAAAAATTCGATGGTTGTGTGGGAAGATGAATTCCATGAATGGCTGCAAACTGTGTCCAGCTAGCCGAGCATAACCATTTCCAGTCATTGATCGGTTCGGCTAAGCTAGAGGACCCAGTCAGTTCCATGCCATTATGGAGCTTGAACAGTGCTTTCTTGAGAGAACTTGGGTCCTTGACTTCATGGGGGTCTGCGCCACACTGGGGCTCTACCGTTGCTGTCATTTTTTTTTTCTTTAGTCATCAGTCTTCTGGCTGGTTTGTGAGGCCTGCTACGACTTCCTCTGCTGTGTCAACCTTTTAATTTCAGAGTAGGAATTTCAGCCTATATCCTCAATCATTTGCTGCCTATATTCCATTCTCTATCTTCCCATATACAGAAGGGTCCAAAAAAATTTTTCCAATCTTTAAAAGTCCATAACTTGCAAACTAATTGATGGAGTTGTCTCATTTTTGGTGAAAGTATAGCTTAAAGTCCAACTTAAAGATATCACTGTAGGTGCTCGAAATGGTCACCCATTAACATCCACACACAAACGATGCCGCCGAACTGTAGCACCAACTACTGACTGAAACGTGTTCAGTTGGATATTTGCACATGAATGTACGATGGATTCTCGAAGTTCATCCAGTTTGCGTGGCTTTTGTCGATAAACGACGTCCTTCAGTGTTCCCCACAGGTAAAAGTCCAGAGGAGTTAGGTGTGGGGAATGTGTGGATACTCCACAGTACCTCTGCTGCCTATCCATCTTCCACCGGCACAGTTACCGGTGAGGTGTACCTTCAGAAGCTTCAGACATCCATTTTACCTGCCATCCGCGACTTGTATGGAGACGGAAGAGTTTACATTCAACAAGATGGTCCCCCAGCCCACTACCAAAATCGTGTTAGGACGTATCTCAACGAAAATCTACCAGAAAGATGGGTAGTCCGTAAGGTGCTGTGGAGTATCCACCACGTTCCCCAGACCTAACTCCTCTGGACTTTTACCTGTGGGAAACACTAAAGAACGTCGTTTACCGACAAAAGCCACGCAAATTGGATAAACTTCAAGAATCCGTCGTACATTCATGTGCAAATATCCAACTGAACACGTTGCAGTCAGTAGTTCGTGCTGCAGTTCGGCGGCATCGTTTGTGTGTGGATGTTAATGGTGACCATTTCGAACACCTACAGTGATATCTTTAAGTTGGACGTTAAGCTACACTTTCACCAAAAATGAGACAACTCCGTCCATTAGTTTGCAAGTTATGGACTTTTAAACAGTGGATACATTTTGTGGACCCCTCTGTAGTTTTTATCCTTTCTAGCCTCTTCTAGTATCATGTAAATTATTCCCTGGTGTCTTAACAGATGTCCTGTCATACTGTCCCTTCTTCTTGACCGTGTTTTCCATAGATTCCTTTCCTACCCGATTCTGCAGAGAACCTCCTCATTTCCCTCCAACTGAAACTGAGACTCACCTGACCTCGGTGTGAGATCCTTACCAGGTAGGATTGACGGAGTACATCGAAAAAGTTCAAAGAAAGACAGCACGTTTTGTATTATCGCGAAATGTGGGAGAGAGTGTCACAAAAATGATACAGGGTTTGGGCTGGAAATCATTAAAACAAAGGCGTTTTTCGTTGCGACGGAATCTTCTCACGAACTTCCGATCACCAACTTTCTGCTCCGAATGCGAAAATATTTTGTTGACACCGACCTACATAGGGTGGAAAGATCACCACGATAAAATAAGGGAAATCAGAGCTCGTACGGAAAGATATAGGTGTTCATTCTTTCCCCGCGATATGCGAGATTGGAATAATAGAGAATTGTAAAGGTGGTTCGATGAACCCTCTGCCAGGCACTTATATGTGATTTGCAAAGTATCCATGTAGATGTAGATGTAGACCTGGCCACGGTCGTCTAGGATCCAACCGATATGGCCACGAGCGCAGGAGATGCGCTGCAGGCGATTTCATGCTGTTAGCAAAGGCATTCGCGTCGGTTGTATGCTACCGTAGTTCATTAACGCCAAATTTCGCCGCACTGTCCTAACGGAAACGTTCATCGTACGTCCCACATTGATTTCTGAGATTATTTCAGCCCTGCCTGCTAGCACTGACAACTCTACGCAAATGCCGCTGCTCCTGGGCGTTGAGTGAAAGAAGTCGGCCACTGCTTTGTCGATTATGAGTAGTAACGCCTGAAATTTGGTATTCTCAGAATAATCTAGACACTGTGGATCTCGCAATATTTAATTCCCTTACGATTTCTGAAATGGAATACCTATGCGTCTTGATTCAGCTATCATTTAACATGTTAAATCCCGTCACGCGGCCGTAATCACGTCGGACACCTTTTCACACGAATGCCGCGAAGAAAAATGACAGCTCCGTCAATGCACTGTCATTTTAAACCTTGCGTATACGGCAGTGCAGTCATCTGTATATGTCCATATAGCTATCCCAAGACTTTTGTCATCTCAGCGCTCAGTGTAGATTCTCTGCTCCGATTAATTAACAAGGCGCCGGGTTCTAATCTGTGGAAAGACAGGCAGGTGTGGGTGTGTGTTGGGGAGGGGGGGGGGGGGGGGCGGTGGAGTGTGTCAGGAAATTGGCGGCGGGCCGTCGCGTGTCGCCAGGTGGCCGCGCTAATGGCCGTTCCTGGTCGCGCCGGGTCGACAGTGGGCGTCGTGACGCCCAGCGCGCCGATCCCAACGTCGACCTCGGAGCTCACAATCGATTCCCGCACTCGCGAGCCAGCGCCTCGGAATCGGATGCTGCCACTGGCCGTCTCTCCAGACCGCCAAGTTCGACATTAGTTGCAGGATGACCTTTGTCACAGAGCAATGTATAGATACGTCTTGGTATCGAGTACTTTCATCTCGATACTGTTACTGTTTTTCTCGATACTTCTGTATTGCTAATTTTGCTCGTATCAGTACATTATAGCACTTACCCTACTGAGTAGTCCTTGTAACGAGTCTGCAGGCTTTCGGAGTTGTTGTCATTGACAATAAAGCCTTCTGAGTCGTTAGTGTTGTGAAAGACTTCACAACGGTAAGGAGAGAGTGGTGCAGCAACTGTCGTCTTAGGAACGATGGACGGGATCAGAAATGTTTAGCGATCAAGTTAACACAGTAAGCCGAAAATTTACGTAACTTGTATTTCTCGAAGCAAACGAAGACTCATTACAAATATTACAGCGAAAAAGAAAGTCCAAATCTCAAAATCAACAAGGACGAGGATCTCTGAACTTAGCACGAACGGTGGCGTCGGAAACTTGACTAGGCGGTGTCTACGTAGCGTCACAAAGCGAAGAGGAGGAGATTATTGTTTAACGTCCCGTCGACAACGAGGTCATTAGAGACGGAGCGCAAGCTCGGGTGAGGGAAAGATGGGGATGGAGATCGGCCGTGCCCTTTCAAAGGAACCATCCCGGCATTTGCCTGAAGCGATTTAGGGAAATCACGGAAAACCTTAATCAGGGTGGCCGGAGACGGGATTGAACCGTCGTCCTCCCGAATGCGAGTCCAGTGTGCTAACCAACAAAGCGAAGAGGCTAAAAGTCCGAGTGGGCAGTGTGGCTGCCCCCGGCCGTCCTATACTGCGGCAGCAGAGGGTGCTTATAATCCAGAGCCGCTGGAGGTATGGCTTGGCAGCCATGCTCCTTTGGGTCCACTCGATCCTGCAGACCGCTATCGACCTCTGACAGATACTTCCACTTCCCTTGCCTACTGTAAGACGCCCTTGGGGTGACATGGCTATATGATACAACAGTTAAGCCACATCGTATTCCTCTTCAAACTTCTTCACCGCTCGACGTCTCGACCCCTCTGTAGGATCTTCTTCAGGATTCCATTGCTGCCTCTGAATGGCTCAAAACTGCCATCCACCATCCAGGAGCACCAGTGCTTGGTGGGACTGGAGCCGACAGAGAGTACCTGATCTTATTAGCAAAATCAATACCTTAAGGTACAGGTACTTTAAGTTCAATGCTTTTACGGTTACATTACTTTTATTACGATTTTACTCACAAATATCGATACTTTTCATTCGACATCGTGACCCTAACCGACGGAAGTAAGAGAAAGGTGCAAGAATGGTATTAACATTCTAGGTGAAAGGATATCAGTGATTAGATTCGCTGATGACGTTGCTACTGTTAGTGAATGTCAAGAAGAGATAGAGGCCTCATACGTGTAGCACCAGAGAATATACACTAAAGCGCCCATCCGTATTCAAATACAGAGATATCTAAAAAGGCAGAATACAGCGCTGCGGTCGGCGACGCTTATATAAGACAATAAGTGTCTGGCGCAATTGTTAGATCGGTTACAGCTGCTACAATGTCATGTTATCAAGATGTAAGTGAGTTTCAACGTCGGCGCACGAATGATTGGCCACAGCATCTCCGCGGTAGCGATGAAGTGGGGATTTTCCCGTGAGACCATTTCACGAGTGAACCTTTGAATATCAGGAATCCGGTAAAACATCAAATCGCCGACATCGCTGCGGCCGGAAAAAAATCCTGCAAGAACGGGACCAACGACGACTGTAGAGAATCGTTCAACGTGGCAGAAGTGCAATCCTTCTGTAAATTGCTGCAGATTTCAGTGCTGGGGCCATCAACAAGTGTCAACGTGCGAACCATTCAACGAAACATAATAGATATGAACTTTCGAAGCCGAAGGCCCATTCGTGTACCCTTGGTAACTGTACGACACAAACCTTACTCCTTGCCTGGGCGCGTCAACACCGACATTGGACTGTTGATGACTGGAAACGTTTTGCCTGGTCAGACGAGTCTCGTTTAAGATTGTATCGAGCAGATGGACGTGTATGGGTATGGAGACAACCTCATGAATCCATTTACCCTGTATGTCAGCAGGGGACTGTTCAAGCTGGTGGAGGCTCTGTAATAGTGTGGAGCGTGTGCTGAGTTTAGATACGACTATGACAGGTGACACATACGTAAGCATCCTGTCTTATCACCTGCGTCCATTCATATACATTGTACATTCCGACGGATTTGGGCAATTCCAGCAGGACAGTTTTACAGGTTTATGGACACCCTTGCAGGATTCATGGTGTCAGTTCCCTCCAGCACTACTTCAGACATTAGTCGAGTCCATGCCAAGTCGTGATGCGCGGGGGCCCTACACGTTGTTAGGCAGGTGTACCAGTTCCTTTGGCTCTCCAGTGTATGTTACTCATTCTTCGCTCGTCTGTGCAGTATCGTAAAGCCGCTTCACGTGCCTTAAAGTAGGAAAAGGGGTTGTTTATTGCAAGACACTGCGACGATCTGATTTGTTTATAGTAGAACAGTGCGATGACCTCTGGGCTACTGCAGATTGACAGTACGGTGCTCATGATTACGGCTTCCTTTGATCTGGTTGTGGAGAAGTGTGTCGATTGTAGTTGTGACAAACGAGAGCACGGGATACAGGTGTGGGACCACATTATCTTCTCATACAAGTCGCAAGGCTGCGTACAGAATCACGACGTACATATCCGTGTGTGTGAACGCCCTGAACAGAACGAACGTTGCCAGATTGCATCTTCACGGGGCTCAACATCTGTCGTGATGTTGTGGGGGGAACCCCAGTTCCTTTTTTATGAATACTACTACCTGTCAACATAAATGACATATGCCAATCCCAAAGAATCGCTAAGGGTGGTAGTTGCCTTCCATACTGTGTTCTGAAGTTTTGTTACACCTGAGTATCCGATCGATTGTATGAACCAGGCCACACACTCAGCTTTCTCCACATAGTACGATCACTTCTAGATCCTATAGCCGGTAATTTTGGCAGGAGTCTTTCCATTTCTGACGTCTTAAGGCTGGTGGCTGTCCTGATTACTAGATTTTCGTGACTTTATCTTTCAATGAGATATACACTCCTGGAAATTGAAATAAGAACACCGTGAATTCATTGTCCCAGGAAGGGGAAACATTATTGACACATTCCTGGGGTCAGATACATCACATGATCACACTGACAGAACCACAGGCACATAGACACAGGCAACAGAGCATGCACAATGTCGGCACTAGTACAGTGTATATCCACCTTTCGCAGCAATGCAGGCTGCTATTCTCCCATGGAGACGATCGTAGAGATGCTGGATGTAGTCCTGTGGAACGGCTTGCCATGCCATTTCCACCTGGCGCCTCAGTTGGACCAGCGTTCGTGCTGGACGTGCAGACCGAGTGAGACGACGCTTCATCCAGCCCCAAACATGCTCAATGGGGGACAGATCCGGAGATCTTGCTGGCCAGGGTAGTTGACTTACACCTTCTAGAGCACGTTGGGTGGCACGGGATACATGCGGACGTGCATTGTCCTGTTGGAACAGCAAGTTCCCTTGCCGGTCTAGGAATGGTAGAACGATGGGTTCGATGACGGTTTGGATGTACCGTGCACTATTCAGTGTCCCCTCGACGATCACCAGTGGTGTACGGCCAGTGTAGGAGATCGCTCCCCACACCATGATGCCGGGTGTTGGCCCTGTGTGCCTCGGTCGTATGCAGTCCTGATTGTGGCGCTCACCTGCACGGCGCCAAACACGCATACGACCATCATTGGCACCAAGGCAGAAGCTACTCTCATCGCTGAAGACGACACGTCTCCATTCGTCCCTCCACTCACGCCTGTCGCGACACCACTGGAGGTGGGCTGCACGATGTTGGGGCGTGTGCGGAAGACGGCCTAACGGTGTGCGGGACCGTAGCCCAGCTTCATGGAGACGGTTGCGAATGGTCATCGCCGATACCCCAGGAGCAACAGTGTCCCTAATTTGCTGGGAAGTGGCGGTGCGGTCCCCTACGGCACTGCGTAGGATCCTACGGTCTTGGCGTGCATCCGTGCGTCGCTGCGGTCCGGTCCCAGGTCGACGGGCACGTGCACCTTCCGCCGACCACTGGCGACAACATCGATGTACTGTGGAGACCTCACGCCCCACGTGTTGAGCAATTCGGCGGTACGTCCACCCGGCCTCCCGCATGCCCACTATACGCCCTCGATCCAAGTCTGTCAACTGCACATACGGTTCACGTCCACGCTGTCGCGGCATGCTACCAGTGTTAAAGACTGCGATGGAGCTCCGTATGTCACGGCAAACTGGCTGACACTGACGGCGGCGGTGCACAAATGCTGCGCAGCTAGCGCCATTCGACGGCCAACACCGCGGTTCCTGGTGTGTCCGCTGTGCCGTGCGTGTGATCATTGCTTGTACAGCCCTCTCGCAGTGTCCGGAGCAAGTATGGTGGGTCTGACACACCGGTGTCAATGTGTTCTTTTTTCCATTTCCAGGAGTGTAGAAAGACCACATGTTGCCTGTGCTAATATGATTTACCTCAGTACAGAGGATCTTTGACTGTGGCCAGGTCTTGCACCCACTAAATAAAATCTGGATTGGGTTGCTAAGGAACCGTGTAGTGGACTGGACGAGACGATCCAATTCGGCGGCCGCCACGATCACCTGGCCTCAACCAGTGGGGTTTCGTAAAATATCTGGTGTACCAAACCGAGATTAGAGACATATAGAACTTGAGGGCACGCATTTACAATGCATGTGAACTTGTCACCGTGGAGATCTTGAATCGTACTTGGAGAGAAATGAAATTCCGACTAAACGTTATCCGTGCCACTAAGAGTACAAAAATTTCTGTGTGCGAATGAACAAATAAAACTTTATGAGTTGACTTACCACATGTTCAAAACCGTTTGTTAATATCTAGTATTGTTTTTAAAGTATTATAATCTTAGGCTGTAAAGGTAGGGTACGCAGCTCGTGGTCGTGCGGTAGCGTTCTTGCTTCCCGCGCCCGGGTTCCCGGGTTCGATTCCCGGCGGGGTCAGGGATTTTCTGTGCCTCGTGATGACTGGGTGTTGTGTAATGTCCTTAGGTTAGTTAGGTTTAAGTAGTTCTAAGTTCTAGGGGACTGATGACCATAGCTGTTAAGTCCCATAGTGCTCAGAGCCATTTGAACCATTTGTAAAGGTAGGTTTTGGACACCCTGTATTTTATTTCGCAGTAAGTGCTGGGTTCGACCTTCTTTCACGTTGAACTACGAGCTGATAACATATCAGCGTCTCGATTTCACGCCAAATAACTTTTGGAAATTCAGCTGTCACCTCCTCAAAAACATCAAGAATGTGCCTTGTTAACAGGATTGCGTCTTCAAGGATCTCAGTTTTATTTGCTCATTCACACCAGTATTGGTCTTTCCTTGCTATTTTCCCTATGGCTTTCTAGCTGCACATTATTTTGGGATATCTGTTATCGGCCCTTTAGCAACATTTATGTAGCGGAAAGAGCGGAAATCGCTCGAATTTTACCAATGTGCCAGGTCCCAATGGACTTTACGGCTGAACTACCCTCTCCTTTTAAAGTATATCGTAGATACACCTTTCAGTCAGGCAGCTAAAATCTGGGAAATCCACTATATTTGATGGTCACCAGCAGAACTCATCAAGGCTGTTGAAGGACAGCTACATGAAGAACTGTTCCATCTCATACGAGTTATGCAGCAAACTGGAGCTCCCAACAGACTTCAGAAATTTATCACGGTGCCAACGCCAAAGAGAGCCTCTCCAAACAGATGTGAACAATACAGCACCTTCAGACACACCTCGAAAGTCTTGACCTCTGTCGTTTTAAGGCGGAGAGGCTAGACTGCAGAAACTATAGAGAAGAGGTGGCTGTGATAAGATGTGTGGAACATCAAGAAGAAGCCACTATTAAGTTGGGTGTACGACAAGGCTGTTCAGACTCTCCTTCAAAGAATACATCCAGAGGCCAATAACTGAAGCTAGGGAGAAACTACGGATAATCTAGGAGGAACAGGCTAACTTAAAATTCTTAGTAACAAAATACACACGCTGAGGTTCACAGATGACGTCGCCGTCTTGAGTGAAGATGCAGTAAAATTAGAAGCTATGCTGGCCCGGATGGAAACCACCCTCAGCTCTTCCTCTAATATGAAAATTAATAAAGGTAAAACAAATATCTAAATGTCGAGTAGCCAAAACACCATTGCCCAATGAATAGATGGTGAAACAAACACCTTCGGTAAGAAACAGTGTTTGTAAGATGTGACAGATCACGCGTAGTAACAAGTTATGCAGAGATGGAGAGGCTTGTTCGGGGTAGACTAGCATGACAGCATCAAATCACAACAACACATGACAGAAGGACAAGAGAATTTCTATTTTCATATCTGACGTGCTGTTCTCTGTTGCCAACTCTTCGTATAGAAATTGGTAGCAGGAAAACAAACAGCTTACAGAGTACAGCAACAGGAGTTATTTTTTTTATCAAGGAAGTAACAACATCCATTTAATGTAAATGTTTTTGTCGTCAACGATTTCTCCCGTGAAAATCGTAATTTAAATTGTGTTAGCCTTAACGCGCTGTTTACTCTCCCCTCAGGAGCAGAATAATTAAATTTTTATTCTCACTGTTTCGTACCTCATGTTACTCTTAAAAGTGTTTCTAGCATGAAACACCTTAACGCTTCGTATACCCACGGTTGTCAAAAATTTCATCGTATATAGCATCTGTGCATTACACTTTCATTTGTTTTCACCTGATTTGTTATTAAACGATGTGTTAATGTATCCCTCCGTTGAGTGCTCTGTAAAATTGAAGCTTGCAATGGGGAAACGTGTAAGAGAAACACTTATTGTGCGTTACGTAAGTACTTATCCTTTCCCTCGTAAGGTCCGTAAGCAGTTTTTCTTATATTACGAAATACATTTCTAGCTGCTGATACAAATAACACTTACGTTACCACATTTTGTTTGTTCGGATTTTCTGATTTGTTCCTTTAGGTTAAAACAGTTATTTCATGAAATTAAAGAAGATGTTTACATCCAAATGTATTATTTTTCTCTTGTTATCACCAGACACGTTTCTTAAGGACACGGGTAGCATATGTAACGACCAAAAACAAAAAAAAAGTAAGACCAAAAAAGACAAAAGCCGTATAACGGTGGCAGTTATGAGATTTCTTAGATCGTATTAAGACTACAAATAACTAAATTAATCACTTAAGGCTAACTCCTAATGGTTTCTTCGACAACGCTGAGAATATTTGGTTTCCACCCACATAAACACAAAAATAATTTTTCCTTGAGCTATACCTATTTATATTAAAATATTCCCGAGCTGTTTCGAAGCTAATACGCTTCACCGTCAGATATATTTAGTTAGATTCGAAATCGATCTCCAGTGATACGTTTGCATCCATAAATACAGCAGAAGGAAAAGTATTCCAAATCTGAACCACCTCTCTGTCTGTAATGACGTCGTCGCCGACGCGATTTTAATCGCCAACCACCTTTCTTTTTTTCTCTATTTCTTCATTTAACAACTTTACAAAATTTTCACTGAACATGATGCGTTACAATTACATAAACGCTTTAACCTACATGACGTCAGGCACAAAGACTTCAGTATCTGCGATTTTTCTTAGTCTGTTTCTTTTTACAAGGTGACTAACGGAATTAGCGTCCATTATGTTACCGTTCCTGAATAATTGAACATTTATTTCTGTAACAGAAAGGCTCAGTCTGTGTAGTTCGTATTGTGTACCAGCTTCAAACCGTTAGCACTGCGTAATATTTGGGATTATGAGTCCACGCGATTTTCTATTAATAATTTACGTAATGGCGTAAAAATGTCTAATAAAAAGTCGTGAACAGAGCGGGAAAATTTTTAATTTACAGCTGTATAGAAAGCCATCTGTTTCACTGGCACACTGTTAAAATATTTTCACGTTAATGACTTGTTTCTTTAAATATGCAGTGAAGATTTTCGGGAATGTCGACATAAATTATAGAAGAATCGCTTGCGAATAATGTGATCAACATAGCTCTAGCTGGGTCGGAAATCAAGTAATGGTCGTTAGGATTAAGACTCAAATACAGAGGGATTATCTCAGCGATGAACTGTTATATGAAAATGGCCAAATTCGCGAAACAGAAATGAGAATTAAAAAGTAAACGGAATAACCCGAAATTGAAGAAATATGTCAGATAAATTAATAAGAGATGGTACTTACACCCCATGGTACACAAAACAAATTAGAACACCACGAAGCAACGGAAAATCATGCAGAATTTAAAAGAATGAAGAACCCTAAAAGAATGCAGAACCGCCAAGACTGGCGAAGTTTTATGGAAATTACAATGCGAGATGCTTGTAGTAGTGTCCACAACGAAACTCTGTCTCTAAATCTGGAAGGAAACCCAAAGAGATTCTGGTCGAATGTAAAGCACACCAGCGGGCAAGACCCAGTCAATACCTTCACTGCAACTTACGACAGTTCCACTAAAGCAGAGTTACTAAACAGTTTTACGAAATTTCTTCACCAAAGAAGACGAAGTAAATATTCCAGGGTTCGCATTAAGAACAACTGCAAACAGAGTAACTTAAAAGAAGATATCCTGCGTGTAGCGAAGCAGCTAAAATCACTTCATAAAGGCGAGGCTTCCGTTCCAGATTGTATACCGGTCAGGTTCAGCTCCATGCTTAACAATCATACACAATCGCTCGCTCGTCGAAAGATCCGTACCTAAAGACTGGTAAGCTCCACAAGCCACACCATTACCCAATGGAGGAAATAGCAGTAATCCTCTGAATTACAGAGCATTTGCAGCAGGATTTGGTAATATATAGGGTGGTCCATTGATAGTGACCGGGCCAAATATCTCAAGAAAAAAGCACCAAACGAAAAAACTACAAAGAACGAAACTCGTCTAGCTTGAAAGAGGAAACCAGATGGCGCTATGGCTGGCCTGCTAGATGGCGTTGTCATAGGTCAAACGGATAGCAACTGCGTTTTTTTAAAAATAGGAACCCCCATTTTTATTACATATTCGTGTAGTACGTAAAGAAATATGAATGTTTTAGTTGGATCACTTTTTGCGCTTTGTGATAGATGGCGCTGTTATAGTCACAAACGTATAAGTACGTGGTATCACGTAACATTCCGCCAGTGCGAACGGTATTTGCTTCGTGATACATTACCCGTGTTAAAATGGACCGTTTACCAATTACGGAAAAGGTCGATATCGTGTTGATGTATGACTATTGTGATCAAAATGCCAAACAGGCGTGTGCTGTGTATGCTGCTCGGTATCCTGGACGACATCATCCAAGTGTCCGGACCGTTCACTGGATAGATACCTCATTTAAGGAAACAGGAAGTGTTCAGCCACATGTGAAACGTCAACCACGACCTGCAACAAATGATGATGCCCAAGTAGGTGTTTTATCTGCTGTCGCGGCTAATCCGTACGTGAGTAGCAGACAAACTGCGCGAGAATCGGGAATCTAAAAAAAGTGTTGAGAATGCTGTATCAACATCGATTGCACCCGTACCATATTTCTATGCTCGAGGAATTGCATGGCGACAACTTTGAACGTCGTGTACAGTTCTGCCACTAGGCAAAAGAGAAATTACGGGACGATGACAGGTTTTTTGCACGCGTTCTATTTAGCGACGAAGCGTCATTCACCAACAGCGGTAACGTAAACCGGCATAATATGCACTATTGGGCAACGGAAAATCCACGATGGTTGCGACAAATGGAACATCAGTGACCTTGGCGGGTTAATGTATGGTGCGGCATTATGGGAGGAAGGATAATCGGCCCCCAATTTATCGATGGAAATCTAAATGGTGCAATGTATGCTGATTTCCTACGTAATGTTCTACAGATGTTACTACAAGATGTTTCACTGCATGACAGAATGACGATGTACTTCCAACATGATGGATGTCCGGCACATAGCTCGCATGCGGTTGAAGCGGTATTGATTAGCATATTTCATGACAGGTGGATGGGTCGTCGAAGCACCATATCATGGCCCGCAAGCTCACCGGATCTGACGTCCCCGGATTTCTTTCTGTGTGGAAACTGAAGGATATTTGCTGTCGTGATCCACCGACAACGCCTGACAATATGCGTCTTTCTTTCGTCAATTTTCTGATAACCACTTTATAATTCTTTGGAAAATATCATTCCTGTTGCTTTCTCTCTAATGGGATTTATTATAATGCTAGTATTTTCTATAATCTTGAACATTGAGGTTGATTCACATATAAGGCATAGGAGTTGATCGAAAGTGAACCACGTGATTTCTTCCCAGTCACTAAAATTTTCTAGCTTTCCGAAGTTTTTTGAACTATTCAGCACAACTTTTTGCACTGTGTTATGATTTAGACCAGTTTTGTGTATAGCCATCATTCCATAAAACATGATATCGCCGAAGAGTGTAACATCACGCACACAATCAAACGCCTGTGAGAGACCACAAAAGAATCACAACTGACGACATCTTATTATTTACGGCTTGTAATATTAGTTAAATGAATGTGCTTCATAGATCCTCAACTGACACGCATCATTTCTGCTCATTTTCAGTAGACATTCCGAAGCTGACGGCGACGGCAGCTGTTACAAGCTGAATAATATCCTTCAAAGGAACAGCGTCAAAACTGAGGGAATTTTATGCATTGCAGACGTAGCGTGGGCGTACAATGGTCACTGAGAAACCATCAGTCAACCCGTTTAGTGAATAGCAGATACGCTACTTGTGTGAAGTATGGAACTATTGTCAAAATAAGCTTTCATTACAACGTTGCGAGAGTAGCACAGATTTTACATCTCCGAGACCTTTTCTCAAAAATATAAAGGCAAAGAATTCGTTTCGTGGAAAGAGAGTGGAACTGATGTATTTTTAAGTGTACCGCTGTTTATATGCCGGTAAATGGAGCGGCGTTTTAAAAAAAATGGTTCAAATGGCTCTGAGCACTATGGGACTCAACTGCTGTGGTCATCAGTCCCCTAGAACTTAGAACTACTTAAACCTAACTAACCTAAAGACATCACACACATCCATGCCCGAGGCAGGATTCGAACCTGCGACCGTAGCAGTCGCGCGGTTCCGGACTGAGCGCCTTAACCGCGAGACCACCGCGGACGGCACGGAAGACGAAAGTTCACGCAGTTTCTACATCGGTACATACAATATCAAATTTTAGCTGTGTAGTCTTTGTACATTTTAATTCTCAGTATCACTACACTCAGTTTGTCGGCCGGCCGTAGTGGCCGAGCGGTTCTAGGCGCTTCAGTCTGGAACCGCGCGACCGCTAAGGAAGCAGGTTCGAATCCTGCCTCGGTCATGGATGTGTCTGATGCCCTTAGGTTAGTTAGGTTTAAGTAGTTCTAAGTTCTAGGGGACTGATGACCTCAGAAGTTGAGTCCCATAGGGCTCAGAGCCATTTGAACCATTTTTCAGTTTCTCGTATCAAACATTTACGGCATCGTTATTTATGAGACAAACCCCTGTCTTGTCAGCCACGTACATGCTCGAAGAGATGGTGCATTTGTATGACACTGGACTCGCATGCGGTTGGACAGCGGTTCAGATCCCCTAGATCGATGGGCCATTAACCCTTCCATATTCTGATTTTTTTTCAATTCTACCTAAAAACGGTAAAAAATACATCGCAGATGCTAACTGCAATGGAAGATTTATGATGAACACTTCTTACACGAGAAGATGTTTCATTATGGTAAACAATATTAATATATAATATATCTAGTATCGGTACTGCGTGTTAAAATACAAAATTTCAAGGCTGGACCGGAAATGTCACCATTAATAAAATGTTCCGCGCTGTTATGGTGCAAATGGCTCTGAGCACTATGGGACTCAACTGCTGAGGTTATTAGTCCCCTAGAACTTAGAACTAGTTAAACCTAACTAACCTAAGGACATCACAAACATCCATGCCCGAGGCAGGATTCGAACCTGCGACCGTAGCGGTCTTGCGGTTCCAGACTGCAGCGCCTTTAACCGCACGGCCACTTCGGCCGGCCGCGCTGTTATGCCTTGATCGAATGTATTTCACCGTAAATCCAGAAGTTTCGTCCCCATCTGTGGAGTACATTTTCGAGGGCGATAGTAGCCTCTTTGAATGTCCGTTTCATACCCTGGCTAGCTACTGACTACAGCAAAATTCCACTTCCGCGTAGTGGCGTGACGTCATGTGTTTTGAACACGCGAGCGCAGTTGGCCCCAGGTGACTGCCTTCGTCCGCTGTTGCTATCACCCCATGGTGAGAGATTGGTACATATCTTCTTCAGCTCCGGAAAACAGATGTAATTTAGTCATCTCAGCGGGACCAATCAGAAGATCCAGTTTACCGTGGACGAGGAGGCAGGCGGAAGATTAAATTTTCTTGATGTTTCCAAGAAATGAAATGGTAGCTTGGGCGAGACAGTTCGCCGAAAATCCGCGCACACAGACAGTTGCCTGCGCCGGGATTCGAAACACCACCCACAAGAAAAGCATCAAAAAAACTTTGGCGGTAGTTTTTTAAATCCTCGCCACCTGTTTTGTAAAGGATTCGTCGCTACTGCTGCGGAGGCAGAGTTGGCACTGTTGTTACGGCAGGCCGAGTTTGTGAGTTCTTGAAACGGCTTCTAGTGCAGTACACCGGTAAGACAATTTCTCCCTGCCACTGTTACACAGCAATGCCCCAGGGTCAAATAACAACGAAGGTTCTACAACACTTCAGCAAATTAGTAACAAAGTCACACAAATTAATTATAAGGTTTACTTATCTTTGTGACTTGTCGAATAATGACGTCTACAACACTGCATGCAATATAACACAAAAACGGCCCTTAATGGCAAAGTGTAGGTAAACTTCACAGTACATAGCAAATGAAATTTACAACAACTGTCTGTTCACTTCTATGAGTTCACTATGCGACGTTCCCTGTCTAAGTCAACCCTGGACGATTATCTATAATCAGATGGGCGAGAGCTGCTCTTCTATTTTCCGAGTGTGCTTCTGTCTGTCGTCGTCTGATCATTCGCGGATTGTACTCGGTCGGCAACTGATCGAGGCGAATCCGATATCTTGATCCTCAGCGCCGCCCGTGGCGCTGATGGAACTAGGGCAAGTGGCGAGTCTCTATGGCACGGGCACCAGCTCGCATCTTTGCGCCTGTGGTGCTTTTGCCCTGGCTGCGTCTTGCTCGGACGATACAGCAGATAGAACAAGGAAAATCTGCGAACCAGAGATGCTTGAATCAGGATTAAAACCTCTCACTTGTTCAGTGCTCAAGAATGGCTATTCGTTCGCTGAGGTGAAAAGGACGTTAAGACCACCACGTAGAAAACGTAGCTATGCTCAAGCGCCGGTGAAATATGTAGTTTTTCTGCCTTTCATTAAGGACCTTACCGACTGTATAAGAAAAGTCTCGAAAAAGCGGAACATGGGTAATCTACAAATGAACCCGGAAGGTACAAGGCCACCTATATTTGGCCAAGGATGCTCGCCAACCGCTGGAAAAAGAAGCAGTTTATGGGATCCCGTCAACTTGTGGGAAGGTGTACGAGGGTACTACAAAAATGACAGTCAAAAAGTGACTAGAAGAGCACAAGGCCAACTGCAAAAGAAGGGAGACTGACAGATCGACTGTTGCGGAGCATGCTTCAGGAGACCACCACATTCATTTCGATAGGACTCAAGTATTGGCTGCACAAGCGGATATCATAAAAGCTTAAACAGAGAGACCGTGGGGATTGTAATACACTCCAGGCATTTCAGCAGTGAAACAGAATGACATTTGAATTCCGGTGCTGAGGAAGATGTGTACCAGTCTCCACCGTGTGCTGACAGCTACGCTGGACGACGACAGTCAACAACGGCCAACTGCATTCACGTACTCAAAACATGTGTCGTCACGCCACTGCGCGGAAACGGGATTTTGCTGCGATCAGTAGCGAGCCAGGGTGTGGATTCGGACATTCGAAAAAGCTACGATCCCCCTTGAAAATATCTCCCGCAGATGGGAACGAAGCGTTGAGTTTTAAGGTGAAACCCATTCGTCTACAGCATTGTAGCCCGAAACGTTTTATTAATTGTGGTACTGTGTCCAACAAACCCTCCTTTGCCCAACATCTTAAAGCCAGGGGCCATAGTCCTCCGCAAGTACAAAATCTTAAGATTTTGCATTTTGCACAAAAGGGTAACAACTTAAACATTTTGGAAGAAATTGAAATTTTTAGGCATATGGAGGAAAAATATTTTTCCCTCCTTAACGGCCAAATATTTGGCGCCAACCAGGCTTTTTTAGAAGTTATGAAATCGGTGTTATTAATGTATTCCTGGGTCTCTCGTAATTCTGCCTAAATGTGAGCCCTGTTCCTCTCTGGCCTTATGTCGTCTTGTTAGCCAAGCCATTAGGGGTTTCTGACTCAAGTGTGATACTTGCGAGTTTGTCGCTTTAAATGTCGACGCATTTTACACATTTCAATGTAGCTATAAAATGGAAATGGGGAAAAAGTTTACCCACATTACATCCGTCTTCCACGTTGGTGTGTATTTTTAAGCGTAATAATTTTACTTGTATTTTATAAAAAAAAAGTGTTTTCTTGTTACAGGGTGTTTCAAAAATGACCGGTATATTTGAAACGGCAATAAAAACTAAACGAGCAGCGATAGAAATACACCGTTTGTTGCAATATGCTTGGGACAACAGTACATTTTCAGGCGGACAAACTTTCGAAATTACAGTAGTTACAATTTTCAACAACAGATGGCGCTGCAAGTGATGTGAAAGATATAGAAGACAACGCAGTCTGTGGGTGCGCCATCCTGTACGTCGTCTTTCTGCTGTAAGCGTGTGCTGTTCACAACATGCAAGTGTGCTGTAGACAACATGGTTTATTCCTTAGAACAGAGGATTTTTCTGGTGTTGGAATCCACCGCCTAGAACACAGTGTTGTTGCAACAAGACGAAGTTTTCAACGGAGGTTTAATGTAACCAAAGGACCGGAAAGCGATACAATAAAGGATCTGTTTGAAACATTTCAACGGACTGGGAACGTGACGGATGAACGTGCTGGAAAGGTAGGGCGACCGCGTACGGCAACCACAGAGGGCAACGCGCAGCTAATGCAGCAGGTGATCCAACAGCGGCCTCGGGTTTCCGTTCGCCGTGTTGCAGCTGCGGTCCAAATGACGCCAACGTCCACGTATCGTCTCATGCGCCAGAGTTTACACCTATATCCATACAAAATTCAAACGCGGCAACCCCTCAGCGCCGCTACCATTGCTGCACGAGAGACATTCGCTAACGATATAGTGCACAGGAGTGATGACGGCGATATGCATGTGGGCAGCATTTGGTTTACTGACGAAGCTTATTTTTACCTGGACGGCTTCGTCAATAAACAGAACTGGCGCATATGGGGAACCGAAAAGCCCCATGTTGCAGTCCCATCGTCCCTGCATCCTCAAAAAGTACTGGTCTGGGCCGCCATTTCTTCCAAAGGAATCATTGGCCCCTTTTTCAGATCCGAAACAATTACTGCATCACGCTATCTGGACATTCTTCGTGAATTTGTGGCGGTACAAACTGCCTTAGACGACACTGCGAACACCTCGTGGTTTATGCAAGATGGTGCCCGGCCACATCGCACGGCCGACGTCTTTAATTTCCTGAATGAATATTTCGATGATCGTGTGATTGCTTTGGGCTATCCGAAACATACAGGAGGCGGCGTGGATTGGCCTCCCTATTCGCCAGACATGAACCCCTGTGACTTCTTTCTGTGGGGACACTTGAAAGACCAGGTGTACCGCCAGAATCCAGAAACAATTGAACAGCTGAAGCAGTACATCTCATCTGCATGTGAAGCCATTCCGCCAGAAACGTTGTCAAAGGTTTCGGGTAATTTCATTCAGAGACTACGCCATATTATTGCTACGCATGGTGGATATGTGGAAAATATCGTACTATAGAGTTTCCCAGACCGCAGCGCCATCTGTTGTTGAAAATTGTAACTACTGTAATTTCGAAAGTTTGTCTGCCTGAAAATGTACTTTTGTCCCAAGCATATTGCAACAAACGGTGTATTTCTATCGCTGCTCGTTTAGTTGTTATTGCCGTTTCAAATATACCGGTCATTTTTGAAACACCCCGTAAGTAGAAGTTCTAGCTCCGAATGACGCAGTATTGAGTGTTATATGGGGGGCCTCTTCATCTGAAATTACGGTCCTGTATTTTTAATGTTCTCGTTCTAGTGGTATATGATACGTAAAATTTGTTTGTTGTGCACCTGTGTGTTGTATTAAACACCCTTTTTTCTCATTTTAAATTTACCGCCTTCATTTGTATTTTACTTCGTCAAAGTTTTAGGATAAGTTATTGCACAGATGTTGCTCCTAGTAATTCCATCGTATTAATGTTTTATGTGCATTACATTTATAAAGTTTTAGTGGGTATGTATATCCAGTTTACGTTGTCGCATTCTTACCAGCAGCTGCGTGGCAGCGCCACCTATTGAGGTGATTCTGTATTAGGCGTCAGTACTAGAACACGACGCTGTGGTGCATTATGCTTACTACCTGAGCCCCATCTTATTCTGTTACTGACTCCTGTGAACGGGAACGCATTATGCAGGTCTTGGAGTCACTCGCGTCTGTCTAAAAAAGGTATGGCCTTATCATAAGGCTTCGGCAATAGGATTACATTTCTGAGTGTCCGATCACTGTTGAATTTTCTTATCTGTTTTTACTGTTTTATATTTCTAGTTTTTACTGAGTTTAACGAAGGCGATTTTTGCCTCATGTATTCGACGATGCCCTTCGGCTACACTGTCTAAAGGATCGTTCTAAGAAATACCAAATTAAGGTATTTGCTCTTTCAGTATTTGATCTGTTTATACATGCTTTTAGGTTATCCAAGTCTGCGATTCTTAAATAGATGTATTTGTTCTCTGTTTTCTATGTAGACCAATCTGAAGATTCCTAAATAAGGCGAAACGCGTAGTTGAAAAATAAAAAACTAAAATTGCAACCAAGACGGTTTTTAACCAATATTTCAAACATATGTTATACTAAGGGACTGTACACACAGTGATCATGTACTGTTTCATCTACGTCTTGGTAAGTTGCCAGAATTGACACAGTTAGAGGGTGCACAGAAGAATGCAACAGCTGGTTATCAATTTGGCTTTCGGCCAGTTAGGGTTACCAGACAGGCAGCTCCGCCCTTGCAGTTTATAATGGAAGCGAAACTTAAGAAAAATCAAGACACTATCATAGGATTTGTCGACCTGGAAAAAACGTTCGAGTGTGGAAAATGGTGCAAGATGTTCGAAATTCTGAGAAAAATAGGAGTAAGCTACAGTGGAAGATGAATACTATACAATGTGTATAAGATCCAGGAGGGAAAAGTAAGGCTGGAAGACCAACAAATAAGTGCTCGTATTAAAAAGGCTGTAGTCTATTGCTCCTAATGTTCAATCTATACATCGCAGAAAGGCTGAAATAAACGAAATGTTCAAGAGTGGGATGAAAAGTCACGGTGAGAGGATTTCTGTGATACATTCGCTAATGGCAGTGCTATCCTCAGTGAAAACGAAGAAAAATTACAGAACGTGCTGAATGGAATGAATAGTCTAAGGAGTACAGAATATGGTTTGAGAGTAAACCGAAGAGGTAATGAGTAGTAGCAGAAATGAGATTGGCGATAGCAACATGAAAATTGGTGACCACGTAATAGACGAAGTTAAGGAAGCGTGTTACCTTGGAAGTAAAATAATATATGACGGACGCTACAAGAGAGCATAAAAATCAGATTATCACAGCCGTAGAGAGCATTCTTGACCAAAACAAGTCTACGAACATCAATCATCGGCTTTAATTTGGGGAAAAATTGAGAATTTACGTATAGAGAACGGCAGTGAATGGCAGTGAATCATGGACTGCAGGGAAACGAGGAAAGAAGAGACTCGAAGCATTTAAGTTGCGGTGTTATAAAAAGGAGTTGAAACTTAGGTGGACTGATAAGACATGAAACAAATAGTGGAGGATAGGAACCTGTAGAAAACATTTACAAGAAGTAGGGAGCTGTAAAGTGCAAAATTGTAATGGGAGAGAAGTAATTGAGTCTGCTGGCTGGTAATACTGTTCATATGAAGAGGTTGGTACTGAAGAGAAATTCGCGACGGGCCGCATCGAACTAGTGAGAATACGACTCTAAAAATAAAGGAAGAAAGAAATATCATGGTGTAATATTTTACATCAGTGGTCACCACATAGAAACTACACATTTTAAAAACGGTGTTTGCATGTGTTTCAAATCAAAGATTTTGTAACAACGTAGATTTTGTTTTGTCGAGGAGAGTCGTATCATAGCTTAAGACTAATGAAAGCAAAAAATAGAAATTATTTTTGCATTATATGATCAATCGCAGATTTCAACAAAGTAATTTAGTGAACACCAAATTTAATATTAGAAAGCTTGGCATACTGTCAAATGGAGAAATGCACAACTAAATTACTAAAATGTCTTTTATTAAGTCTACACTCTTTTTCAAAATCTCGGGTTGCGCTCAGTGACGGAAAATCTTCGGAAATGATTAAAAAAGGCAAACTGTCCTTTTACCTAACTAATCCAATACGTACACGTTATAAAATAAAATAGTGCACACAATATCAACAGTAAATGCCGAGCAACCGGTCAGTTTCTGGAGCTGTACCCTGAAATGTCGAAGGTGCACAGGATAAAATGGCGGAGTTTATAGTAGAGGGCTGTGTATAAAAAAAATTGTAAGTCTCATGCTCTATGTGCAGTACACGAAGAGAGAGTCGTTATGTCTAAAAGTAAACAATTAGAGACAGATAAAAATTGTAGTGATAGAGAATCTTATAATCCGCGTGTCGAACAAAGTGTATATTGCAGCACCTTGTTTTGAATCTTCCTGTCTGTTGCTGGGACTTGTCTTCTCGTCGTCACGCTGTTTGCGTAGTCCCACCAACACTGCGTCAGGTGGACTTTAGTGACTTTCCGACCAAAATCGACTACTCGTTGTGGGTGCGTGTCACGTGTTTGAATGCAAATCAGTCACTAGTCACGTCACAACGAGTCGATGGGGTCAGTGATCAGTTGACTGAGACGAGTGCGTAGTTCTGAAATATGACTGATTACAGTTCTCTATATCCTTATTTTGATTCCCCCTGAACACATTTTGGATGAAGTGATAGTTGGGTGAATATGACACTCTAGATACCGCTTTGATGCTGTTTTCTATTTCTTGTTTCCTAATCATTTCTGCCATTCTGTCATTAACCACCTCCTATTGTTGCCTCATCATTTCTGTCGTTACCACCCCCCAACCGCTCCCCCCCTCCTCCCCCCAGCTATTTAAACTCATCTGCTTCTTCAAAGACTTCGTGGTCAATCTGCAGGGTTCCTTCCATTATGTCTTGTAATTTCTTTCTACCCTCATGAATTTTGCTTTCAAGTCTATCTCTAATCCAACTTCCTTTCCTTTTTTAAAAGATAGTTTACTTGCTAGCAGTTTTAGGTCATCTAGATTTTCAGCGACTAATGCTACATCATCTGCAAACATCATTACATTCATATTTATGCTCTGCTAATTCTTTCGTCTTCTTCGCTTGCTGCATCCAGTACTTCCTGTACAATTATGTTGGACAAGTTTGGAAATACACCACGTCCTTGCTTGACTCTTGTTTTTGTGTCAAAAGTAATGAAATATTCTCCATCCATTTCCACTATCCCTTTAGAGCCTTCCAGAGCAACTTCTACAGCATTTGAAATCCTCCTTGGTATTCGAAACATCTGCATTTTCTCCCACAACTTTTCTGTGTTTAAACTGCAGAAGGCTTTCTTAAAATCGACAAACGATATTGACATTGGTCTGTTGTATTCGCAATATTTTGGTGTGGCGTACTTCAGAAATAAGAACGGAAATGAGTAAAAGCTTTTCCTTAACGAAAATTGTTTCAACTCTGAAAAAGTCTGACCTGTTTAACGAGGAATATTATTTTCAGTGTTTTTAGACACTTAGAAAGAAAACAACATATAAAGTATTGGGTTAAAAAGCGCTATTTACTGCCTTCTGTATATTGTTTTATGTGTAAATTATGTTTTCTCGAGCAAATAAATGCAGATGTTCTGAAATGCTTAGACGTAATTTGATGTGGCTCATTTCTAAAATAAGAACGGAAATTCATAAAATATTTTTAGCGAAAGTTTTTTCATCTGTGTACAATCAGACGCCTTTAAGAGGAATATTATTTTCAGTGTTACTTAACAATTAGAAAGAAAACAAGATGAACAGTATGAAGTTAAAAAGCGCTATATACTGCATTCTGGATACTGTTTGATGTTTAAATATATATTTTACGAGCACATGGTTATAGATCTTGTGTGTTCAGACGACATTTTTCCTATACTTCCAGTTCACAGGAGTGTGGAGGATTTACCATACGACATTTATCAGCAGAATCAACTTTGATTTTTTTTTTGTTACTAAGAAATTGAGTTATCATTGCTTGTTCATATATTGTTACTACATTTCAAATTTTTTAGCAAAAACGTTGACCTTTCATAATCTAACTTTCACAAACAGCGAATTTTGGCACTGACATGTAAACGAAAACTGTCTCGTGGTCGGTGAGACAAGTGGACTATCAGATCGTTAATAACGGATTTCGATGAGTTTCAGGTATGTCGTAAAGGGACCTGTCCTCAGTATCTGGCTAGCAGCTTTCCACACCGTCACGTTTACGAAAAAATCGGTGCTGAAGTTTGTGTGTCCCTCCTATACCCGTAACGTTAGTCATATTCCGACCGAGTTAGTGTGGTGTAGCGGTACACGTTGACAGTACGACGCTTACTTACAAATCCCGCCCGTGTCCTTTTTTCTTTCAGTTTCAGCGTACGTAAAATCAATATGTGGTGTATGTCATGCAAAATTATTCAAAAATGAATCAATCGTAACAGCAAACTTTCTTAAACTGTGTATTTAGTTTGTTACAGTATACAGGGTGTTTCAGAAGTGATGGTCAATATTCAAGGATATGAGAGGAATAACCATTCGTAACAAAAAAGGCAAGTAAACGTAGGGTCTAAAACGCACACCTTAAGAGCTATGAGCAATTCTTTATCTTCGATACTGCGAAACAAAGCTCTTTAACTGCAAGGTCTTTGCTTTCCATATTTTGGGAAGTGGTAATACGGATTAAAACAAGAAAAAAAGTCCAGTAAACATGTGCCCTGAGACGCATAACTTAAGAGCTATGAGCACTTGTTCATCTTCGCTATTTTGAAACACAACTTAAGTTTTATATTAGCCTTATCAGTTTTTCTACAGTCGGTAAATTGCCTTCGAACTAAGTCTTTTTCAAATTTTGATAATTGCTTTGGGTTTTCAAAACACTAAGGCTTGAATCAACAAAACCTGGAGAAACGCTAAATTGCCTGAGTCTTCTTTTTAATAGTGACTACACAACGACGAGGATATTTCAGTACGCCTGGGACAGAAACATAAGGTTTTATAATGTAGGCAACGTAAAGTCGCAGGCTTTGTAGTATCTCCAGATGACCATTTATTACCCCGAAGCTGGTACATATTAAGATACCAATGATTACAATATCTGTACCTATACCCATAACAGCCTCTTCGTACATGGAGCTCTACGAAATAGGATCCGTATTTCTGTTCTAGTACGGATAGAAATGCAATTGATAGTAAGTGAGAGGATTCTGCCATTTACTCTTTAACAAACTAAATACACACTTTAAAACGTTTGCTGTAATGATCGATTTATTAATAACACTTCTTGTTGATGGTCATAAAAGGAGCACTGAATCACTTTCTCAATACGTTTTAATTTCATGCAAGTCAGCTCTACATCGAGAAAGAGACGATCCTGCGAATCTCCATTCTTTGGCCTAAGGTCTTTTATTTCTGTTTCCATAATTTCTAGTTGTTGACGTAAGCACGCATTGTCGCATTTAGAGTAGTGTTTGTTTTCACGGTTAATGTTTAGTATATTAGTAATTTCTACATTACTTGGTAATATGTTTGCCTGTAAAACATCTTCTTACGGTAACTTCATTTGTGCCAGAAAATTTCTCTCATATTAGGCTCATTACTAATGCTAAATCAGCAGCTGAGGATGATAGATTTACAATTGGAACAGCATAGTCTTCAACTTGCGTTTCGAAGGAATATTCGAAAGTTCACTTTTTAAATCCCTCAAAATGTTTTGAGGAGACTCGAATATTTTCAACTGAAAACGAAACTGCTCGTTTACAAGTAATCCATTTTCGTTTCGTCTCATCGCTTTTTGGAAATATGTGAAACTGATTTCCTAACTTAACTTACTTGTCTGCTTTTGTTAGTACAACCGACGTTCGCCCAGCAAACCTTTATTTTGCACTTAAAAACTTACTCTAAAAAATCACTCAGTACATTGATAATTTACAATTTTACAATTTGTACAGAAACCAGATGGCAGTTATATGAGTCGAGGGGCATGAAAGGAAAGCAGTGGCTGGGAAGCGAGTGAGGCAGGGTTGTAGCCTCTCCCCGATGTTATCCAATCTGTATATTGAGCAAGCAGTAAAGGAACAAAAGAAAAATTTGGAGTAGGAATAAAAATCCATGGAGAAGAAATAAAAACTTTAACGTTTGTATATGACATTGTAATTCTGTCGGAGACAGCAAAGGCCCTGGAAGAGCAGTTGAACGGAATTGACAGTTTCTTGAAACGAGGATATAAGATTTTCAAAATGTTCAAATGTGTGTGAAATCTTATGGGACATAACTGCTAAGGTCATCAGTCCCTAAGCTTACACACTACTTAACCTAAAGTATCCTAAGGACAAACATACACACACACCCATGCCCGAGGGAGGACTCGAACCTCCGCCGGGATTAGCGGCACAGTCCGTGGCTGCAGCGCCTTAGACCGCTCGGGATATAAGATGAACATCAACAAAAGTAAAACGTGGATAATGATTGTAGCCAAATTAAATCAGGTGATGCTGTGGAAATCAGATTAGGAAATGAGACACTTAAAGTAGTAAATGAGTTTTTCTGTTTGGGAAGCAAAAAAACTGATGATGGTCGAAGTAGAGATTTACACTGGTAATGGGAAGGAAAGTGTTTCTGAAAAAGAGAAATTTGTTAACATCGAGTATAGATGTGTCAGGAAGGCTTTTCTGAAAGTATTTGTATGGAGTGTAGCCATGTATGGAAGTGAAACATTGACGATAAATAGCTCAGACAAGAAGAGAATAGAGACTTTCTAATGTGGTGCTACAGAAGAATGCTGAGGAATGGATGGGTAGATTACGTAATTAATGAAGAGGTACTGAACAGAATTGGGGACAAGAGGAATTTGTGGCACAACTTGACTGGAAGAAGGGATCAGTTGATAGGACGTGTTCCGAGGTATCAAGGGATCACCAATTTTGTATTGTAGGAGAGCGTGAAGGGTAAAAATCGTAGAGGGAGACCAAGAGATGAATACACTAATCAGATTCAGAAGGATGTAGGTTTCAGTAGTTACTTGGAGATGAAGGGACTTGCACAGGATAGAGTAGCATGGAGAGCTGCATCAAA
This sequence comes from Schistocerca nitens, assembly GCF_023898315.1. Lineage (NCBI taxonomy): Eukaryota > Metazoa > Arthropoda > Insecta > Orthoptera > Acrididae > Schistocerca > Schistocerca nitens. The sequence goes on along the minus strand of NC_064615.1, from coordinate 229,307,309 downwards.
CCAGTCTCTAGACTGAAGACCACAACAAGCACAACAACATTGATAATTACGGCATAACTCTTAATTCAGACGGTAGTCACTAGCAATATTTGAATTAACCTTGTGCTGGCTCGTAAACGCAGTTACAACACAATCCGATACGGCAGTTATGGGGTACTGGACATACGCCTCTTCATGCCCATCGTGTATTCTACACTAATGGCCATTAAAATTGCTACACCACGAAGACGACGTGCTACAGACGTGAAATTTAAAAGACAGGAAGAAGATGCTGTGATATGCAAATGATCAGCTTTTCAGAGCATTCAAACAAGGTTGGCGCCGGTGGCGACACCTACAACGTGTTGACATGAGGAAAGTTTCAAACCGATTTCTCATACAGAAGCAGCAGTTGAATGGCGTTGCCTGGTGAAACGTTGTTGTGATGCCTCGTGTAAGGAGGAGAAATGTGTACCATCACGTTTCCTAGTTTGATAAAGGCCGGACTGTAGCCTATCGCGATTTCGGTTTATCGTATCGCGACATTGCTGCTTACGTTGGTCGAGATCCAATGACTTTTAGCAGAATATGGAATCGGTGAGTTCAGGAGGGTAATACGGAGCGCCGTGCTGGATCCCAACGGCCTCGTATCATTAGCAGTCGAGATGACAGGCATCTTATCCGCATGGCTGTAACGGATAATGCAGCCACGTCTCTATCCCTGAGTCAACAGATGGGGACGTCTGCAAGACAACAACTATCTGTACGAACAGTTCGACGACGTTTACAGCAGCATGGACTATCAGCTCGGAGACCATGGCTGCGGTTACCCTTGACGCTGCATCACAGAACGGAGCGCCTGCGATGGTGTACTCAACGACGAACCTGGGTGCACGAACGTCAAAACGTCATTTTTTCGGACGAATCCAGGTTCTGTTTACAGCATCATGATGGTCACATCCGTGTTGGGTAACATCGCGGTGAACGCACATTGGAAGCGTGTATTCGTCATCGCCGTACTGGCGTATCACCCGGCTTGATGGTATGGGGTGCCATTGGTCTCGGTCACCTCTTGTTCACATTGACGGCACTTTGAACAGTGGACGTTACATTTCAGATGTGTTACAACCCGTGGCTCTACCCGTCATTCGATGCCTGCGAAACCCTACATTTCAGCAGGATAATGCACGACCGCATGTTGCAGGTGCTGTTCGGGCCTTTCTGGATACAGAAAATGTTCGACTGCTTCGCTGGCCAGCACATTCTCCAAATCTCTCACCAATTGAAAACGTTTGGTCAATGGTGGCCGAGCAACTGGCTCGTCACAATACGCCAGTCACTACTCTTGATGAACTGTGGTATCGTGTTGAAGCTGCATGGGCAACTGTACCTGTACACGCCATCCAAGCTCTGTTTGATTCAATGCCCAGGCGTATCAAGGCCGTTATTACGGCCAGAGGTGGTTGTTCTGGATACTGATTTTTCAAGATGTATGCACCCAAACTGCGTGAAAATGTAATCACATGTCAGTTCTAGTATAATATATGTGTCCAATGAATACCCGTTTATCATCTGCATTTCTTCTTGGTGTAGCAATTTTAATGGCCAGTAGTGTCCTGGCCCCACTGTGACGTCACAATAGTGTAGGCGACCGTGTATGAGTATGACAGTGCAGTCCACCTCTTTACGTGTGGCGCGGACCACGCGAGCGAAGTGAGGCCGCGCAGCTGGCCGTGACGCAGCCAGAGGTAGCCAGCCCGCTCGCCCGAACAATGCACGCGCTGCCCGGTCCCACGCGGCGAAGCGTTTCCCCAGCGGGCCCTGACATAAGAGCGCGCGTTCGTTACTCAACGCCGTAAAACAGTTCCTTCCCGCCTTACATAATCAGCCAGCCACGGTGGAGTCTAGTCGGCGCGCGACGCTGGGGGCAGGACGGGTCTAATAAACCCGGCGCGGAGGAGAGGAGGCACAAAATAATATTGTTTCCTTTCCGCGCCCGCGCCCGCCTTTGTCGGCCGCATGCAGAAGCAATAAAGTCCGACACTTCCCTCCGGGAAACGGGGGATTCGCCGGGCAAGTGCTGCACCCCATTTCCTCTCCCTCCCGCCAACCCTTCCCGTACCATGGCGTAGACTGGCCCAGGGCAGCCGAAAGGCCCCTCCATAGACTCGGGCAGCACACTCCATCACAGACAAAGCCGACTGAGGCAACTCTTACACTCGCCACCATCCTAGCCCTCATTAGTAAAATAAAATTGTGCTCCGCCGCTTTGATAAAAGACATTTTATGGGTTTTTCAGGCGGGATTGTAAACACTTTAGGTGGTGACAGTATATACGTAATCCGATAATACATTCAATACATGATTACAATTTTTGTGATATCGACACCACATACCAACATCTCCGTATTCTCATGCTGACATTATCTATATGTTCACTTTCTGTCATTTTAACGCCGTTGTAATCAATTCAGTACCTTCGCTACATTAGCTACATTAGCGTTCTACTTCACTGTATATGGAGGACATGGTTTTCAGTTTCATGTTAGATGTTTGCTGTTATTATATTAACTACATGCTGTGTGCTCACATGGTGTGTGGAACAGCGGGTGGATTCATACTTCCAAATGTGGTTGGCTTTATATTGCTGGGAGCTATGTCCCAGCATCTCACAACAAGCGGGTTTCATCAGCCCACCTAAGTTCCCTTATGTTTTCACTTTATAGGTTCAAGTGGTTCAAATGGTTCAAAGCGCTTTGGGACTTAACATCTGAGGTCATAAGTCCCCTAGACTTAGAACTACTTAAACCTAACAAATCTAAGGACATCACACACATCCATGCCCGAGGCACCATTCGAACTTGCGACCGTAGCAGCAGCGCGGTTCCGGACTGAATCGCCTAGAACCGCTCGGTCGCAGCGGCCGGTCACTTTATAGGCCTATTAATTAATTTTTAACCCTAGCGTATTTTATTTTGTGATTGCTTTCAGAATGCTTGACAGTGACTACGTGTCGAAACTGCAGGCGCGATAAATAAAAATTTTAGTAGCCAATTGCAGAATGTTTATTTTCAACCATTTTTATTGTTTACAAAGATAAGAGATAAGTTTTCATTTCACGAGTTGATTCTGCTGCTGTTATGGTTTTATTGACCGATTGTCATTTTCATTTAAAGTTCAAGTTGCGAAGTTGTACTTGAGTCTACGTAACGGAATTTCTCAACTGTGATTGTGATTGGGCAATCTCTGCTGTATTTTCTGAAGATGCTGCACGTATTTACAAACGCTAACAAGGGATCCTATGAGTGCGAGGTTGCAAAAGGCTAATGAATTTATGGTGTTCGACCACCATAAATTGTCTTTCATGGAACCACAATATTGGCTACTAATGAAAACAGGGGCAGGACTGCAGGAATCCAATGGTCAACAAAGGATTAGGCAACGAAGCGCAGCTCAACTGCTTAGTCGCGGAGTAACTCACAGCAGTGCTACAGTTCTAGCTGTGTTGATACAAAGGAGAGAAAAACCAACGACAAACAAAACAAACATTGCATTATTTATACAATAGTTTCCGAATTGACATATCCTCAGAAAGGAACCCAAATAAGTTCGAAGAGTGAGAAAAAAGTGCAGATGAAATGGTTCAAATGGCTCTGAGCACTATGCGACTTAACTTCTGAGGTCATCAGTCGCCTAGAACTTAGAACTAATTAAACCTAACTAACCTAAGGACATCACACACATCCATGCCCGAGGCAGGATTCGAACCTGCGACCGTAGCGGTCGCTCGGTTCCAGACTGTAGCGCCTAGAACCGCACGGCCACTCCGGCCGGCGCAGATGAAATATTAGCGTTTCTACAAGACGAGACGGTGGAATGTGTGGTGTCGTATAAGCTCAGTTTTGCGGACAATATACATAGGGAGTACAATGGTGGTGATAAGTGCTTAGCAAGTGAAAGTGATATCGAAACAGGTGCCGAGTCATGTAGTTCATCATCCTTGTTGGACAGAGAGTCACGAACGTCCTATCCTGTGACGTACAAGGGCGGGGTATGAACATACCAACGTACATGGAATATTATCCGCAGCATAGCGAAAAACAATTATAAACAGATTGCGAATAAGTCCAGCAATATGGCCGTGTACTGCGTAAGAACAACTACGGATTTTCAAAGGACAATTCGCACTTGTCACAAAAACGTGTCTGCGTGTTTCAAGGATACTCGATACAATTTACTGGATGCGTGCGATAATGACCTACTGAGCTCGACACACAACTCGTGTACGATATAGATCACCGTGATTTCAAGGGACCCAGTGGATGGTTGCATATTTTCAAACAGTGCTACAAAATTTGAATACGTAAGATAACGAAATTTCAAACAAACCGTGCATTGCAAACAGCGGAATCGGCCTGAAAATTTTTAGATGAGATAAACAAACTTATCCCATCGTTCAGCAAGGAATCTATTTTCGACTCCGACCTATCGGATTTGAAGATGATGCGCATATGAAAGGAAGGCTTGGAAATAAAAGGTACCAAGAGAAATGTATGATCAACTACAATGCCTCAACTCTTTCGTATACAATTATGCCGACTGTTAAACTGGATGATAAATTTGCTGGAAAGTTATTCGTTATGCTACGATTGTTTCCTGAGTGAGTGATCTTCCACGGGCATTAGGGAATATTTACGTCACAGCAAGCAAGAGTGGGAAAACGGGTGTAAGATTCAAATGGTTCAAATGGCTCTGAGCACTATGGGACTCAACTGCTGTGGTCATAAGGCCCCTAGAACTTAGAACTACTTAAACCTAACTAACCTAAGGACAGCACACAACACCCAGCCATCACGAGGCAGAGAAAATCCCTGACCCCGCCGGGAATCGAACCCAGGAACCCGTGCGTGGGGGTGTAAGAGAGTGATCTCATTAATACTGTTTAGGTATGAAGCCACATTTAGTCATGTCAGTGTCAATAACACTCGCAACTCACATTGAGGGTGCAACCAAAACCAACATTTGTGTGAGTAGAAAAATTTTCTACAAATATAAACAGTTGTAAATGTATAGTGCGGTGTGCTGTGACTGACAATAAGTCAATTGTGTCTGTTGTGTAACCGCATCGTCTTATATGGCCTGTTATTTAGTCTTTCATGAGAACGATCTTCTTGCAGTATTGCAAGAAGTTTCTTTGGCTACAGAGATGGGTTTATTCTTCAAGCATGTCGGGGACCCTGCACATTCTAGGCGTCAGGTGACACATAATCTAAATCCAACATTCATCGGATGATGGATGGACAGAAATGGTCAGGTTCGTTTGTGACCAAGTTCCGCATATATCACCCTTTTAGATTTTTGCCTATGGGGATGACTGAATGCCAAAGTCTACAATGAAAAGACGAACCAAGAGACGAGTTGTTCGTTCGTATTAGGCATAGGGATGCCCCCTAAAAGTACGCCAAGTGTACTTGAAATGAGCTACACTTGCTGACATCAAGAGAATTCTAAAGTGTACTGAAGTCGGTATTTATGAAAACGTATTTGCTTTCAAGTAACATCTTCTGTATTTACTTGAATTACATTCTAACAGCTGTTAGATGGACATGTAGTGTATGGATTGTTACATTCTGATCAGTCTGTGCTACCACTTTAAAATATTTCGTGCATGAATTAAAATATTTCCTTTTCCTCCTGAAACACTATAATTGCAAACTATGTTAAATAAAACATGAACTATATACTTCCAGTTATGGCCACGTGATGTATTCCATTTTGAGGTCTACAATCTGCCAAGTGATGATTAGAAAGTTTCCAGAATAAGATTTTCACTCCGCAGCGGAGTGTGTGCTTTTATGAAACTTCCTGGCAGACAAACTGTGTGCCGGACCGAGACTCGAACTCTGGACCTCTGCCTTCCACGGGCAAGTGCTTCTGCCATCTTAGCTACCCAAGCACGACTCACGACCCGTCCCCACAGCTTCAATTCTGCCAGTACCTCGTCTCCTACCTTCCAAACATCACAGAGGCTCTTCTGCGAACCTTGCAGATCTAGAACTCCTGGAAGAAAGGATATTGCAGAGACATTGCTTAGCCACAGCCTGGGGGATGTTTCCAGAATGAGATTTTCACTCTGCAACGGAGTATGCGCCGTTCTGAAACTTCCTGGCAGACTAAAACTGTGTGCCGGTCCGAAACTCGAATTCGGGACCTTTGCCTTTCGTGGGCAAGTGTTCTGCCATCTGAGCTACCCAAGCAACTTAGCAACTTAGAAAACTGATATCAGTTATAGCAAAGTAAAGGTTTACTGGCGTGCAAAAGAAACCAAAATGGGCTACGTTGTTGTCGTGTTTTGGTCTTCATTTCAAACGTAGATTTAATTTAGTTCCATGTAAGTCTATTCTGCACAAGTGTCTTCACCTCTGCATAGCTACTGCAACCTACTACACACATCTCAACCTGCTCACTGTACTCAGTCCTTAGCCTACCTCTGCTATCGTTTCACCTCCCGCTCTGATCCCGTCTTTTAGTCCTGCCATTACGCTATTTTCTTCCCAAATCGATACAGTGTATCGCCATTTGTTGTAGGACTTATCCATCTAATCTCCAGCATTCTTCTGTAAGATCACATTTTAAAATTTTTACAATAGCTGAATTTTCCGTTTGTTCTTGGCAGAACATGATAATAATATCAAATAGGAAATACGTCTTAATGTTCTAAACAATTACATTTTTTCCGGCACGAACCAACTTTCGGCTTCTTACGCCATCTTTAAGTGACAACTGAATGTCGAAAGCACGGATAAACTGATGTACAGCCCACACAGATATTATGTATAGTGAAGATACGAGAGATTTAGAAATGAAGGCATGTAGAATGTTTACATAGGAAAGCATTACATTTTTTGTCAAGCAAGAAAAATTATTCTACATAAAAAGAAAACAAAGTTTTCTATGTGCAGATACATTTAACAAGTGATGAAAAGTACATTGTAAGTTGCCCGTCATATTATCTGCTTTTGTGATATTCAGTTGTCAAACTGTAAGTTTCCATCTACAGTCTCAATTTTCTTTATTTTGCCTACTACTTACCGGTTTCGGAACACAGCACCATCATCAGACAAGCTCCTGGAACACAGTCGTCAGGCTTGCATCGCTGGTAGGTGTGTCATTTGACACCCTTCCACCCTTTTTAATTCGAGCACTTCGTTCAAGGTTTTCCAGTCTTATTGTTCCCTCTTGGTTCATGTACATATTGTATACTACCTGTCCTTCCCTGCAGGTTGCTCTTATTATTTCGGAATTTGGAAGATCTTTCACCATTTTACATTTTAGAATGCTCTACCACGTCGACAAATCCTTTGAACGTGACGTGTCTTCAGACTTGGTTCCATTATCAAGCGTAGCGTCTGTACTGCCTCTCTGGTGCCTTTACGTTTCGTAAGGATCATGAACTTTATTTTCCACTCATCTATCTATTATTCTTGTCGGCATCTTGGATGCAGGAGCTGTTAAGCTGATAGTGCGCTAATTTTCGCACTTGTCGGCTCTTGCCTCTTCGGAATTGTGTTGATAGTATTTTTCCGAAAGACTGATGCTATGTCGCCAGTCTCAAAGATTCTAGGTGCCAACTTGAATAGTCGTTTGGTTTCCATTTCTCCCAATGATTTTAAAAATTCCAATGGAATGGTAACTATCCCTTCTACCTTATTCTATCTTTTAAATTCTAATACTGGATCCCCTATACTGGATCCCCAGTGTCTTTCATATCGACTCCAATATCTTCTTCTTTCATATCAGACAATTCCTGCCCCTTATACTGGCATTCAATGTACTCTTACCACCTATCTGCCCTCTCTTCTGCATTTAACCGTGGAATTGCCATTGTACTCGTACTCTTGATGCTGCTGCCCTTGCTTTTAATTTGTTTTTTACGCTGATCACCCCTTCGGACGATTTCTTCAGATTTTTACTGCAGCCATTTCGCCTTGGCATCCCTCTGCAACCCTGTTTATTTCATTCCGAAGTGATTTGTATTGTTGTACTTTTGTCTTTCATTGAACATTTTTGTATTTCCTTCTTTTATCGATCAACTGAAATATCTACTCAGTTACCTTGCTGATATCTGAGTTTTTCTTTCCGACATAAGTAATTGGTCTTTTCAGAGATGTCCACTCCCCTTCAACTTGACTGCTTACTTTGTTAATCCTTAACGTATTATCAACATCCCTAGCGAATTTCAAACGCATCTCATCCTTCCTCACTACTTCAGTAACCCTCACTGATTCTTCCAGACGATTCTCTTAAACCTCAGTGCTCTCTTCATCATTACTAAATTGTGATCAGATTCTATATCTGCTTCTAGGTACGCCTTATATTCCAATATCTCATTTCATAATCTAGCTGGAATGTTTCCCACGTACACTTCCTCCCTGTGTGACCTGAAAAGAGTACTCGTTGTTACTAGCTGAAATTAATTGCAGAGCTCAATTAGTCTTTCTCCTCTTGCGTTCCTGCTGCCAAGGCTATATTCTCCCGTAACCCATTCTTCTACTACTTCCCCTACAATCGCGTTCCAGTCCCTCATGATTATTTGAGTCCCATCTTCCTTCACGTGCTGAATTACCGTTCATATTCTTATTTTATCTCTTCATGTTCTGCATGCGACGTCGGCAGGTATACCAGAAATATTCTCATTGGCTTTGGCTTGCTGTCGATTCTGATATAAACAACACTATCACTGAATTGTTCGTAGTAGCTGACTGTCTGCCTTACTGCGCTTTCATAACGAATACTATTGTTACACAGTTTTGCGCTGCTGTTGATATTACCTAATAATCATCACAGCAGAAATCCTCGTCTTCTTTCAACTTCACGTCAATGATCGCACTTGCATCTAGATTGGAGTTCAGGCTTTCTCTTTTCACATTTTGTACCTTCCCTACCATGTTCACATTTCTGACATTCCATGCCCCGACTCGTAGAATTCCACCTTTCGTTCTTTATTGCATGTTCTTCGCATTATCGCGTGCCCTTTGGCAGTCCGCTCCCGGAGATCTGCCGGGGGACTTACCCGGAATATTTTGCCAACGGAATGATCATCATGAAATTTTTTCAATTACAGCCCTCATGTCCGATGAATGCAGCTCATGTGTATTTAATGTAATGGTTTCCGTTGCGTTCTGCATCCCCATTTCGTAGTTCTTTGCTGATTCATCCACATTTTAGGGGCGAGTACTTCATATCTGAAGTACGAAGAACCAAACTGTTGCAATATTCATATTGTTTACCGTTACAGAATTAATCTTTCGGTGTCATTAACAATGAGTCATTTCCTGTAACCATAGGAACAAAGCGCCAAGTTACCAAGCACACGTTGTATGGACGTAGACGAAAATTATAAAAGCTGTTAAGTTTCTGATCCTGCAGAAGTAAAACTGAATTAATTACGTTTTGAAATTACAGAGCACACTAAATGAGGTTGTCAGTTATTTTACGGTCCAGTTTCATATTCCAATTAAAAATGCTTTCTCCTGTGCGTTCATCATTTAATGTTTATTTTTCTTTGTTAGCAGCCTATAATACTACCTTGCATTGATGTTACAAGATCCTAATTAACACACAACGTTGGACACACATTAATTACTGTCGCAGTGTTGTCCAATGAAAGAAACAGTCTTCGCGAGTGTTGCAACAGGAGAACTCTCACGTGAGATTCATTTTGAAATAGCACAGTCATTTAAACAGGGGAAACATAATTATTCTATACTCAAACCATCAACGGCTCAAAAGAAGACGTATTGCTTATAGGGCTAGTGGAAGGGCAACAACGTTCTTGAAACTCAGTGATGGCTGTATTGTATTCACAAGTAACGAGGCTAGCTTATTTTTATTTTTACGCGTGTAGGTAAAAGACTGACGTGAGCGATTAAGATACAAACGAACAGTTCTTTCAGTAGAGAATTTAGAACCAACCTTCCAGCCCCCTTTTGGTCTGCTATAGTTGACGGAAAGAACGACTTTAGATTGATTAGTGGGATATGCTGAAGTTCTGATCAACGTAACTGAAATTCTTGCTTCGCTAAAGAGCACATACACGTAATGCTCCGTGAAAACACGTACTTGTTGGTTGCAGCCAAGAGTTCATCCGATCAAATGAATATTCTTATTGCAGACAACTAATTTCTCACAGTCGGGTTTTAAATAAGTTCCATTGGTTGTGTACTGTGACGTTATCGTATATGAAAACAGAGCTTGCATGTATCCTAAACGGTGCAAGATATCTACCGGTGCGAGTAAGATACGTGTAACACTGAAAGTTAGGGAATGAATAGTATTCTTTTACTTAACAGTGGGTGCATTCTACATTATTTTGTGAATGGGTAGTGTGTTTCCATCTAACAAATGGGCGTCTTTTAGGTTGCAGGCTTTAAGGGCAATTATTTGAAATTGCGTCTTCTTTAAACACAGAAATTTTGTGACTGAGTTGTACATATCCACCTAACACTTGGTGTCTTCTATGTTATTTTGTGTATTTCCACCTAACAACTGGGTGTCTTATATGTTGGAGCCTCAGATCGCGTCATCTTTACGGAGCTATATCAAACTTTCCTTTTCTCTACTGTGGAGTGGCAGTCAAGCGAGAAATGCAGTGCGCGCAGTAGACACCGATCACTATCAATGTTGACTGACGGTACCGTAGTATTCTGGAACTATTGTTCTTGCACCAACGTGTCTGCCGTTATTACAGCTGTTGTTGTTTCGAACTGTTTACAAACGAATCTCCAGTTTGTGTTACGCTGCAGGCTAATGTTATGCCAACGAATTGCTATTATTGGAGTGTAGAACAACGTGGGGGAGGGTACAATGGTCATTGTGAAGCCAGTTGCAGCAGGGAGTGGTAGAAATACGTAGAAAATATCATAACGAAATGGACTGACAGAATATTTTATACTTACCCCGTAGCTCAGACTAAAGCTATCAACATATTTAGGCCCACGGGTAATCTACTTACTACTTAATTGTATTTTCAGTTGCTGCAACTGGAGGTAAAATTTTATCCACTTTCTATGCCTATAGACATCAGATAAATAAACAGAAATTAATGCATAAACTTCTATCACTAACGCTGGCGCTATTCGCATTCCGCGAGAATATATATCTATGTTCAAGTGTTTCACATGTGTGGGAGGAGGGGGGGGGGGGGGAATCGCGTGGCGGCCAGTCGTACCAGGATGCCAGTTTGAAAAGCCAAACAGTAAGACGGATTACCCGCGAAAAGCAGGAAATCAAAGTTGAAGTCTCGGTCTTGTTACAGAATTGCAGCTGTCATTTCAAAAAAAGTTAATTAAACATGGCTCTAAGCACTATGGGACTTAACATCTAAGGTCATAAATCCCCTAGACTTAGAACTACTTAAGGACAACACACTCATCCATGCCCGAGGCAGGATTCGAACCTGCGACCGTAGCAGCAGCACGGTTCCGGACTGAAGTGCCTAGAACCGTTCGGCCACAGCGGCCGGCAAAGATAATTAAAACTCATATACTGACTGTGAGGATGGACGATGGCAGTCATGTAAACAAAAATGAGCATGTCGGCTCTGAGAAAAGAGAATTTAAGACATATTGGGGACTGAAAGGTCTGAAGCGATGCTAAGAGGACACGATAGTTAGTATGGATAATTTATCCATTTGTGTCGAAGTGGATGTCTGGCAAATAAGCTGCGAAAGTGATGGGTTTGGTGAACGCAAAAAGAATTCCGGAATCAATGAAAAAGAGATTTTCAGAACACCGTAGTTTAGTACATTAAAACAGTGAGAACTGACTGTCAAGAAAAATATTGGATGGTTCTGAAACTTATATACGAAAAAATGTATTCACTTAAATGGGCTGAAAGGAGGAGGAACGATGAAATGCTTAAGAAAATATCGCAGGGACGAATACTAGTGGAAATTAGGGGAACGGGGTTAACATTTTGTGTGATATGTATATTGACAAGGATTTGCATGCAATGAGGAGTTGTAGCACAAAGATTGCAAGAAATAGAGGGAGAGGAAGAAGTAAGATTGGAATGCTGGATGACATGAAAAATATACAGAAGTGGGGTGCATCTAAGCGAAACCCCCATAAGAATAATCTACCAAATAATAACAGCAGTCAGAAGGTTGTAGCAGGGAAGAACTATCACAGTGGGCAGTGTATAGAGAGAGAGATATGGTTTCAGAGAACACCAAGGTGACTCGGCTGGTGTTTAAGTTTTGGAAATATCGAATCGCAGGACCGTAGTTCGCTAGAAGCAGAGCGGATTCGGAGGTGCTTCAGAAAGAGAACGAGTGTAAGAACTTGAGATGGTGTGAGGTCGAACGACTAAGATGATGAAAAGTGCTCCTGACTTTGGGAATTTAAGGAATATATTGGCATGAAGAAGGTGGGGATATCTGTGGGACAGCAGTGAAAGGCAGGGAATTGATGTTGAAAGGTTTGAGTTCGCTTGTGTATCCGTTACAAGGTACGTTTTTTTGTTCTAGGCTATAGCCTTCCTCTTTCAAAGATTAGAATGTTATTTTTCTATCAAAAAGAATTCCGAGATAACTGTATCAGTGAAAGAAGAGGGTTTTTAGTTCTGATTGTTATTTATTGCTGTTTCATCAAGATCTGCTCTCTTTAAACTGTATCACAAGTCATTTATCACATAAATGATACTATATCACAATCTATTGCTCAAATTAAAATCACTAAGTTCTTTGTAACATAAGAAAACGTAAAACATAAAATTATGCGTAGGATGAATTGAACTAGACTGCAATAACCCCATATGTGGTGCTCATCTGGTACTTCCTATTCTCTAACCAATTTGGTTGTATAACTGTGTTCCACTCACACAGAACCCAGCTAATGGAAATTGGGGCAATATTTACAAAGCGTCTAACGACACACCTCTCTGAACTCTTATTGAAATCGGGGCATTTGGAAAACCGTTTCGTCCCTGGAGCAGTAAGACTTCTGCTTAGGGTAGACGAGCGTAAGAGTACGCATCTAGTGGTTTTGCGTAATATCTTTGGTAACATACTGTCTCCTCTCCGTGAGACACAGTGTTTAAGGTGTATCTGTTAGCCTTTCACAAAGAATACGTTATTTATCAATGAGCAATACCACAATACATTGTCAGTTTTACTTCGGAGTAAGCTGTAAAGAAACGTCAGCTTTATACATCTGACCTATTAGGACGTTAAGAGTGCACAATAGCGTACGTCACAGCCACTGCCGTCAAAGAGGAGCATTACTTCTGTCGTAAAATGCATTGCACCCAGTTCTCAGGACGAGAGTTGCCGCATCCTGATCAAACGGTAGATCTGTCCTCTTCATCTTTATCTGTGCTATTGCCGATCGAATATGTAGAAGCCTGTGGCTGAAAATTTTGAAATTGTATCAGCTTCTTCACGTTATGTGTCCTTTTTTCTCCTCACCAGTGATCTGTTTCCGACTTTTTATTTACATCTCTCTCAGCAAATCTTTTCAATTTTGTTACTGTAGCTCTTACTTTCCGTTTCTTATTCTTCTAAACAATTTTTGACTGTGAAAGAGGTAATTATTTGTAATTTTTGTGTGGTTCCCCTTCTCTTTTGGACTTTCCCTCCTTCTATTCCTATTTGAGAAAGTGGAAAAACTGCGCGAATGCCTAGAGTACGTCTAGGGGTAATCGATTTCTAATTTATTTGCGACAGGTCCAAGGATCTGTCGGCTGTAGCCTTTCGATCGGCAGATTCGTATGCAACTTCAGTCGGTTGTTCAGTAGATTCGGCTGGAGTCTCATGGAATGTTTTGTAATCGCAAATGAAACTTCACTAAGCTGTTCAGCAAGTAGTGCTAGAGACTGGGTTATTGTTTACCGTCGCAGGGACTAAAAATTAATGATCTATTGCATCAAGATCGCACATTTCAATTGCTGTTGCGTTTCTGCTGTTGCGTACCGCCAGCACCATTCAGAGCAGTAAAATATCGCATGTACACTACCAACAATGTTCCCAACTATATGTGCGTAGCATTTGTACTGTTAGCCATCTGCATACTCTTACCATCCATTACCTTACAACGTCCTTTAGTTCAAATGGCTCTGAGCACTATGGGACTTAACATCTGACGTCATCAGTCCCCTAGAACTTAGAACTACTTAAACCTAACTAACCTAAGGACATCACACACATCCATGCCCGAGGCAGGATTCGAACCTGCGACCGTAGCGATCGCGCGGTTCCAGACTGAAGCTCCAAGAACCGCTCGGCCACAACGGCCGGGCTTCCTTTAGTAAGTCCTACAAATTACCCTAACTATTATATGATTGGATCGATGAATATTCGACTAATAGAACCCGCTACGTCACACTTAGAGTTGCAAAACTACCAGAAGCTACCACACACTACCATAAGTGAGTGTAAACGACGGTAGTTTTCCTAGAAGCGTTGATCGTCTAAAAAGGAAGACTGGGTCCCGTGGACATGGAGGTCATTAGAGACGCAGCACCAGCTTGGATGTCCGCCCCTGGTAGTTGAGTGGTCAGCGCGACGGAATGTCATACCTAACGGCAGACCACAGAATAAATCATAAGATACTCAAGTAACTTTACAAGCACGCTACCTTAACACTAAACATGGCCTTCCCACTATCCTAAAATGACTCATGCAGCCTTCACGGTACTCATGCTCTGTGCTCCCGTCACTGAGCAGTGTTTTACAGTCTTAACAGCACTACTCAACATACACCAGAACCAAGAATGAATTCTTTATTCCCGCTACGGCGGGGATAATCACATACAAATCACTGCTTCCGGCTGTGAACACAAAGTGCGATCACATTGATCCCAAACACAACTTCGAAGAAATAGCTGATGCCCACCGTTAATAGCAGTAAACGACGAGAATCCACATAGCATACATAGACATCTAGCATCGGGTAGTACAATATACACACTCGCTAGTGCATGGGACGCCATCACCACCAGCCCGCCGTCGACACACTCCTCAAATCATAACACAGCGCCGCGAGCAACCACCGCTTCTCCGCGACGGTCACTCCAAGACTCTCCAACACAACATATCCCCAAGCAACGGGCAAGTACGACCACGAGGGTTCCGTAGCGGAAAACCAAGAGAGCCATAGCCTTTTTTTTTTTTACTTTATTGTTATTTTAACACCTGAACAATCAGGTAGGCTGGCAGCGGCATGCTACGCCGCTCTTCAGCCATAATGGTGACAATAACAGTACAAGAACGGAGAATGAAAATGAACAGAATGATGGGCAAAAAATAGTTGTCACAGATACATAAAAAACACGGAGCCGTTCACACGCGACGATAACGACACTGAAAACACGTTGACACGGCGCACATAACACTGATGAATCCGACGGAACAAGTGAACGTAGAAGCGGGACGGCGGACACTAAAAACACAAAACGACGTCACACACACGAGACACAGAGGGCGATGATCTCCGGAGCGCGAAAGTCCACGTAGCGTGTGCGAGTCCGGGGACCTGCGAAGAGGGGAAGAAGGGTGAGGGCGGGTGGAGAGGGTGGAGAGGGGCGAACATAGATGCCAATGGCTGAGGAGATTGGAGGAGGAGTAGAAGGACAGGGGAGGGGAGGCCCGGGGGAGGAGTGGGGAGAAGGGGAGGAGGGATGGAGGGTGCCCAAAGGAACAGATACAGGAAGAGGGAGGGAGGATAAAAGTTGGTAGGAGGGGTGGATGGAGGGGATGAGGACATCATCAGGGAGGGGGAGCTGGCGGAAGCCACCTTGGGAGAGGGTAAGGAGGGTGGAGAGATGGATACCGGGTGGGACGTGGGAATAAAGGCGCGGCAGCGGGCGGAGGTGGGAGAGGATCGGGGAGACGAGCGGGTGAGGAGGATCGAGTTTATGGGAGGTGTACAGGATCTGTATCCTTTCAAGGAAAAGGAGGAGGTGGGGGGAGGGGATGAGATCGTACAGGATCCGCGTAGGGGAGGGGAGACGGATGCGATAGGCAAGGCGGAGAGCATGGCGTTCAAGGATTTGGAGGGATTTGTAAAAAGTAGGGGGGGGGGGGGCGGGGGAGAGCCATAGCCGGAAGCGCCGAGCTTAAATAGCGGTCAGAAGAGGAAAACCAAAGAGAAAACGCGCACGCCAGCTCGAGCGGGATTACTGCCCCTACTAGATAAGAGAATCACTGGCGTCAACGACTCCTCCACGGCTCACTCACATCATATATACTGACGGGAAAATTAAGTCACGACACCAAGAAGGAGTTGTGCGACATCAATGACAGTTGGTGTGTGTGTTTCTACGTTTGAAAGGTGATGTCTTTTCCAATTTCGCGCCAGTCGCATAAGAGTGTCGTTAGCATCACCACTAGGAGGATGTGAGTCAGGTTTGCCTTAGTTACCGTTGAGACTAGACTTTATGAGCTGATGTTAGTGAAGAATGCCTTTAAGACGACAAAAACGTCATTATCAACACCTCATTGTGTTTGGACGACCTCGGTGTAAGAAGGCTACGAGACGCTAGATGTTCCTTCTGCAGTGTTGCAGAAAGACTTGGCAGAATGTAGCCACCGTACATCACTGCCGACAGCGGTGGTTGAAAGAAGACCGGGCTCCGGACGGCCATGTGGCACTACCGATAAAGGGAAGACCGCTGTGTTCCGCATATGACTCGGGCGCACCGTACTGCATCTTCAGAAACAATCTGAGCAGCAGTTGGCATCACAGTGACACAACGAACTGTCATAAATCGGTTACTTCAAGGACAGATCCGAGCCAGGCGCCCTGTAGCTTGCATTCCACTGGGCCCGCATCTCGTGGTCGTGCGGTAGCGTTCTCGCTTCCCACGCCCGGGTTCCCGGGTTCGATTCCCGGCGGGGTCAGGGATTTTCTCTGCCTCGTGATGGCTGGGTGTTGTGTGCTGTCCTTAGGTTAGTTAGGTTTAAGTAGTTCTAAGTTCTAGGGGACTTATGACCACAGCAGTTGAGTCCCATAGTGCTCAGAGCCATTTGAACCATTGCATTCCACCAACCCTGAATCACCGCCATATGCGACTTCAGTGGTGTCAAGCGAGAGCTCATTGGATGAAATCTGGTTCTGCCTCGGTGCCAGTGATGGCCATGTGTTGGTTAGAAGGAGGCCAATTAAAGTCCAACCAACCTATCTGCGTAGTGGACACACCGGATTTACACATGGAGTTACGGTCTGGGATGAGATTTCATATGACAGCAAGAGCACTCGGGTGGTTGCCCCGACTAAAAATGTTTACGTCAGTCTACTGATTCGGTCTGTTGAGCTGCGATTCGTCAATAGAATTCCAGTGGTTTTTTTTACGGCCGGATAACTCTTGCCCACATACCGCTGTTGTAACCCAACTAGCTCTACAGTTGCCTTGACCTGTTCAATCTCCAGATCTGTCTTCAATCGAGCACAATGGGGCACCATCAGACGACAGCTCCAGCATCATCCACAACCAGCGTTAACCGTCCCTGTATTGACCGACCAAGTGACACAGGCATTGTACTCCATCCCACAACCTAACCTCCAGCACCTGTACAACTCAATGCAAGCACGTTTGCACGCTTGCATGTAACATTCTGGCGGCTACACTGGCTATTAATGTATCAGTGTTTCACAGGTGCAAAGTCTTAGTTCGCGTTTACATTTGTCCAATGTTAAGCACTTCAATAGGTTACCTAGATAAAAATACACTCCTGGAAATGGAAAAAAGAACACATTGACACCGGTGTGTCAGACCCACCATACTTGCTCCGGACACTGCGAGAGGGCTGTACAAGCAATGATCACACGCACGGCACAGCGGACACACCAGGAACCGCGGTGTTGGCCGTCGAATGGCGCTAGCTGCGCAGCATTTGTGCACCGCCGCCGTCAGTGTCAGCCAGTTTGCCGTGGCATACGGAGCTCCATCGCAGTCTTTAACACTGGTAGCATGCCGCGACAGCGTGGACGTGAACCGTATGTGCAGTTGACGGACTTTGAGCGAGGGCGTATAGTGGGCATGCGGGAGGCCGGGTGGACGTACCGCCGAATTGCTCAACACGTGGGGCGTGAGGTCTCCACAGTACATCGATGTTGTCGCCAGTGGTCGGCGGAAGGTGCACGTGCTCGTCGACCTGGGACCGGACGCAGCGACGCACGGATGCACGCCAAGACCGTAGGATCCTACGCAGTGCCGTAGGGGACCGCACCGCCACTTCCTAGCAAATTAGGGACACTGTTGCTCCTGGGGTATCGGCGAGGACCATTCGCAACCGTCTCCATGAAGCTGGGCTACGGTCCCGCACACCGTTAGGCCGTCTTCCGCTCACGCCCCAACATCGTGCAGCCCGCCTCCAGTGGTGTCGCGACAGGCGTGAATGGAGGGACGAATGGAGACATGTCGTCTTCAGCGATGAGAGTCGCTTCTGCCTTGGTGCCAATGATGGTCGTATGCGTGTTTGGCGCCGTGCAGGTGAGCGCCACAATCAGGACTGCATACGACCGAGGCACACAGGGCCAACACCCGGCATCATGGTGTGGGGAGCGATCTCCTACACTGGCCGTACACCACTGGTGATCGTCGAGGGGACACTGAATAGTGCACGGTACATCCAAACCGTCATCGAACCCATCGTTCTACCATTCCTAGACCGGCAAGGGAACTTGCTGTTCCAACAGGACAATGCACGTCCGCATGTATCCCGTGCCACCCAACGTGCTCTAGAAGGTGTAAGTCAACTACTCTGGCCAGCAAGATCTCCGGATCTGTCCCCCATTGAGCATGTTTGGGACTGGATGAAGCGTCGTCTCACGCGGGTCTCCACGTCCAGCACGAACGCTGGTCCAACTGAGGCGCCAGGTGGAAATGGCATGGCAAGCCGTTCCACAGGACTACATCCAGCATCTCTACGATCGTCTCCATGGGAGAATAGCAGCCTGCATTGCTGCGAAAGGTGGATATACACTGTACTAGTGCCGACATTGTGCATGCTCTGTTGCCTGTGTCTATGTGCCTGTGATTCTGTCAGTGTGATCATGTGATGTATCTGACCCCAGGAATGTGTCAATAAAGTTTCCCCTTCCTGGGACAATGAATTCACGGTGTTCTTATTTCAATTTCCAGGAGTGTATTTCCGAAATTTCATCACTCTGTATTAATTATTTTGTCGGTTTTGCGATCTTGTTGTCGGTCAGTGTATTTAGAGGTAACGCCAAGGAGCTACGGAACGATTACGTAAAATCAGTATTAGGCAAGCTGTTTGGAAGACTAAGATTTTGTAGGAAGGGTTCTGCGGAAGTGCTATGGACCAGCAGAGGATTTCGCTGGCATGTCGGGTTGTATTGTTTCAGTGTTCCGAGCCCTTATCAAGGAGTCATGTCAAATAGACTTCGAGTGCACTAAGGATCTCCAAACGGAGTAGTATAGTCGCTACGAAACTGTAGCAGAGATGCTCGGGGAACTCAAGTGGGATTCCTTGGGAGCAAGATAACAAAGTCTTAGCGAAACTCTCTTCGATGTACACACTTTTACAAAAAAAAACGAAGCACACAGTAGCGGAGGAGGAAACGAAATGAAACTTCACGAGGTGAGAGCTTATGTGATATTATTTTAGTGAAAACTCGAGTCGAAGAAAATGGCAGTATGGGCCCGATTTTCAGTATAACCATAGTTATACTGGATGCATGCACTGATTCGGTTGGGAAAGATGTAATTAAGTCGTTGTATGCACTGCTGCAGCATATGATATTACAGTGCTTGTGTTGTTCAGAGCTGCTATGTTCCTTGAGGTTCGAGTCCCGATCCGGTACTAATTTTCATGTCATCATTCCATTATACATCTGATGGTTGCCCACATCCGCAAATGCGAAAGCATTTCATGTCTTTCGTAACGGCTATAGTCGCCACTGTGCCTGTTCCTTCGAACATGCATTCATGTCTGATGTCCGTATTCAGGATAGACACATGGTTGACGACATATGGGAGTACGAATCTGACCGTAAAGCGTGCTCCGATACCCTAATGGTAAGGCGATCACTCTCGAACAGTGGGAAATTAGTATACGAGTCCGAGTCCAGCACAAAATTTTACTGTCGTCACTCCATTATACAACTGGTGATTGTTCACATTCACAACTGCGAGTGCGTTTCACGTACTCCCGAGGCAAGATGGCCATCAACCGTCGTAAATGGTCCTTGATAGCCTGGATTCTGGAAGTGGGTCGGCGATGACGTACGATTTGGTCCCGACGCATGTTCTAAGAGGGACAGATAGGTGATTCTCGTTCGCCACAGGAGTTTTTCACCGCCACGCACACTGTTCATGGAGACACGTCCCAAGCGTGGACGAGCAATGTCCTCTTGAAAAGCGCCCCACGATAATGTTGCATGGGAGGTAGGACATGACGATGCACGATGTGCTTGACTTATTGTTCCGTCTGAATTCCCTCTAGTCACTACCACACCGGACTGAAGTCATATCCGATGGCTCCGCATACCATGACGGCTGAAGTAACACTGCCCTACCTCTCCGAAACATAAAAAATGGGACCTCTCCCCGTGAAACCGCCATACTCTCCATTCGTCAACAGTCCATGCTTCCTAGTCACAACACCACTATATACGCACCCGTTTGTGTTGTAGTGTTAGTGGTAGCCTATGCATGAGGCGGTAATTCCATAGTCCTGTTGCTGCCTGTCTCTCACTACGGTCAATGGTGCGGGACGAGGCCGAGTGTTGCAGGGAATCCGTTATCTGTTCTAGGATGGCAGGAGTAGATTCACATGGTGCACAATACGGCGATGCTCCCTTGTGGTAATTATATTTTGACGACGAGCGTGTCTGCCCTCACGTTCCCATGCCAGATCAACTTCGAGCCAGTGCCCCACAAATCTGAATATTGCACATTTCGACTAACCTGCCAAATGGAGACAACATGAGTCCCATTTCATACTCTGTCAGGTGCTGACTGCGCTGTTTCGTATGAGTACGTGTCATTCACAGCGATCGCTCAGCGTCTCACACCGCTCTCACACCCTTATATGGACATATAGTGGTCTAGTGGCTAGTGTTGCTGCCTCTGGATCATGGGGTCCCGGGTTCGATTCCCGGCCGGGTTGGGAATTTTCTCGGCCCGGGAACTGGGTGTTTGTGTTGTCCTTATCATTTCATCATCGTCATAATCATCATCATCATTTGTGACAGCGTGATTGTGAAAAAAGTGGACTGTGTAAGAATTTGGACTCTGTACGGGCGCTGATGACCGCGCAGTTGAGCGCCCCACAAACCAGACTTCATCATAACACCCCCTTATATACACTGCCGGACTGATAACAAAATTAGACAGCAATAAAACTAATGCATTCTGCTGCCGATTCTGCCTGTTACATAACTGCCGATGATGTGTATTTGGCGAAGATTGTCACCCAACTACGTCTTTTTAGTTGCTACCCTTTTTTTGTCAGACGGTTTGGCCGGCCGCTGTGGACGAGCGATTCCAGGCGCTTCAGTCTGGAACCGCGCGATCGCTACGGTCGCAGGCTCGAATCCTGCCTCGGGCATGGGTGTGTGTGATGTCCTTAGGTTAGTTAGGTTTAAGTAGTTCTAAGTTCTAGAGGACTGATGACCTCAGAAGTAAAGTCCCATAGTGCTCAGAGCCATTTTTTTTAAGAGGGCTTCTGAGCCCAGACATGTCAATATGAACTGTTGCGTACCGGCTATTAGCAGTGGGACTACGGCCCCGTACACCTCTAGCTCGTCTTCCACTCACATCACAGCATCGACGTGCGCGGCTCGACTGATGCCGCCAGAGGACCACTTGGAAGATGATGTGGCACGCCACTGTCTTCAGCGGCGAAAGCAGATTCTGCCTGCGCGGAAGTGATGGTGGTCTGGGCATACGACATAGACTTTCTGAGTGGTGTCTAGTTGAATACATTCGTCCAAGACACAATAGTCCCGCCCCACGTCGTAGGGCCTGGGGTGCGCTAAGGTACAACTCTTGTTCACTATTTTTTTTTATAGGTCGCTAACTACTGCTCGGCAAGTGCAGGACGCTGTTAGAACCATTGTTTTGCCGTTCTTTCAACAGTAGGATGATGTGTTGTTCCAACAGGATAATGCGCGCCCACACTCTGCCCGTGAAATTCAACGTGCTCTACAAGACATACAGCAACATCCGTTGCCAGCACGATTTCCAGATTTGTATCCAGTCGAGTATGTGTGGGATATAATGGGACGAGAAGTGACTCGTGCGACCGTTCAGCCAACAACTCTTACAGAACTACGCGAGCAGGTCGAGCAGCCGTGACATAACATATCCCAAGACAGTATTCGCCATCTGTACGATCGACTCGATTGCCAGAGTCAGTGCCTTCATTGTCACGCATGGAGCGTCCACATGCAAGTATGGGTGTTTCAGCATGGGTCGACGCCTGTACCTCAGAACCGTTTGTGCTGTTGATCTTTAATCATTTCATATACTCCATACGTACTTCCAGAATGAGATTTTCACTCTGCAGCGGAGTGTGCGCTGATATGAAACTTCCTGGCAGATTAAAACTGTGTGCCCGACCGAGACTCGAACTCGGGACCTTTGCCTTTCGCGGGCAAGTGCTCTACCAACTGAGCTACCGAAGCACGACTCACGCCCGGTACTCACAGCTTTACTTCTGCCAGTACCTCGTCTCCTACCTTCCAAACTTTACAGAAGCTCTCCTGCGAACCTTGCAGAACTAGCACTCCTGAAAGAAAGGATATTGCGGAGACATGGCTTAGCCACAGCCTGGGGGATGTTTCCAGAATGAGATTTTCACTCTGCAGCGGAGTGTGCGCTGATATGAAACTTCCTGGCCGATTAAAACTGTGTGCCCGACCGAGACTCGAACTCGGGACCTTTGCCTTTCGCCAGGGGGATGTTTCCAGATGGCAGAAGTAAAGCTGTGAGTACCGGGCGTGAGTCGTGCTTCGGTAGCTCAGTTGGTAGAGCACTTGCCCGCGAAAGGCAAAGGTCCCGAGTTCGAGTCTCGGTCGGGCACACAGTTTTAATCTGCCAGGAAGTTTCATATCAGCGCACACTCCGCTGCAGAGTGAAAATCTCATTCTGGAAACATCCCCCAGGCTGTGGCTAAGCCATGTCTCCGCAATATCCTTTCTTTCAGGAGTGCTAGTTCTGCAAGGTTCGCAGGAGAGCTTCTGTAAAGTTTGGAAGGTAGGAGACGAGGTACTGGCAGAAGTAAAGCTGTGAGTACCGGGCGTGAGTCGTGCTTCGGTAGCTCAGTTGGTAGAGCACTTGCCCGCGAAAGGCAAAGGTCCCGAGTTCGAGTCTCGGTCGGGCACACAGTTTTAATCTGCCAGGAAGTTTCATATCAGCGCACACTCCGCTGCAGAGTGAAAATCTCATTCTGGAAACATCCCCCAGGCTGTGACTAAGCCATGTCTCCGCAATATCCTTTCTTTCAGGAGTGCTAGTTCTGCAAGGTTCGCAGGAGAGCTTCTGTAAAGTTTGGAAGGTAGGAGACGAGGTACTGGCAGAAGTAAAGCTGTGAGTACCGGGCGTGAGTCGTGCTTCGGTAGCTCAGCTGGTAGAGCACTTGCCCGCGAAAGGCAAAGGTCCCGAGTTCGAGTCTCGGTCGGGCACACAGTTTTAATCTGCCAGGAAGTTTCATATCAGCGCACACTCCGCTGCAGAGTGAAAATCTCATTCTGGAAACATCCCCCAGGCTGTGGCTAAGCCATGTCTCCGCAATATCCTTTCTTTCAGGAGTGCTAGTTCTGCAAGGTTCGCAGGAGAGCTTCTGTAAAGTTTGGAAGGTAGGAGACGAGGTACTGGCAGAAGTAAAGCTGTGAGTACCGGGCGTGAGTCGTGCTTCGGTAACTCAGTTGGTAGAGCACTTGCCCGCGAAAGGCAAAGGTCCCGAGTTCGAGTCTCGGTCGGGCACACAGTTTTAATCTGCCAGGAAGTTTCATATCAGCGCACACTCCGCTGCAGAGTGAAAATCTCATTCTGGAAACATCCCCCAGGCTGTGGCTAAGCCATGTCTCCGCAATATCCTTTCTTTCAGGAGTGCTAGTTCTGCAAGGTTCGCAGGAGAGCTTCTGTAAAGTTTGGAAGGTAGGAGACGAGGTACTGGCAGAAGTAAAGCTGTGAGTACCGGGCGTGAGTCGTGCTTCGGTAGCTCAGTTGGTAGAGCACTTGCCCGCGAAAGGCAAAGGTCCCGAGTTCGAGTCTCGGTCGGGCACACAGTTTTAATCGGCCAGGAAGTTTCATATCAGCGCACACTCCGCTGCAGAGTGAAAATCTCATTCTGGAAACATCCCCCAGGCTGTGGCTAAGCCATGTCTCCGCAATATCCTTTCTTTCAGGAGTGCTAGTTCTGCAAGGTTCGCAGGAGAGCTTCTGTAAAGTTTGGAAGGTAGGAGACGAGGTACTGGCAGAAGTAAAGCTGTGAGTACCGGGCGTGAGTCGTGCTTCGGTAGCTCAGTTGGTAGAGCACTTGCCCGCGAAAGGCAAAGGTCCCGAGTTCGAGTCTCGGTCGGGCACACAGTTTTAATCTGCCAGGAAGTTCCATACGTACTGTTGCAACAATAAATCTTGAGTGAAGTGGAAACCTCTAAAAGGGCGTACTAATTTTTTTCCGGTAGTGTAGATGTAGGATTAAAGACAAAAGTTGTTGTTGCGTGTCCGCCACATGGCGAAGCCGCTCTCGGCCAGGAAAGCAGGATATTGTTAGAAACTAGACGGGTATTACTCCTCGGAGGCTTTCAGCAGAGGAAACAGGAACGCTGTTACGAGAATTCGCTCTGGCATTTGTCACGGGTAATAGCCGCAGCGGATGGAAGCTCGAGGAGAACGTTGGCCC
Organism: Schistocerca nitens; assembly: GCF_023898315.1. NCBI lineage: Eukaryota > Metazoa > Arthropoda > Insecta > Orthoptera > Acrididae > Schistocerca > Schistocerca nitens. Next base: position 229,282,452 of record NC_064615.1, on the reverse strand, counting down.
CTTCTGGCGCCGCACGCGTCTCGCACGTGGTCGGGCCATTAATAAACACGCGCCATTGCCATCTCCGGCGCCCGGCGTCCCGCGCCGTCGCGACGCCTGGCAGCGGGTGGCGTCCGGCTTCGCCGACACCTGTTCGCCGTCGCACGCTGTCTGGGCCGGCGCCAGTCCAGCGGAAGCGGCGCGCACCTGTGGGAATGACAGCGGAGGAGAATCGAAAGCACTGGAACTGTCCGATCAAAAATATATGAACACACCTGTGTAATGCGGAACTGACCACGAGATGTTACGAGAGGCGGGGAGTATTGTGTTGTCAGTAGAGAAGTAGTAATTGCAGTATGCATTGACTGGGAACGCTCAGTGACTTCAAAGTTGGACCAGTCATTCGATGTCACCTGAGTAACAAGCCCATAAGGGATACTTCAATGCATCTAAAGCTGTCCAAGACGACTGTTGGTGATGTGACTGAAAAGTCGAAACGCGGAAGGACAATCACGGCTAAATCAAAACCAATCCCACCTCATGTACTGACGGATAATGCCTATCGAACATTAGGTGGCGCGGGGGGAGGGGGGGGGGGGTTAGAGGATATAAAAATTTGTGTGAATTAATTGGAAGGAATAAGTCATGAGTTACAAAGTTCTGCAAGCAGTCCAGCTTGAAAATTAATTAAGACATACAGCTAGCACAGTGACCTCTCATGGTGGGTTTAAAAAAATGGGATACAACGCTCGAGCATCTCTTAATGAGGCACAAAACTTCTGTAGTCGGTTTTAAAAAGACGCCTGAGGTGGTGTGAAGGACGACAACAGCGGACAGTGTATGAATGGAAACGCCGTGATGTACAGTGATAAGTAATGCTACATGATAATTAATCGAAACCCTCAGATGCCGACAGGTGTTGCTGATTTACTTCAATGAGGACAGCTGAAAATGTGCGCCCCGACCGGGACTCGAACCCGGGATCTCCTGCTTACATGGCAGACGCTCTATCCATCTGAGCCATCGAGGACACAGATCAATAGCGCGACTGCAGGGACTTATCCCTTGCACTCTTCCCGTGAGACCCACATTCCCAACTGTGCACAATCTACATTCGTAATGTTCCTAATAGATATTTTCCCATCCGCTCGTTACTCGCGCCCACTAAGGAGACGATTCCAGTAAGAGTTCGGGGTACCTGTGCGCATTCACACAGATGAAGGTCAATGTCCGGGTAACCTTTAACTAAATATGAAGATAGTAACTGTTCCCGAAAGAACAGATACCATTGATGGCCTTGCAGCTTCTCTAGGATAAATGATAATTAATCGAAACCCTCAGCTGCCGACAGGTGTTGTTGATTTACCTCAACAACTCGGGTTCGAGTCCTCATTGAGGTAAATCAACAACACCTGTCGGCATCTGAGGGTTTCGATAGGCGGCCGGAGTGGCCGTGCGGTTCTAGGCGCTACAGTCTGGAGCCGAGGGACCGCTATGGTCGCAGGTTCGAATCCTGCCTCGGGCATGGATGTGTGTGATGTCCTTAGGTTAGTTAGGTATAATTAGTTGTAAGTTCTAGGCGACTGATGACCTCAGAAGTCGCATAGTGCTCAGAGCCATTTGAACCATTTGGTTTCGATTAATTATCATTTAGTCTAGAGAAGCTGCACGGTCACCAGTGGTATTTGTTCTTTCGGGAACAGTTACTATCTTCATATATAAATAATGCTACACCCTGTAGCAATCCGATGGAAGGGTTTCGGTTTGACAACTGCCTTTTTTGCAGTGCCGGCAGTGAAGTACGCAAGAGGTAATGTGACGGGGGGATATGAAAAGTCGTGTGAATAAAGCGGAAGGAATCAGTCGTGAGTTACAAAGTGTTACCAGGAGTCGAGTTAGAAAATTAATGAAGATAAACTATGCAAGGGGAATTTAAAAAAAGAAAGAAGGTGGTACAACGGTCGAGCATGTCCTAATAAGGTACGAAAGTTCTGTAGTCAGTGCTTGATAAACGACGAGTGATTGGGGGGGGGGGGGGAATAAATAACGCTACACCCTGCGACAATCCAATGGGAGAGTTTGGATTTGGTGAATGCCTGTCGAACATTAGCTGCCTTTATGTGTAGTGCCAAGTATGGAGGAGATGGTGTTACGCTGTGGGGGTGTTGTTCACGCTTTTGGAATTGTCCCTTCATTGCGCTTAAGGAAACGGTAAATGCGGATGAATATGGACACATTTTGCACCATTGTGGTCCTTCTACGGTTACGGAACAGTTCAGAGACATCGTGACAGCGAACTCTCTCACAACGCAACAACCGTTGTGAGTCGGCTTTTACTTCCGTTTACTGAACATGTGTCGAAGCTGTTTATTCATGCACCATGTAATTGTCCCAGATTGGTGTTGGGAACAGCGCAGCTAAAGATGTGGACCGAAGGAATTTCGAAATGTAAATTGCAATCACGATCTGGTAATCTCTCTATTCCGTGTATTTAGGCGAAATTCTCGGACTCCTTTGAATGACTGCAGGTCAGGCTGTACAATAAGCGAAAACGAGATACTGAAAATCTGAAACAAAGTCACCGCAATGGCGGGTCGGTGCCACGTCTAAATGTTCCGTCTCTCCCACAAAAGGCTGAAAAATGAAACAGTTAAGACAGTGGCAGGTAGCATAAATATGTAGACTGATTCAAATGATTCAGATGGCTCTAAGCACTATGGGACTTAACTTGTGAGGTCATCAGTCTCCTAGACTTAGAACTACTTAAACCTAACTAAGGACATCACACACATCCATGCCCGAGCCAGGGTTCGAACCTGCGACCGCAACAGCAGCGCGGTTCCGGACTGAAGCACCTAGAACCGACCAGCCACAGCGGCCGGCAGTAGACTCGTATAACAACGAAGTATGCGAACACATTATAGCTAAGAATTAGCTTACGTGATAGCAAGGCAATAGACAAACGCGATCAGCCATGCAACTTCTAGTTACCCTCGAAAATATTGAAGGTCTCGCTTTCGTTTATCTGTACAGAAAATGAAACGCTAACAATATATGAACTCTTTGGTCCGGAATCGTTACACAGAATTTTACACACAAATATAATGTTTAGAAAGAAGTATTACACTGTAAGGCAATGATTTGTGGACAGTCTGCAGCTCGTGGTCGTGCGGTAGCGTTCTCGCTTCCCGCGCCCGGGTTCCCGTGTTCGATTCCCGGCGGGGTCAGGGATTTTCTCTGCCTCGTGATGACTGGGTGTTGTGTGATGTCCTTAGGTTAGTTAGGTTTAAGTAGTTCTAAGTGTGAAGTCGCTTGTTCTAGCAGTGTTTACTACACTGTGTAATACAGAATTTCACATGACAGCTTCCTTAGGATACAGTTTTACTTTTCTAATTACTTTGGTAAAAGTTAATTGCAATACAGTTACACAGTTTCAGATGGATTTGGTGACCATTTTTATCAGTTAGCGTTTACGTAAGCACGACACTTGCACTGTTGAGGTTCACATTACAACACAGACATCCACGAACGCTTAAGAATAGAAAAGCATATTGTATACATACACGGCAACAACAACAAAAAGAAACAAATAGATACATTTACAGCGTACAATATCGTAAATTACACGAAACAACCTTCTTTTCATTTATGGGCCTTACTGCCTTTGCCAACGGCTTCGATCGGTTATTCCAAAAAATGGTTCAAATGGCTCTGAGTACTATAGGGCTTAATATCTGAGGTCATCAGTCCCATAGGACTTAGAAGTACTTAAACCGAACTAACTTAAGGACATTACACACGTCCATGCCCGAGACAGGATACGAACGTGCGACCGTAGCAGTGGCGCGGTTCCGGACTGAAGCGCCTAGAACCGCTCGGCCTACCGTGACAGGCTTCGGTTATTCCCCTGCTCGATAACAGTTGTTTAAAAATTAACACACTTCGTACGCCATGATCGCAGTGGAGGCACCTTTATTGTTCCCAGATGACCGGTTCAACAGTCTTTTTGCTACCATTATCTGATCTTATGGAACTTGTTATAAAATTGCCGTGTTGCATTACATGAAGTCAAAGCATTAAAGGCACTTCTCACGTATAAATGTCTTGATAAACATTGAGTTAATAAAACGCACACATTTGATAAATTGCGCACAGATGGTAAAATACAAACTGCTGATAAAATCCTCGTATCATATATGCATGCTAGTGGCGAACGTGATCCTCACAAGCTTGCTGCACAGCTTTGACTTCATGTAATGTAACATGGCAATTCTGCAACAGTTCCTTATGATCAGATGATGGCAGCATAAGAGTGTTGAAACTGCTCATCTTGGAACAATAAGTGACTACGCTGCGATCGCTGCGTACGAAGTGTGTTCATTTTGAACCAAATCGATCGCCCCACAGCACGGTATGTGTACCTCACGTAACTATATGGTCATCATTTTGTGACTCCCAGCCTCAGAAACGAATAAGCTATTCGGAAATGGGGCCAAAAAGAAATTGGCATACGTTACACCAGTCATAAAAATGCCGGTACGATTAAAAAAAGAAAATGTAATCGCGCCAGACCCTGCAGCCGTACGTCATTTGCACGAACTGTGCGCTCGAGACGTCCGACCATACGCCTGTCTGACGTCAACTTCTGCGCGCGGTCTGCTATCGATTGCCGTAATCGAACTCCGTGCTTCCGGCTGAGCGGCCGGTCGGCGCTCGTTACTGGCTCGCGAGTGATATATGCACCAGCTGCAGATGCCGTGGAGGGCCCTCTCCCCGCCCATATGTCCTCCTCCACGTTATGAGCACCGACCCCATAAATCCAGCGCCGCCGGAATCGAAAGCTCTGTATTAGTCTCCCGCTTGTCACTGACAAAGTTTCTCGATCCACTGCGTTGCCGCCTTACTATATCGCCAGTCCCAAGAAAAGGTTTTAATTATTGACGAACTGCTGCCCCCTGTCAAACCTGTTTATCGTTTGGACGGTCAACAACGCGTGCTGTGAGATCTACCTATGCTGATTTGAAATGACTTTAGCGGAGTCTCCAGTAATAACGTATAATTCCAGAAACACAACTATTGATAATATCCTTTCCTGCGGTCGTTGGCCGATGAGAAACATAGTTACTGCATGTTAAAGATGGTAAGTGACGTCCTTTATACATATTGATAGTTCCCCGATAAACAGAGAAACGGCAGTTCTGTCCCTAATAATTTCAGTTTCTCGATAATGGTTACTTCGTCAAGTTGTGTGCTCGTAATCAGTGGTAAGTTATGAAAACATGGCTGCCGGTAGTAGTAGCAGTAACGCGTGCGGTCTTCTGCCTGCAAGTGCTTTACAGGGACAGAGTGTGCGAATCTGACGATGATGTAGATAACTACGATTCAGATAAAGATCCTGATTATGTTCCTAAACGCTAAAGTGCATCAAAATCTATTGTTAATCAGCAAATATGAATAATTATTTAAGCAAGTAAAGAATGTTGTGTGGCTTACTAAACAGGATGTCCCAAAAAGAATGACCCGATTTTAACTTGTAATAATATTGAGACAAATGTCACAGGGTAACTGAAACGGCGCTAGATGTAATCGGCATGATCTAGAGTTACAGAAAAATCCGCTAGATGTCGCTATGAGCGCTGACCTGAAGCGTGCAGCCAGTTTCGCTCAAGGCGTATTGTGTTATTCAAATGTGGCTCTAAACACTACGGGACTTAACTTCTGAGGTCATCAGTCCCCTAGAACTTAGAACTACTTAAACCTAACTAACCTAAGGACATCACACACATCCATGCCCAAGGCAGGATTCGAACCTGCGACCGTATCAGCAGCGCGGTTACAGACTGAAGCGCCTAGAACCGCTCCTCCGCAACGGCCGGCATTGTGTTACTGAATTTAGTCGTACTCAATCAGTGATCGCAGTTCAGCGGACGTTTCATATTCGATTTCGTGCTAAACCACCATTACAAAAGAACATTCGACGGTGATATAAACAGTTTGAAGAAACAGGGTGCCTCTGTAAAGGCAAAAGTCCTGGCTGGCCACGCGTTCATGAACGAACAGTGGAACAAATCCGACCAGCATTTGAGCGGAGGCCCCGGTTGATAGTCAGCGATGAGGCAACTTCCCATATTAGCGGTAAGGTTCACCGTCATAATGTGCTTATATGGGGGCTCGAAAATCCTCATGAAACAATTGAACACGAACGTGAGTCACCAAAAGTGAATGTTTTTCATGCTGTTTCGCAAAGCAAGGTTTATGGACCCTACTGTTTTGAGGAAAAAACCGTAACAGGAGAATCATATCTTGCAATGCTACGGAATTGGTTGTTCGCACAACTTGACTCTGAAAATTTAATCTATCAGCAAGATGGAACACCACCGCACTGGCACAACAATGTGCGCAGTTTCCTAATTGCCTACGTGCCTCAACGTTGGATAGGGCGTACAGGACCGCGAGACCAAGCTTTACGCTCTTGGCCTCCTAGGTCCCCTGACTTAACACCACGTGATTTCTCCGTGTGGGGATATATTAAACAATGTGTTTACATTCCTCCCTTACCTCGTGACATTGATGAACTAAAAACCAGAATATCAGCTGCTGTAGCTTCAGTGCCTGAAGACACCTTACTCTCAGTTTGGGATGAATTCGGCTATCTGCTAGATGTCGTCCGTGCAGTCAATGGAGGACATATTGAACATTCATGATGGATCTTTATAAGTTTCTGTCTTTTCTGAGTAATTTAGTATGCAATTTGTTGGTGTTAAACCCTTTTTCCTAATAAATAATTCTATTTAAAATCGGGTCATTCTTTTTGGGACACCCTGTATTTACGTGAATTTACGTGTCAGATTGATGGTAGACATGTTAAGGGCCATCCCTAACATACACTGTGGGAAAAAAATTAATGAACCCTTTTATAGGTTTGCAGTTCACTCAGGGATTATTGTTGCAAGAATGCATGGAGAACATGAAATTATTACGGATACACATCAATAGCACAAGCGGTTCTGAGGTACCAGGTATCGACCCATGGTGAAATAGCCACATTAATACGTGGCGTAGCCTCCACGGGCGGCAATGCAGGTCCTGTCTGTGGCATCCAATCGATCATACAGAGACGAACACTGTCCTGGAATACGCCTGTAAGAGTTGTTTGGCCGCCAGTCGCACGAGTCGCTTCTTGTGCCATCATATCCCACGCAAGCTCCATTAGAGACAAATATGGAGATCACGCTTGCCAGGGAAGCTGCTGCACATCTTGCAGAGCACGTTGACTTTCACGGGCGGTGCCTGGGCGAGCATTATCCTGTTGGAGCAACACATCGCCTTCATGTTGTAAGAACGAGAAAAGAACAGGTCTAATAACATTCTGCTTGTACGAAGCTCCGGTTAGCGTCGCCTCCAGTAACACCAAAGGTGAACGAGAGCTTTAGCTAAGCTAATCCCAGACCATAAGGCTTGGCTTAGGACCAGTGTGTCTGGGGCGAGTGTACACTACGAGACAGCGCTCACCAGGTCTACGTCGTATGCGCAAAACGACCATCACTTGCATGGAGGCAGAATCTGCTTTCATCTCTGAAGACCAAGGCGCGCAATTCAGAATTCCAAGTGGTCCTCTGAGGGCACCAGTCGAGCCGTGCTCGTCGATGTGGAAGGCGTGCCCGTAGACCCACTGCTAGTTACCAGTTCACGACATTTCGTGTTGACACGTCTGGGTTCGCGAGCACTCTTACGTGCGCTGAGTAGCTGTACGATCTGCCACAGTGCAGCTGCGCTGCGTGGACGTTCGGAACCTCGTCTATGGGTATGAGGATTTTGACTTGACCACTGATACCAACATCGTTCCACAACTGTCGCAGCATGTCCAATGGTAATTCTCCGAAAGGACCATCCCGCCACTCGGAGGACCACAATTTGACCCCTTTCAAACTCAGTCAATTGCCTTGCCTGCTTGCTTCTCTCGGGTGCAGCACACTGAGCCCTTTGGCTGTCAGCGTTTCCCATTAAACTGTAGACACAGATGGGTCTCTGGTAACTATGCCACTACGCTGTCTGTCGGCGGACGACTTTTTACTATGACTCAATGCCATACACCGATCGACGTCGCCTTTTCAGGTGTACTGATTTTTTCCGGCCGTGTAATTTACTTCCTGTAGCAAAGTGCTTGCAGAAATTAATTTTTATTGTGGTGAATCGAAGATTAATTTTTGAGTTTGTTATAGTTTATTGTTGCAAAAATTGTTGCAAAAATTGTATCAAAAACTGAAACAATTCGGACCTTGTAAATCTGTATTTTTGAGAGGTTTTGCGGTAATGTATCTGTAATTCGCCTATCGAATAAACAATGGCAAATCAATGCCAACCTTTCTTAAGTGCGCTCAGTCAGGAAGTAAACCATATTAAGTATCCTATGGCGAATTTTTAAGAACAAAATTTTGGACTATTTTAAAAATATGTCATTACTGTATACATATTTGAAACCAATAACTTCTCTAAATAAAAAATCAAATTGCGTATACTAAAAACATATTTATGAGATTTTATTGAAATTTTTCATGCGTAATTTCTCAAAACAGCCAACTAGTCCTCTATCACTGTTTACAGCGGAGTCTTCAATTAGAAAAATCATAAGAGAGAAAAATGAAGCACATCTGTTTTTTTTAAAAAAAAAACACCGTAATTAACTGAAGAAGAGCAATCGCTAAACGTCCGTAAAATAGCTGAGAGAGAAAGTTGGGATAGATATACAAGTAATGTAGAAAATGACATTCACGAGCAACTAGAAGTTATTTGTAAAGAAATCAAACATTTAAACACACAAGAAAAAGCTACGTTAAACAACGATACAATCAACAAAACGCAATGAGAAGAACATTATAAAAAGTCATCGTACGACCGAAACATAAAATAACGAGCCAAAATGTGCTCACCCTTTGTGGCTTCGTCAGCTAGCTTATGTAGCTTTACAAGCTACAATAAATTTTCTTGATTCCTGTGTCATAATTCGTCACCATTCTTGACAAAATGCACCTTAAATGACTTTCTTCTCTTTGAAAGAAAGAATAAAATGGTGTACTTCTTTTTGTTCTTGTCTCGCGTTTAAATGAGACTGGAATAGCTACAAAATACAAAAAAAATCAGTAGAAAATAGCCAAAATAAAAATCAAATAATATTGTGGTACTGATTTACATCACAGTATATCGTTTGATCAGAGGATTGTGAAACTGAAACAGAATTTTGTTAAGGCAAAGTATTGCGAGCCTTATCGATGTATCTTGATCGACGTTTATTTAATTATTCGTAATTAAAACGTAGACTTCTAAGTAAAAGTTATTATCAAGCTATTTCGATCTCATGCTTCGACTGAAACATGGCTTCAAAACGTTTTTCTGAGAGAAGTGTCAAAATGAAGATGAGCTGTGCTCTTACGTCAGGCTTTGCAAAATTAGTTCATAGACGCTATAAACCACAAAATTAGTTCTGGGGATAATTTCTAAAAGTGAAACCAAAAACGAGAACTTCAACAATAGAAGAAACCTGATGACGTAAATGTTGATAAAAACAGCACTATGGGAGAGGACGGATAACTTCGAGAAATTTTAGGTAATGGCCGAAAGTCAGATCCAACTTTTAAGGGGCTCTGGAACGCCCTATACTTGCAATGTTAAAATAACGCTTATAAATTACATCTTTCCTCACAAAGTATTTGAGGTAGGAAGTTGAACATTTTACAGATTATTTATTGGAATATGGGCTACAACTTAACACAGGGATTTTACAAAATTTTAGTTCAGTTATTAAAGATGATTTTTTTTCAAAAATTCACAACTTTTTTTGCAATTTTTTGTTTATATATTCAAAAATATACAGTTTTTTGGAAAAAGGCTGTGTTAAATTATGCAGAAGGTACTGTGTAACATTTACTGAAAGTTTGAAACAAATATGTTTGGAAGATCCTTAGAAAACATGTAATTAGTATGAGAAAATAAAAGTTTTGGGAATCGAGCGACAAAGATTGGATTAACATTTTAGTGCATTCCAGGTCCATAGGATGGATTATCTTCATCGTCTGCAAACTCCTCCTCCAGCTTCCTCTTGTTCCTCCTCCTGTTTACTCTTGCTTGTATTTCTAGACTCTTTACAGCCCTGTCTGCAGCCCGAAGGCGTTCCTTGTCTAAAGTAAGCATCGCTCGTACCATATTAGAACCTATCTTCATTCCCATATTTCTAAATACCTTTGGCTTTCCAACATTTCTCTTTTTCTTAAAAGCCTTCAGAGGATTTCTAATAACTTTACTTTTACTCATTATTTTACTTCAATAAAACAGAGACTCAAGAAACAGAATTAATTACGAATATTTTCGAGATTACGACAGAGTAAATAAACATGAAACAATCGACAATCACACCAGCGATATATATTGAACCATCACAGGTTAGCCACAACACATACTTTATCTCACATCACTAAAATGTACCTGATGAACACGGACGTTAATAATAACACCATTTGACAGCAGTTTAACAGCGCCACAGTGGGTCACGCCCATGTAGAACACATTTCAAAAAAAATTTAAAAATAGTTGTAGTCTTCGGAATTGAATAAATTATATATCTATTAAAAGGTAATAGTCTGCAGATTCAGAAAACGCAAAAAAGTAAAAATTGAACTTTTCATGATTTTGAGCCTTTCCGGAGCCCCTTAATGCGTGGATTTTAGGTTATATTTTACAAAGAAGTTTGCAATCGATTATGACTTTCGTTGACATGGGACCAATGTAGTTCATATTTATTGGGATATGGTCGGACACAAGTTACAACATGTTTTCAGTAAGCCCTTCCGACTCAGCATCCGTAACACGACGTGGTCGACAGTTGCTCACAGTAAACCTGATGTGATCAGAGCGATATGTCTTGTTGGACTGTCCTTCAGATTAGAAAGAGTCCGGATACATCCCTGATAGATAACCATACAACCAGAAGTACCTGGATTTAGATCGGAGAATACGGAAGGCCACAATTTTTGAAATTCCCTAGAGGTTGAGCGGCTGTTGCCAAAGTTTTCTTGAAGCAAATTTTTTACCTGCCAAGCGACATGCTGTGTCGCCCTACCTTGCATTAAAATAGTTGTGTGGAGAAATTGCGTTCTTGCAAAGCTGGAATCACGTCTACATAAGGAGATCCACAAAACGTTTAGATGTCACTGTACTTTTAATAGGCCCACGAAGAGTCATGTCTTCGAAGAAAAACGGACCGAGAATGGAGCTTATGAAAACACACCACACGGTCACATTAAATGACTGCAGTGCATGTTCCCGCAGAACATGCTTTGGATTGGAATCCCATATACAACAGCTGTGTGCATTCACGGCACCGTGAAGAGTAAAATGTACATGGTCCGTCCAAAGAATATTATCGGCCACATGTCATACATCTCCATGAGTGTAACAAAACGGGGATCAAACTCACAGCGTTGTAGCCTATCTTGCGGCTTCATTTGGTGCAGACCAAGAATCTTGTATGTATGTAAAATGAGCCGCAAAATCTGGTGAACTTTGACACGGGAGAGAGAATTTCTGTGACACAGATCGAGCACTGGCTGGCGAATTTGCTGCATGTACTGCACCTTCGGTCATAGCTACTGGAATTTCATCAACAACTGCCATGGAAAGCAGCCGCCCCGTCTACCTGCTACACCACCTAATCCACCTGTTTCTTCAGATTTCTTTATCATATTCTTTGGTCCATTTATTGACAAAGGGCCTCTTCGCAGCTATTTTTGTCGGCGATATTTTTGCAGTGCAGCGCTGCTATTGCTGCCGTTCTGATAAAACAACTTTACCAGCAGTGCAGATTATTTCTTCTCAACAGCCATTGCGTTTCCTAAAACCTCAAACCTTCAACCTTCTTAACCCTTCACACCACAGAAATCGGCTCGCGTCTCTAAATGACAAACAGCATATAGACATCAAAACAGGAAACGTTTTGCATTCTGACTGCTTACAGCGCTATATTTTCACCTGGTGGCAGGAAGTGGAACTATTACGAGGGTTGTTTTTTAAGCAAGGGCCGTTTTTATTTTTAAAAAAAGATACAAATACTTTTGTAAAAAGACTTTTATTTTCTGATTCTACACACTTTTATCTATTTTTCTACATTGTTGCCTTGTTTATTTAAACACTTGTCATACCGTACAACTAAGTTTTTAATTCCCTCTTCAAAGAATTCGGCCGCCTGCTCCGACAGCCAACAGTTCACGGCCGCTTTCACTTCATCGTCGTCATTGAAGCGCTGCCCGCCAAGATGGTGTTTCAGGTACCGGAAAAGGTGAAAATCGCTAGGAGCAAGGTCGGGGCTGTATGGTGCATTGTCCAAAACTTCCCAGCCAAAAGAATCAATCAAATCCCGAGTCTTTTGAGAGGTGTGAGGCCTAGCGTTATCGTGCAGGAGCAAAACTCCTTTTGTCAGCATGCCGCGCCTTTTGTTGTGAATTGGTCTGCGGAGCTTCTTTATAGAGTTGATTGTCGTTCCTCATGGCATAAAGTCCACTAGCAAAACACCGCGCCGGTCCCAGAACACAGTTGCCATAATCTTGCGCTTTGACAGCGTCTGTTTGGCTTTGACCTTGACGGGTGAGGTTGTGTGTCGCCATTCCATCGATTGTCGCTTGCTTTCGGGAGTGATATGGGATACCCATGTTTCATCTCCAGTGACAATTTGTACTCAACATGTCATCCCCTTCTTCCTCGTAACGAATCAAGAAGTCCAATTAAGTGGCAAATCTCTTCCCTTTGTGGTCCTCTGTGAGGAGTCTGGGTACCCACCGAGAACACAGTTTCTTAAAGTTTAGGTTTTAAGACACAATTTTGTACAAAACCGATCTTGAAACTTGTGGAAATTCTAAAGAAAGAGTGGAAATTGTGAATCTTCTGTCCTCACGAATCTTTGTTTCGACTGCAGCCACCAAATCTTCAGTGATCACAGAGGGCCGGCCTGAGCGTTCTTCGTCATGGACGTTTTGACGGCCATTTTTAAACTCTCTAACCCATTGACGCACTTTACCTTCACTCATTGCATTCAAGCCATAAACTTCTGTTAACTGACGATGAATTTCTGCAGCTGATAGGCTTCTCGCGGTCAAAAAACGTATCACTGACCGTATCTCACACACGGCGGGCGATTCAATAATCGTAAACATTATAAAGTAGCACAACGATACGTACACGTCAGCTACAGAGCTGCAACTTGAATCAGTGTGAACGGGAAGGATGCCAGCAAGTGGAGCGGTGGCTTGTTGCGGCGTCCGCGCGAACTACGGGACTATACGCGCGAACGGCCCTTACTTAAAAAACAACCCTCGTATTTCTTCATCATACACCACGTGCTCACCGATTAGTGAATCCACCTACCATGTGCGCGTGCGTGTAGTGGCTTAACAGAAGAGTAAAGCACCCACAAGGGTAGGAGGAAACGAAATCAAACTTCACTGGTTTAGAGGACATGTGATGTTATTTCAGTGATTACAAAATCGTGTCAAATTTACAAAGAACTTGGAAGCAAACACCAGCTTATCTGTATGGCGTTGCACCCTCTCCGGCCTGGATGCATGCGCTGATTCATTTGGGATGGGTGTCGTACACAGCTGTTGTATGCTCTGCTTAGGCAAACTGGCCCACAACTGTGTAACGACTCGTTGCTATCCTGCGTGTGGAGATGACTTCCAAGCTGATCCCACACGTTCTCTGGTGAGGCAGATCTGGGGTTCCTGCTGGCCACGAGAGCACCTCAACATCAAGCAGAGGGTTCATAGATACATGTGCCATGTGTGGTTGAGCATTGTCCTGTTGAAAAATGGTATCACGATTTTCTCCCATGAGAGGTAACACATGACACAGGATGTCTGCGAGGTACTGTTACGCCGTCAGAGTTCCCTCAGTTACTACCAGCCATGGCCAGAGGTCATACCTGTTGGCTGACATCAGGAGTAACATCTTTGTGCCTCTCCAAAACATTAAAGAGTGGGATCTCCCCAGGTCGCGTCCATACTCGCCGATGATGGTCATCCGGGTTAGTGCAGAACCACGATTCATCGCTGAACACAATGCAAAGACCATTCATCAGTAATACACGCCTTCCGTTCTCAGCGCCACCCCAGACGCAGCCATTTGTAATGTGTTCTTAACGGCTGCCTACGCATGGAACGGTAATTCCCTAGCTGGATGCTGCTTGATTCCGACAAGTGACGCGGGCTGACACAGAGTGTTACAGGGAATCCGTCATCAGTTCACGGATGGCAGCCGAAAACGGGAAAGGGTTATTGTGTGCTTGGTGGTAGGTCCAGAGTACGCCCTTGTAGTGGACGGATGTGGTCGCCCGCAACTTTGACGACGAGTATGTCCGACATCCAGTCCAACACCGGACCACTGTTACTGTACGAATAGCCACCAAATCTGGATATTACACGATTCAACCAGTCGGCCTAATGTAAAACCATGATGAAAGCCCTTGAACACTCTCTCAAGTGCTAATAACGCTGTCTCATGCGAGTATGCGGCATCCTCTTGCCCTTCACTGGACCACTGGACATCTGATGCTGTTCACGTCCTTATACAATGAGGTGACAAAAGACATGGGATACCTCCTAATACCGTGTCGGACCTCCTTTTGCCCACCATAGTGCAGCAACTCGACGTGGCATGGATTCATCAAGTGTTTGGAAGTCCCCAGCAGAAATATTGAGCCATGCTGCCTCTGTAGTCCATAATTGAGAAAATTTTGCCGGTGCAGGATTTTGTGTACGAAATAACCCTTCGAATATGCCCCGAATGTATTCGATGGGATTCACGTCGGGCGGTCTGCGTGCCCAAATCATTCACTCGAATTGTCCAGAACGTTCTTCGAGCCAATAGAAAATATTTGTGACCAAGCTGTCATCCATAAAAATGCCATCGTTATTTGAGAACATTCAGTGCATGAATGGCAACAAATGGTCTCCAAGTAGCCGAACATAACCATTTCAGGTCAATAACCGGTTCATTTTGGAGCAGAGGACACACTCCATTCTATGTAACATAGCGCACACCTTTATTGAGCCACCACCAGCTTGCACAGTGTCTTCTTAACAACCTGGGGTCACAGTTTCGTATAGTCTCCGCGTGTCTGGTGTGTGCAGTACGAAGTGACATAGATTTATGACCATGTCTTCTTTGTGATTCAGTGATTTTCTCAGCTCTTATTAACTGAAATCAGTACTTATCTGACCATCCCGCGGTTTTCCAGTGGTCTAAGGTCCGTCCAATATGGTCACGAGCCCAGGAGAAGCGCTGCAGGCGACATTGTGCTGTCAGCAAAGACACTCGCGTCGGTCGTCTGCTGCCAAAACCCATTAGAGCCAAATTTCGGTGCACTGTCCTAGCAGATACGTGCTTTGTACATACCACATTCATTTCTGTGGTTATTTCAAGCAGTATTGCTTGTCTGCTAACACTGACAACTCTACGAAAACCTCGCTGCTCTCGGTGATTAAGTGAAGGCTGTCGGCCAGTGCGTTGTCTGTGGTGAGAGATAATGCCTGAAATATGATATTCTCGGCACACTCTTGACACTGTGGATCTCGGAATATAGAATTTCCTAACGATTTCCGAAATGGAATGTCGCACATGGTTAGCTCCAACTGCCATTCCGCGTTCAGAGTCGTGCTGCCATAATGAAATCGGAAAACTTTTCGCGTGAATCACCTGAGTAAAAGGACGGCTCGACCAATGCGCTGTCCTGTTTACCTTGTGCACACGATACTGGCTCTGAGCACTATGGGACTTAACTTCTTAGGTCATCAGTCCACTAGAACTTAGAACTAATTAAACCTAACTAACCTAAGGACATCACACACATCCATGCCCGAGGCAGGATTCGAACCTGCGACCGTAGCGGTCGCGCGGCTCCAGACTGTAGCGCCTAGAACCGCTCGGCCACCCCGGCCGGCGCACACGATACTACTGCCACCTGTATATGTGCATATCGCTATTCCATGAATTCTGTTACCTTAGTGCATAACCTGCCAGGCCTGGTAACAACACCGATCAGGTGCGCGCGGGTAGGAAGTGACATTTATATCGGACTATGTCCTTTTGGTGCTTTACTGTTTTTATCCGGCAGCGGATGGATATCGGATTACAGGTGACTGTGGTGACAGAATCAAGCAAGGCTGATTACCCGTCATTAGCGAACCTTGCACAAAAGAAAAAAAAAAAAGAAATATTCTCTCGGTACTAGGGGGAACACAGATAACCGAGTAATGAGACTGATTTTCTTTGCAAGATGTGGAAACCTTTCAGGCTTGGTCTATAAGCTGCTTCTAGTCGAAGCGGCACATTGATACAACTGCTCAGTCGTGAGTTGTGCTGTAATAAGTTAAAATGTGTTCGTGTCTCTCGTTACGGAAATGGAGCCGCATAATATTGCGCAACGGTATGCCATTTCTTTTTGCGTTAAATTGGGTGAAAACGCGACGACAACTTACGGTAAGCTTCAGAACGCTTTTGGAGAGGAGGTTATGTCAAGAGCTCAAGTTTTTCGTTGGGATAAAATGTATAGTGAAGGCAGAACGAAGGTTGAAGATGAAGACCGCAATGGACCACCATCAGCCTCACGGACGGATGTGAACTTGGCCAGGGTGCGTGAACTCGTACGATCTGATCGAAGATTATCCGTGAAAATGATTGCAGAAGAACTGAACATCAATCGAGAAACGGTTCGTCTAATAATAACTGAAGGTCTTGCTATGAGAAAGATTTCTACAAAAATGGTCCCCAAAAATCTCACACCACAATAGCGAGAAACATGGAAAAATGTGGCAGCCGATCTGTTAGAGAAAACGGAAATAAGTCCAGAATTGTTGAGCCGTGTTATCACTGGTGAAGAAAGTTGGTTTTTTCAGTACGATCCAGAGACAAAATGCCAAAGTTCGCAATGGTGGTCAAAGGGATCACCCAGACGGAAGAAAGCTCGCATGTCAAAGTCAAGAGTGAAATGCATGCTTGTCTGCTTCTTTGATTCCAAGGAAATTGTTCATAAAGAGTGGGTGCCTCCTGGTCAGACAGTTGACCAATATTACCACAAAGAAATTTTAGAAAGACTTCGTAAAAGAGATCTTCGTGTCCGTGCCAACTTTGCCGATAATCGCATTCTGCATCACTATAATGCGCCATCCCATACTGCTCTGTCAGTACAGCAATTTTTAACCTCAAAACAAATTTCAGTACCACCACAGCCACCTTATTCACCAGATATCGCTCCGTGCGACTTTTTTCCATTTCCAAGAGTCAAAACGGCGGTCAAGGGACACCATTTTCAAACAACACAAGATGTCCAAAAAGCTGTGACGAGGTTCTTAGAGGATACTACAGAAGATGAGTTCCAGAAATGTTACCATCAATGGCAGAAGCGCTAGAAAAAGTGTGTGCAATCAGAAGGGAACTACTTTGAAGGAGACAACACTAAACCTGACTAAAATGGTAAGCAACATTTTTTTCACATCAGTCTCATTACTTTATTGCCGCACCTCGTATTAAAAAATAATTTTGGAACCTCAATCCTGCGTATTTAAGTTTAAAAAATGAGTGTTACTCACTTTGGAGATGGCACGACGATACAGCCATGAACCACATAGTGAGATGAGTTTATTTTGCCCACCGACGTACAAACTTCATTAGCAGTCAATTACTCCCGATGCTTGTTTCCCTTCAGGAAAATAAGACTCGTTGTGCAGCGCAGATCACAGGCGATGCCTCCTTTTGAGTTACGGTCCCATCACCGAACATATCGCTTCTAATCAAGTCTCTGTCAACACCACGTTAGACGGTAAAGCCAAACAGCGAGCAAATATTGCCGCTATGTAGCGACTGACACGTCTCTTTGATGCCGTAGGCGCTGGGGATGAAGTTTAATGCAGTCCGCTCGCCGTTAACATTCCGCTGAGAACGTCCGGATTAATCGCGTGCGTCGCCGCTAGTAATAACCATTTACTGCTGATAGGGGCCGTGTATGTGTTGTTTTAATGCGCTCCCCATTTCTGGAAGTACGTAAATACTCGATCCTGTTAACACTCCCAATCCCTGTTCACGTGCTCTACGGGTGTTAAATGTAAGGGCGTAAGCTCTTTTATTGCAGGCATGTGATGGGTAAAAAGGAACATTGTGTGTTCTCTAGTACTGCAGCTTTATCGAAAAGTCGTTAATTGCGTGCTCTGCGGAAAGGTAGCAGTAAACTTGCCGTTTGCTTGGGTCTAGCCGACAACCCAGACAGACATTATTGGAGAAATATGTATCTGAAACGAAAAAATGATACACCGGCTCTCAGAATTATCAGTCAAGAATGCAGTTTCAGAGAAATTGGGCAAAAAAAATTACACTCATATAAACGTTTGGTTGAGATCGAAATAAAAATATGTGGAAAGGAGAAGGAAGACAAACAAAAGCACCGGTGAAGCAAATACAAAGAAAATACAATTGCTGAGACTGAAACATAAACGAAAGCATTTATCTGATACGAGAAATTATTCCCGGGAGAAACAAAGAGAGAACATGCCTGGAAATGCGAAGATGCTTTTTCCTGGAAGCGTTACTACTTGGACATTGCGGATATACCACCGAACAACATTGTGATGTTACAATCATAGGGATGTACTTGAAATTAGATATTTGCTATTTCGGACCCTGTTGTGTTGACCAGTTTTCATAAACTAGACCAGCAGATAAGAACTTGTCACAAGGAAACTAATTTCTCTATGTTTAAGATTTTGCAGTGAAGGGCTCACAAATATTAATCGAAGACGGAATGTGTAACAAAACTCATGACAAAGGCATAGATGCTAATACTTCTTGTGGTCCTGGGTACACGGAACGTGGCCGGCCGGTGTAGCCGAGCGGTTCTAGGCACTTCAGTTTGGAACCGAGCTGCTGCTACGGTCGCAGGTTCGAATCCTGCCTCGGGCATGGATGTGTGTGATGTCCTTAGGTTAGTTAGGTTTAAGTAGTTCTAAGTCTAGAGGACTGATGACCTCAGATGTTAAGTCCCTTAGAGCTCAGAGACATTTGAATCATTTTTGCACGAAGCGTTCTTTTTTTGGCCTGATATCTCTCAAAACGTTTTGCTATTTCTCTTCCAGTCTGTTTCGGAAGTACTCTTTCTAAATAACCTTACCTTACTGCGGTACACCATTAGAGATTAACGACTACTAGACACTACCATTGACCTTATGAGTAGATTTCCAATTAACAAACAAATGAGTGTTGTTTCTTCTTCAGGTATCAGTTGAATTCCATCTGTGGAATCAGTCAATGAGGCTGGTACGACTTTGTGTCTCTGCACCTTGGTGTTTGGGAAATTTCGAGCGTCACGATTGCCTTAAAAATAATAATAATAATTCTGCTGAATCTCTAAGAAAGGAAAGGGATTAGCTTTTTGTCAGGCCCTGAAGCTCGGTCGTATGACTCAGTTGGTGACGCTATTGCCCCCAAAAGACGAAGATGCGGTTTAGTGACCACATCCAGTACATAGTTTTCGTTAGTCAGGACCTCTCCTTCATTATTCATTACTGCTTCAGTGTCAACAACAGACCACTGCAAGTAGACATGTATTTTATCTATAGAATAAATGTTCACTGTGCGGAAGAGTGTGGGCTGTTTGGAAACTGCCTGGCAGATTAAAACTCGACCGAGAAGCGCACCTGGGACCTTTGCTTTTAGCGGACAAGTGTCTTACCGAGTGAAATATCCGCGCACGACTCACGATCCGCCTTCACAGTTTCACTGCCACCAGCACATCACTCTCGTCTTCATTAGGGCACTTGCCCGCGAAAGGCAGAGGCCCTTGATTCGAGTTTCAGTCCGGCGCACAGTTTTGATCTGCTAGGACGTTTAAGATGAATACGCACACCGCTGTAAAGTCTAAATTCACTCTGGAAGCAATCATCTAGGCTGTAGCTAAGGCATTTCTCCGCAATATTCTTCTGGGACTATTACTCCCGCACGACATTCTCAGTTTGGAAGGTAAGAGAAGAGGTGCTGCATGAAGTGAACCTGTGGGGGTGATTGGTGAGTTGTGCATGGACTGATTAGTCGGTAGTGCACTGGCCTGGAAAAGGGAAATGTTCCAGCTTCGGTTCCCGTTCCGGCATGCAGATTCAATTCGCGTGTTATTTAGCTGACCGTGAAAATCCATGTAGTAACACATAATACGTACTACAGGACATTGGTATACTTTTCCTCTCTACCCACCCTTCTTCGAGACTTATCAAAGTTCTTTTTTTTTATGTACACCTCGTAATTTAAGTCCTTCACCATAGACTTCTGAAATACCTTAATTTTATGTATGTAGACGTAAGTGGCGAGTGAAACTTTGTACCAAGGTGGGGAATCTGACCCGGGTGTCCTTCTTACTAGCAGGTGCGCTAGCCAATAAGCCGCTTTGGCACAGCTGTTCGGACAACTGCACGGGTTACCCTAGCATGCCTGCCTCCTCGATCCAAATTCTCACTGCCGCCCTAGTCTTACTTTAAATTCCCCCTTACATACTAACAGAACTGCTGAGGCTCTTAATTTTACTTTGCACCTCGTCAGTTTTCCCTGCATCCCTACCTTTGCTGTTCCTGCAAACTTATTTTCTCAGCTACCTACACTGCAGGCTTTCTAAGTCTATTTCGACGTTTCCTTTCATGTTTTTACGCTTTTCCCCCTCTAGGTGGAGTATTTTCTTTGTCTGCCTTTGCTTTATTATCTCTGCTAACACACTGCTGTAGCGGTCTGTGGTACTGAATTTTTCGCGTTACACAGCTTTTCTACAGAGTTACCCCTTATCCTTTGTACTCAGTGTAACTTATGTTGCGTTCTCTGTTCATCATGGTCTGATTCCTTGTTCACTTTAAATAGTCGTAATCGTTTTTTGATATGTGGGGATGCTAGCATCGCAATTTCTCATTTGTGACACTGTGTAGCGGTCCAGCATTAGTACGGTAGCGTCCTACAGTGTGGAAACATATGGAAATGTGAAACTGAAACTTTCTGTCTGCTGCCTTAAGACTTGCTATCAACTTTTCTGTGTCAGTATCGCTGTCTTTTGTAGCGAGACTGTGGTAGTTTCTATTTTCTAAACGTTTTATGAATGGTGCTATTAACCATAGCTGTCTTTCATTGCTTTACTTGGTAAGTGCTTTTAGTCAAACGACTACTGAATCAAAACAATGGATTTTGTGGCTTCGTAAACAATCAAGACCTGACGCTACATCCATGCAACTTCGTTCAGAGCGGCTAGTATTTAAACATAACGAAGCTGTCCCTTCGTTTCGAATACAAAACAGGTAAGAGTGGCGTTTTGTAAAAACTGATTCACAGAGCAAATATTATATGTCTGAAAGAGAGCCAGATAATGAAGGGTGAATGATTTACTCGTCTCGTCACTATACAATATATCGAGTACTTTCTGTAATATCATACGACGCAAATGAAACAGCCAGTAGAATGCCCGCTTGCAGATTCAGCATAAAAGTCAGTCTTTGTGCCATTACGGCAACGCGTTTTTATTAAAATGTTCCGGCATTTACAGTGAATGTTAGAAATTTTCATCATTTTGTCTGCTCGTACCGGTCGCCGCCCAAGCATGAAAACACATCAGCAGAACTACGACGGACAATTTTAATAACGGCTGCGTCCCGCCAACACACAAAAGATTGCAGTATCTCTTTTATTGCGTTCTCTGTTCACCGACGGTATGTGTGTTCTGCCCCAGGGTCTTTGCAATCGCGACGCTAAAACTCCATGTCTTCTTCGTATATATATTGAGTCTACCTCGCGGAACGGATGTTTGTTTCTTTGTCTTCGATGTGGTGTTACGATGAATCAGTCTTCCATTTCACGAGGCTTCTTACGACAAAGCTGAGGAAAATGTTACATATTTAACTAAGAGGTGGATGAAAGAAACGGGGCCTGATAAAATTTTAACGGCGACATCCCTATATAAAATTTTCGCGGTGTTCAAGACGCGTCACATTTTCGGTGAAGGACTTTCGAAGATGTTTACCTATTCGCCAAGACCGACATGTCCCTCTAAACGAGGTGAACACTGAGCCCGCCGGTAAAACTGTGGAGATTATTCGTTAATTAGTTTTTTGGTAGGTTAGTTACATATTCCGTGGACCATTTTGCGCGATAGGTCGTAACGATGCGGAATGAGCCATTTTACAGACAAATCCCAAATTTATTTGTACATAAGGCTACATTCTTAATATTTAAAAGTTTTTATTTTATTTTTTTATTACAAAAGAAAAGAAAAATATACAGATATGTGGTGGTAATCCCTAAGCACCACCTTTTACATATAACAGTAATAGAAATTCCTCTATGGAACCGAAAGAGATGTCGAGGAGAAACTTTCTTAGCCTGTTTTCAAATTTTATATCACTGGGCAAGTTTTGTTGCAGCATTATACACCCTTTCTCGTGCTGAAGATAATCTTAATGTGGAGTAATGAATGTCATTTTTCCTTCAAGTAATGTAATTATGTACACCATTCTTGTTTTTGGACTGTAGTGAATGATGTACAACAAACTTCATGGAATAAAACTACTGTGAAGCAGTAGCCAGATTGATTAACTCCTTAAATACACTATGTGACCAAAAGTATCCGGACACCTGACTGAAAATTACTTACTAGTTCGTGGCGCTCTCCATCAGTAATGCTGGAATTCAATGTGGTGTTGGCCCACACTTACCCTTGATGACAGCTTCCACTCTATCAGACATACGTTCGATCAGGTGCTTAAAGGTTTCTTGAGGAATGGTAGCCCATTCTTCACGGAGTGCTGCACTGAGGTATCGATGTCGACCGGTGAGGCCTGACACTATGTCGGGGCTCCGAAACATCCCAAAGGCGTTCTGTAGGATTCAGGTAAGGACTCTGTGCAGGCCAGTCACATACAGGGGTGCTATTGTCGTGTAACCACTCCGCCACAGGCCGTGTATTATGAACAGGTGCTCTATCGTGTTGAAAGATGCAATCGCCCTCCCCGAATTGCTCTTCAACTGTGGGAAGCAAGAGGGTGCTCAAAACATCAATGTAGGCCTGTACTGTGATAGTGGCACTCAAAAGAACAAGGGGTGGAAGTCCCCTCCATGAAAAACACGACTACACCATGCACCACCGCCTCCGAATTTTACTGTTGGCACTACACACGTTGGCAGATGACGTTCACCGGGCATTCGCCATACCCACACCCCGCCATCGGATCGCCACATTGTGTACCGTGATTCTTCACTCTACACATTTCTCCGTTCAATTGTCCAATGATTACGCTCCTTACACCAAGCGAGGCGTCGTTTGGCATTTACCAACGTGATGTCTGGCTTATGAGCAGGTGCTCGACCATGAAATCCAAGTTTTCTCACCTCCCGCCTAACTGTCATAGTACTTATAGTGGATCCTGATGTAGTTTGAAGTTCCTGTGTGATGGTCTGGATAGACGTCTGCCTATTGCACATTACGACCTTCTTCAACTGTCGGCGGTCTCTGTCAGTCAACAGACAAGGTCGGCCTGTACTCTTTCGTGCTATGCCTTCCCTTCACCTTTCCACTTTACTACCATATCGGAAACAGTGGACTAGCGATGTTTAAGAGTGTGGAAATCTTGCGTACAGACGTATGACACGAGTGACACCCAATCATCTGACCACGTTCGAAGTCCGTGAGTTCCACCGAACGCCCCATTGTGCTCTCTCACGATGTCTAATGACTAATGAGGTCGCTGACGTGGAGTACCTGGCAGTAGGTGGCAGCACAATGCAAAAAAATGGTTCAAATGGCTCTGAGCACTATGGGACTTAACTTCTGAGGTCATCAGTACACTAGAACTTAGAACTACTTAAACCTAACTAACCTAAGGACAACACACACATCGATGCCCGAGGCAGGATTCTAACCTGCGACCGTAGCGGTCGCGCGGTTCCAGACTGCAGCGCCTAGAACCGCTTGGCCACTCCGGCCGGTCAGCACAACGCACCTAATATGAAAAAAACCTATGTTTTGGGGGGTGTCCGGATACTTTTGATCACATAGTGTAGATGTCTGCAAGTTGATAGTGGGTGAGCACTACATATTACTCGTACAGCACGTCTTTGCGCAATGAAGACTTTCTTCCTTAAAGATAAGTTACTCCAGAACATTATTCCATGTGACATTGTTGAATGTAAATACGCAAAATACACTCCTGGAAATGGAAAAAAGAACACATTGACACCGGTGTGTCAGACCCACCATACTTGCTCCGGACACTGCGAGAGGGCTGTACAAGCAATGATCACACGCACGGCACAGCGGACACACCAGGAACCGCGGTGTTGGCCGTCGAATGGCACTAGCTGCGCAGCATTTGTGCACCGCCGACGTCAGTGTCAGCCAGTTTGCCGTGGCATACGGAGCTCCATCGCAGTCTTTAACACTGGTAGCATGCCGCGACAGCGTGGACGTGAACCGTATGTGCAGTTGACGGACTTTGAGCGAGGGCGTATAGTGGGCATGCGGGAGGCCGGGTGGACGTACCGCCGAATTGCTCAACACGTGGGGCGTGAGGTCTCCGCAGTACATCGATGTTGTCGCCAGTGGTCGGCGGAAGGTGCACGTGCCCGTCGACCTGGGACCGGACCGCAGCGACGCACGGATGCACGCCAAGACCGTAGGATACTACGCAGTGCCGTAGGGGACCGCACCACCACTTCCCAGCAAATTAGGGACACTGTTGCTCCTGGGGTATCGGCGAGGACCATTCGCAACCGTCTCCATGAAGTACGTCCGCATGTATCCCGTGCCACCCAACGTGCTCTAGAAGGTGTAAGTCAACTACCCTGGCCAGCAAGATCTCCGGATCTGTCCCCCATTGAGCATGTTTGGGACTGGATGAAGCGTCGTCTCACGCGGTCTGCACGTCCAGCACGAACGCTGGTCCAACTGAGGCGCCAGGTGGAAATGGCATGGCAAGCCGTTCCACAGGACTACATCCAGCATCTCTACGATCGTCTCCATGGGAGAATAGCAGCCTGCATTGCTGCGAAAGGTGGATATACACTGTACTAGTGCCGACATTGTGCATGCTCTGTTGCCTGTGTCTATGTGCCTGTGGTGCTGTCAGTGTGATCATGTGATGTATCTGACCCCAGGAATGTGTCAATAAAGTTTCCCCTTCCTGGGACAATGAATTCACGGTGTTGTTATTTCAATTTCCAGGAGTGTATGTCGTCTTACGTATTTGTCTCGCACCGAGATTTACAGTGATTCTAAGAGCAATGCAGCTGAAATAAGTTGTTTTAGGAGTTCCAAAATGTTGTCTTCCAATTTAAATCCTCATCAATATGGACCCCTAAGAATTTTGAAGTTTCCATCCTCTTAATTTCTTCCTCACCATGCGTTATACGTATCATTGGTCTAGTACCCCTAGATGTTCGGAACTGTATACATTGTGTTGTTTTAAAACTGCGAGTGAGACCATTCGCACAAAATCAGTCATATGTACTTTTAAGTTGTTTACCATTTCTTCTGTTTTTGTTCGTATGCTTGGATTGATTACAATACTGTGTCATCTGTAAACAGAAATAATTCTGCTTATTGTATACTAGACGGAAGATCATGTACATATATCAGAAACCTTGAACCTGGCGGAATCCTACATGTGATTTCTGCACAATCAGAATTATGTCCGTGGACTACATTGCTTCAGGGATACTTTTCGAGAATTTTGTTAGGCGCGTGGTCTCGTCTGGCTTCTTACGGAGTGTTTCAACTTCGTTTGCTTTCAAGTTCCTATTTATGTTATTATCTATGCTGCGCTGAAAATACGACGACCATTTTCCATAAATTGCCCGCATCTCGTGGTCGTGCGGTAGCGTTCTCGCTTCCCACGCCCGGGTTCCCGGGTTCGATTCCCGGCGGGGTCAGGGATTTTCTCTGCCTCGTGATGGCTGGGTGTTGTGTGCTGTTCTTAGGTTAGTTAGGTTTAAGTAGTTCTAAGTTCTAGGGGACTTATGACCACAGCAGTTGAGTCCCATAGTGCTCAGAGCCATTTGAACCATTTTCCATAAATTGCGGCAACTGTATATGGTTCAAATGGCTCTGAGCACTATGGGACTCAACTGCTGAGGTCATTAGTCCCCTAGAACTTAGAACTAGTTAAACCTAACTAACCTAAGGACATCACACACATCCATGCCCGAGGCCGGATTCGAACCTGCGACCGTAGCGGTCTCGCGGTTCCAGACTGCAGCGCCAGAACCGCGCGGCCACTTCGGCCGGCGGCAACTGTATATTTTGCGATAACGCGACAAGATGTGAATTCCATGATGTGCATTGAACTGGTACGGCTGCGTGTGTGTGAGTTCCAACGTAAAATAGGGTTCCAGTACAGGAGGTTACGATAGACGTTGAAATGAAACACTTGTATTGGAATTCTTTGTAAATTCCAAAATGTTTTTTTTTTAATTTAAATTCTCATCATTATGGACCCCTAAGAATTTTGAAGTTTTCATCCTCTTTATTTCTTCCTCATCAGGAGCACAGGTGGAACAAAATAATCCCGTAATGCATACACACAGCGTTGGCAGTGATAGGGAAGGCGCTGAGTGCCACTAGCATAGCCGTGAATGTGTGTGCTACATGTCGCCGAAATGCCGTGTGAAGATTCGCCGCCGGCCGCTGTGGCCGAGCGGCTCTAGGCGCTTCAGTCCGGAACCGCGCTGCTGCTACGCTCGGAGGTTCGAATCCTGGGTCGGGCATGGATGTTTGTGATGTCCTTAGGTTAGTTAGGTTTAAGTAGTTCTAAGTTGTAGGTGACTGATGACCTCAGATGGTAAGTCCCATAGAGCTCAAAGCCATTTGAACCATTTTTTTTTAGATTCGCCCTGTTTGCAAAGCGCCTCCCACTCAGTGGTTTCCGTAGTTGTGGAATGAGGTCGAAGGCGCATGCTCTGAGTAAGGTGATTGGGGAAGATCCATCTTGTAGCAGGGCAGCTTCACACTGAATGTTTGAGGCTCTGGTACCGAGCTATCTTCACATGCAATCACAATCTGTTGCTTGATCCCCATAATGTTTGCCGCGGGCTTTAGAATGTATGTATGGCGATTACAGTGACCATAAATTCGCACGATATGCCATAGTTGCCATCACTGACGGAATGACCGTCGTCTCTGCACAACGGAGCTAAAGTCGGCAGCGTGCACGGTGTGTCTTATCTTATGCTCAAGAATTATGACGTTTTTGGAAAATGAACATCTCCTCTATAAAAACAGCATGGATTCCGCAAACAGAGATCCTGCCAAACTCAGCTCGCCCTGTTCCTCCATGAGATCCACAGCGCAGTGGACAACGGCGCCCAGGCTGATGCCGTGTTCCTTGATTTCAGTAAGGCATCTGACACCGTCCCGCGTTGACGTTTAATGAAAAAAAATAGAGCTTACGGAGTATCGGAGCAGACCTGCGATTGCCTTCAAGACTTTCTTGCAGATAGAACTCAAAGCGTCGTTTTTAAGGGAACTAAATCGACAGATGTAAAGATAATATCCGGAGCACCAGAGGGAAGTGTGATAGGACGGTTGCTGTTTACAATATATATAAATGGTCTAGTAGAAAGCGTTCTATGCTTTTTAAGGCTATTCGCAGATGATGCAGTTGTCGATACCAAATTAGCAACGCCAAAAGATTGTAAGATTTTGCAGAACGACGTGCAGAGAATTGATGAATGTTGCATGCTCTGGCAGTTGACCCTGAACGCAAATAAATGTAACATATTGCACATACATAGGAAAAGAAATCCACTATTGTACAGCTACACTATTGATGACAAACAGCTGGAGACAGCGTCTGCCGTAAAATATCTAGGCGTAACTATCCACAGCGACCTTAAGTGGAATGACCGTATAAAACAGATAGTGGGAAAGGCACACACCAGGCTCAGACTGCTTGGAAGAATCTGAAGGAAATGTAACTCATTCACGAAAGTAGTGTCAGGCGCTTGTTCGCCCGATTCTGGAGTATTGTTCATCTATCAGGGATCCCTATCAGATAGGACTGATAGAGAAGATACCGAGCGTGGTGGCGCAGTGGTTAGCACACTGGACTCGCATTCGAGAGGACGACGGTTCAAACCCGTCTCCGGCCATCCTGATTTAGGTTTCGCGTGATTTCCCTAAATCGTTTCGGGCAAATTCCGGGATGGTTCCTTTGAAAGGGCACGGCTGATTTCCTTCCCTAATCCGAGCTTGTACTCCGTCTCTAAAGACCTCGTTGTCGACGGGACGCTAAACTCTAATCTGCTGCTCCTCCTGATACAGGAGATAGAGAAGATCCAACGAAGAGCGGCGCGCTTCATCATCGGATCGCTTAGCTGGCGAGAGAGCGTTACGGAGGTACTAAACAAACTCCGCTGACAAACGTTACAAGAGAGGCGTTGTGCATCACGAAGAGATTTACTATTGAAATTCCGAGACAGCAGGAGGAATCAGACAACATGTTTCTTCCCCCCCCCCCCCCCCCCCCTCCACATACATCTCGCGTATTGACTACGGAGAGAAAATTCG
The DNA here is from genome assembly GCF_023898315.1 of Schistocerca nitens. Taxonomy (NCBI): domain Eukaryota; kingdom Metazoa; phylum Arthropoda; class Insecta; order Orthoptera; family Acrididae; genus Schistocerca; species Schistocerca nitens. Next base: position 229,253,861 of record NC_064615.1, on the reverse strand, counting down.
AGAAATTAGAGCTAATACAAAGGCTTAGCGACAATCATTCTTCCCACGCACTATTCACGAGTGGAACAGGGTTGAGGGGATCAGACAGTGGTACCGAAAGTACCCTCCGCCACACGCCATTAGGTGGCTTACGGAGTATGATGTAGATGTAGACGTATCCCATTCACTCACATTATGTTACGGACACTGTGTGGTGGCAGCCAGCTGAGAGCGTAAAAATATCAAACACCCAAGGACAGAGGAGCGTTGCGGTGGGAAAAAGGGGAAGGGGAGGTGGCCAGGCCGGTGGAGAGGGGGGGGGGAGGACAAGCTACGGCATCATCTCGCAGGACTGGCAGCCTGTGTCCGCTATCTGATCAATAGTGTCCGGACACCTTTATGTAATGCGGAACTCACCGCTACATGTCTGGAGACGCAGATCAGCCCGTATAAAAGGAGGCAAACAGTATTACGTTGTCAGTGGAGAAGAAGTAACAGCTTAATGGGTCGGTCAGGAGAGATCGCTGTGAGCGTAGTCACTGGACATCGGGGATCATTTCGGCTCTTCTATGATTGCCCAAGTCGACTCTTGGTGATGTGAATGTGAAGGGGAAACGTGAAAGAACAACAACAGCTAAACCAAGACAAGACAGAGCTCACGCAGCCAAGGACAGGGACCGTGCAGTATTGGTGGTTGTAGAAAACGCCGCGCGACATCATCAGAAGTGATCACTCGTGAGTCGCAAACCGCTACCAGCTGTCCAGCTAGCACAATGACTGTGCGTAGAGATGTGAAGTGAATGTGTACAACGGTCGAGCGGCTCGTCGTAAGTCTGTCTGTTTGCTCAGTGCTTGCCAATAGTTGAAGTTGAATAAACAGTGATGCCACTGGACAGTGCGTGACTCCAAACGAGTGATTTGGAGAGATCAATCGCGCTGTGTCTTATCCATTCCAACGGAAGAGTGTGGGCGTGGCGAGTTCCTGGAAAACGTTACCGGCCGTAATACGAAGTACGTGAAAAGTTTCTTGATGATTGGGCTTGCAGTGAAATGTATATCTTGAAAGGACGTAGTAAGTAAGGTTCCGGTATCACTAATTCAAATGGCTCTGAGCACTATGGGACTTAACTTCTGAGGTCATCAGTCCCCTAGAACTTCGAACTACTTAAACCTAACTAACCTAAGGACACCACACACATCCATGACCGAGGTAGGATTCGAACCCGCGACCATAGCGGTCGCGCGGTTTCAGACTATAGCGCCTAGAACCGGTCGGCCACCCCGGCCGGCTCCGGTATCACTGCTTAACACATTTAGTCATTGTTATGACAGCTGTTTCGGAAGATCTCCGTTCTCAAGTAAGTCTACGGTGTGCTGATGTATATATAACACATGGTGTTACTGTATCTGGTGACTGTTCTCGTCACGATTTCGCGTGAAATTCTAAAATATCGATTTCACGTCGATTCTGTGTTGTTTTATACAGCGTGGCGAAATATTTTGATATGATAATATGATGCGAACTGTCAAAAAATTACAAGAAATATGTACCATGTTATGTCAGAACTTTAAGCCACACTGTATAAAACAGGACAAAATCGACGTGAAATAGATATTTTAGAATTTAACGTGAAATATAACGAGAACAGTCACCATATACAGGCAGACCAAATGTTAATATATACGTCAGGGCAACGCAGACGAACTTGGAAATCTTCCAAAACAGCTGTCGTAATCAATAAATGTTTCAGGCAGTGATACTGAAACCTTACTTACACGAAATGTATTTGCATTTTCGAATACGGAGAATCATCAGCTGTATAATGGAATGACGACGATGAAAATTTGTGCCAGACCGGGTCTGGAACCCGGATTTCTCGCTTTACGCCTTAAACTCTTTGGCTGTCCGTGCACGGCTCAAGGCCAACTCAAACTTCATATGTAGTCGTTTCTGTGTCATAGCCTGTACTCGTACACCGTTATGTAATTCACGTACTGGGGAAGACGGTTTAATTGAAAGTCACTGCCCGGTATCGGCAGATAAATACGATATTACAGTGCCTGTGAACGATTCAAAGATCCTTCAGACATGCATGCATGTCCGAAAAGAGCAGGCACGGCGGCAGCTACATCAGTTATGTAATACATGAAATATATTCACCCTTGCGAATAAGAACAACCATCCGCTGTATAAGGGAATGACAACAACGAAACTTTGTGCCGGACTGAGACGCTAACTCGGATTCCCCGCTGTTCGTTAGCGGCCCCCTTAACCGCTTTCATTATTTTTTTTTTCCTATTTTGTTCGTGATTGTGCTTTGCATTTGGTCTGGACGGACATCACTTGACACCATTTTAAGTTCATCGCTGATTCATTTACTCTTTTTTTTCTTACAGAGGGCACCACTTTGGTTCTCCTTGCACGACTCACGGCCAGACCCAAACTTCCAAATTTCATCGTTGCTACGTCTCAACCCGAACCCGTATACACATTATTTAATTTGTAATTCCCGCATGCATCTCCAAAGGAATACTGCATAGTTATTCTTCAGAACAGAGACATTGCAATATCTACCATATGTAGTGCCAACAGTGAAGTACGTAAGATGTGGTGCTGCGGTATTCGCGGGTTTATCGTGTTTAGGGTGATGTCCTTCATTGCGCTTAAGAAAACGCCAAATGCGAAAGGGTGTGAACACACTTTACGGCATTGTGTACTGCGTCCAGTGGAGAAACAGTACAGAGACTATGACTGTGTCAGCGTGACAATTGATCCTGCTTCAAAGCATCATGTGTGAGGCAATGGTCTGTGGGCAGTTACATTCCTGAGATGGAGTAGCCTGCCCATATACCCAACCTGCATCCAGTGCAACACCTTTGGGATGAGTAAGAACGTCGACTTCGCGGTGTAGCTTGCTCGCCAGGTTTCGAGAGGGTGCGTTTCTGGATGAGGTATCGAATATATTGCTTCCCCCTACTTATACCTCCCGAGGAGATCACGAATGTAAAATTAGAGAGATTCGAGCGCGCACGGAGGCTTTCAGACAGTCGTTCTTCCCGCGAACCATACGCGACTGGAACAGAAAAGGGAGGTAATGACAGTGGCACGTAAAGTGCCCTCCGCCACACACCGTTGGGTGGCTTGCGGAGTATAAATGTAAATGTAGATGTAGACCCTGGCGTCCAACATCAGAATCTTCTTTGGTTTCGGCACTTGAGGAAGAATGGACAGCCATTCTTCCAGAGACATTCCGACACTCCATTGAAAGTGTCGCTAACAGAGTTCGAGCTATCATAAAGGCGATTGGTGGACACGTCCGATATTAATATCCATTAAGTGGTGTCCGGACACTTTTGGCAAGATAGTGCACGTGCGTTTGCGGAAGCAGAACCTACAGGCAGCCAAAAGTATCATTAATTCTCTCTGGAAATGTGAGAATCATGGACTAGCATTAGTCACTCCACGCATTTCAGTATAAGAAAAGAAAACCACGAGAAACACACAACTCTAAGGAAAGTGGAGAACACAAAGCATTGGGTAATGCTACAGCGTAGTTGCTTGTTAAGGTCGACAACGTCGCAAACCTGGTAAATCAGGCCCGACCCCTACCGGTATCTTAGCCAATCATAGTCCGAAGAACCATTCCCACCACCTAAAACAGCAAGTTTAAAGTGCCCGCATAATACTTGCTGTTAACAACAGTAATGAGCTCACCCTTGCATTCGTAGCTGATCGCTTCTGTCTCTGGTTTGACTGTCCGGCAGTGTCAGCAATACGTTAGCAGTGATACACAGTACTGTGGCTAGGTTTCTTATGAATGGTTGGCGAATACGCTGATGAGCCAAAACATTATGACCACTTGTTTAACAGCTTGTTTATCCGTCTTTGGAAAGAAATACATAACTGATTCTGCGTATCAGGGATCATACACTTTTTTGGTAGGTTTGTGGAGGTATATGGCATTAGATGTCTACGCTCAGGTCATGTAATTCACGTAAACAACGGGCCGCTGATATGCACACACGGTGATGTCGCCTGATAGCGACCCAGATGGGTTCCATAGTATTTACGAGGTGCGGCTAGAAAAAAACCGGACTGATGCTGGAAAAAACATTTATTTACAATTATTTACAATTTCATCTTATCTCCTTCAATGTACTCTCCTCCTCGGTCTCTACACCGCTCCATACGAATTTTCCACTGTTCATAGCAATGCTGCAGATCATTTTCGGTAAGTCCATACATTACTTCCGTCGCTTTTTCTTTTACTGCTTCAACAGTCTCAAATCTAGTTCCTTTCAAAGCTGACTTGACTTTAGGGAAAAGAAAAAAGTCACAGGGGGCCAAATCAGGTGAGTAGGGTGGATGATCTAAGATGGGAATGTTGTGTTTTGCCAAAAACGTCTTCACTGACAACGCACTGTGAGCTGGGGCATTGTCTTGGTGAAGGATCCATGACTTTTTTCTCCACAAATCGTTCCGTTTTCTCCGTACTCGCTCACGTAGGGTAGCCAGGACGCTAATGTAGTAATGTTGATTCACTGTTTGTCCCTCTGGTACCCAATCAATGTGCACAATCCCTTTGATGTAAAAAAAAAAACAATCATCATTGCCTTGAATGTCGATTTTGACATTCGTGCTTTTTTTGTCGTGGAGAACCAGGAGTTTTCCAATGCATCGATTGGCGTTTAGTTTCGGGATCGTAAGTAAAAAACCACGATTCATCGCAAGTAATAACATTTTGTAAGAAGGTGGGATCACTTTCAGTGTTTTCCAGGATGTCACAACAAATCATTCTTCGGCGTTCCTTCTGTTCAATTGTGAGACACTTTGGAACCATTTTTGAACACACTTTGTTCATGTTGAAACTTTCATGAAGAATCTGCCTAACACTTTCCTTGTCAACTCCTGTTAACGCAGACACTGCTCTGATTGTTAAACGGCGATCTTGTCGAACAAGTTTACCGATTTTTTCAATGTTTGCATCAGTTTTTGCTGACAATGGTCTGCCAGTGCGAGTGTCATCACTGGTGTCTTCGCGGCCATCTTTAAATCGTTTAAACCACTCAAACACTTGTATTCGCGATAAACAATCATCGCCGTACACTTGTTGTAACATTACAAACGTTTCACTTGCAGATTTTCCTAGTTTGAAACAAAATTTGATGTTAACACGCTGTTCTTTCTGTACACTCAACATTTTCCGACGCACAGACAAAACGTCAACTACTTAAAACAGACGCCACGGGCAGACTGAGTGGAGGAGGCAGATGAAACTCGAGCAGTAGGCGGAGCGAGAGTCACGTGACAGGCCACGCGACTTTCAGCCTTATTGCATTCATTTTATTGTTTCACCAGTACTAGTCCGGTTTTTTTCTAGCCACACCTCGTACATCGGGCAAATTAGGTAGCCGAGACGTCAACTTGAGTTCACTATAATGCTTATCAAACCACTGTAGCACGGTTCTGTATCCGAGACACTGTCGATTATACTGCTGAAATATGATATCGCCGTCGGGGAAGACATTTAAGCATGAAGCGATGCAGGTGGTTTGCAGCTGTCAGCGTGTCTTCGATCACTGCCATAGGTCCCACGCAAGCACAGTAGAATGTCTCCCACAGCATAATACTGCTCTCACTAGGCTGCGTCTGTGGAGCGCTGCAGGTTTCGAGTCGCTGTTCACTTCGATGACTGCGTTTATGGAGATAGCCATCGATCTAGTGTAGCTAAATGTGATTCACCCGAAGACACGAAGCTTTTCCATTGATCGACTGTCGTATCCTGATAGTCTCGTGCCCACTGCAGTCGTAATTGACGATGTTATTGGATCAACATGTGAACACGTAGATGTGGTCAGATATTCAACAATGTGCTCCGAAAAGTTTGTGCGTGCACCGGCATTGTGCTCTTTCGACAGGGATGCCACAGGTCACCATCTATCCTACTTTACAGAGCAGACAAACCTATGAGCCCCACGTGCTGTGAAGAATCGTGGACGTCTTAGCGCCTGGTGGTAGTTTCACTGTCCTACCTCTTTCCGTAGATGCTTCCAACATTAGCACATGAACATTCGACCGCCTTCGCCGTTTTCGAGATACTGAAAATGGCTCTGAGCACTATGGGACTCAACATCTGAGGTCATCAGTCCCCTAGAACTTAGAACTACTTAAACCTAACAAACCTAAGGACATCACACACAAATCAGGATTCGAACCTGCGACCGTACCGGTCGCGCGGGTCCAGACTGAAGCGCCTAGAACCGCTCGGCCACACCGGCCGGCTCGAGATACTCGTTCACAGGCTCTGCGTAATAATAATCTGCCCTTTGTCAAAGTTATTTATCTCAATGGATATCTACATCTACATCCATACTCCGCAAGCCACCTGACGGTGTGTGACGGAGGGTACCTTGAGTACCTGTATCGGTTCTCCCTTGTATTCCAGTCTCATATTGTTCGTGGAAAGAAAGATTGTCGGTATGCCTCTGTGTGGGCTCTAACCTCTCTGATTTTATCCTCATGGTCTCTTCGCGAGATATACGTAGGAGGGAGCAATATTCTGCTTGACTCCTCGGTGAAGGTATGTTCTCGAAACTTTAACAAAAGCCCGTACCGAGCTACTGACCGTCTCTCCTGCAGAGTCTTCCACTGGAGTTTATCTATCATCTCCGTAACGCTTTCGCGATTACTAAATGATCCTGTAACGAAGCGCGCTGCTGTCCGTTGGATCTTCTCTATCTATTCTATCAACCCTATCTGGTACGGATCCCACACCGGTGAGCAGTATTCAAGCAGTGGGCGAACAATTGTACTGTAATCCTTAGGATTCTTCCAATGAATCTCAGTCTGGCATCTGCTTTACCGACGATTAATTTTATATGGTCATTCCATTTTAAATCACTCCTAATGCCTACTCCCTTCCCCATTTGTAGCCCATATCTTCGCTACGGTGATCCCTGTCCGTATCTGCACCGCTTACATACTTTCGTTAGCGCGTGACGTGCCCTCAGTGCCACCAGGCGACATCCAAGATGAGGACTTTTAGGCAGAATGCGATCTTTCAGTTTCTGCAACAGTTCAAATGGTTCAAATGGCTCTGAGCACTATGGGACTCAACATCTTAGGTCATAAGTCCCCTAGAACTTAGAACTACTTAAACCTAACCAACCTAACGACATCACACACACCCATGCCCGAGGCAGGATTCGAACCTGCGACCGTAGCAGTCCCGCGGTTCCGGACTGCAGCGCCAGATTCTGCAACAGTCATTTCTCGCTACCCAACGACCATTTCACCCCTAATCAGTTAGTTTGTGAAGACTAATCCGTGAGAATTCTAGAAAAGCAATAGTCATCCTTTCCCTAAAAATGAATTTTTCCTTCTTTGGCGTACTTGCATCCTCTGTTACCTATTGTTTTGACAGCAACTTCATCTGTGTCGTATGATTATGAATCACATCGTTGGTTATACATGTAGCCTTCATTGTTAGGTATGTAGTACCGGCGTGCTAAAGGGTAAAATTAAAGTTATAAAAAGTTTCTAGAGCATAAATTATGAAAAGAAATACATGAGTCAGAAAATAATACCGTTTTATGCCCGCGTCCACATAAAAGTATGCTAGGCGATGATGCTATGTCGAAAGTAGTTTGAACAGAGTATTACAGAATAGCAGCTTTTAGCGATATAAAAAAAATGTCTTTCATACATCTTGTCGAAGCTGTGAATCACAATTTAAAGAAGAATCTTGAGTAATTTTTGTTGAAATGTTTGTGATCCATGGTTAAAAGACCTGTGGAAAGCTTTATCATGTCCGAAGCTTTGGAGTAATTCTTGGCGTTTACGACATATGGAAATGTCTGCAATGAATGTGAACACCTTCAATCAGTAGTGACTAAGTGTGGCATCGTGAATGTGTCATTGTCGCACATGTTTCTCGATACTCTGAGTACTCATTTCTTTCAGTGAACACACTGTCTTTTTCTTCATTTTTGTATCAAACATACGGTTGGCCAGATGCAGTTTTCCAGGCGTTCACTTCTCAGCTATCGTCTTCGTTTCTGAAATCATTAACGATCTGCTTTATATACTACTACTACTAATAATAATAATGATTTCATGTGTCTCAAGGGCCAACGGGTGCAAGACTTTCAGTTTGATACGACTTGGGAGAGTTGCGTGTCTCTGATGTACCCCAGTTATCCAATCGGGGGAAGGGACCTACAATTTAAAGTGGAATCCTAACGACGTATCTTTCCCTGCGACTCCACACATTGTTGAGAGGTGATGGCTAAGGATGGCGGTTATCGCTGGAGCAATCGGATTTCGGTTATATTGGCTTTTCTCCATACCAGTTTAAACTGAGTGTTAAACCTGGGCAACACAGCCGTTTCTGAAATAATCGACTATCAGTTTTTTATTCTTATTATTTCCTTGAATAAATTTAGAAATCGAAAAGAGACTGATAAATTTTGAGTCCCTCCGTTTCAAGATACATAGAACCAAAATACTAAATTAAATAGGCAAATAAAAGAACACTTAGTCCGTCCACCGTTCACTGCTTTTCTCGAAAAGTGATAACTGGTTGAATACTACAAAAAAATCACCAGTAGTCTCATACTGATTCTATTTTTTTGAAACTCTGCTTCAAAATCATGTTGTAATCGAGGAGTCTATTTTGGTATTACGAATATTCAGTGTTAAAGGGTGAAAACTGAGGTTAAAGAACTCTGTTTTTCGTGTTAATTTGTACGTTTTCAAGGACTACAAGCTTTCTATTTTTGCTATATACTGTGAATTAACTGCTGTTAAGTTTTTAATTTATTACTTTTACCATAATTTCCTTTCTCTTCTATTATCATGGAGATGTCAGACAAATCTTTTTTAAAGCAACAACGAAAACTTTTTGCACTGCTACTAGGGCTACCTGATATTTCTGTTTCTTACTCGGTTAGTGAACGCATTATTGTGGCCAAGATAGATACGAAGCCCACACCTACTACAGTAGTACAAGTTTATATGCCAACTAGCTCTGCAGATGACGAAGAAATTGAAGAAATGTATGATGAAATAAAAGAAAGTATTCAGATAGTGAAGGGAGACGAAAATTTAATAGTCATGGGTGACTGGAATTAGAGTGTAGGAAAAGGGAGAGAAGGAAACGTAGTAGGTGAATATGGATTGGGGGTAAGAAATGAAAGAGGAAGCCGTCTGGTAGAATTTTGCACAGAGCATAACTTAATCATAGCTAACACTTGGTTTAAGAATCATGATAGAAGGTTGTATACATGGAAGAACCCTGGAGATACTAAAAGGTATCAGATAGATTATATAATGGTAAGACAGAGATTCAGGAATCAGGTTTTAAATTGTAAGACATTTCCAGGGGCAGATGTGGACTCTGACCACAATCTATTGGTTATGACCTGTAGATTAAAACTGAAGAAACTGCAAAAAGGTGGGAATTTAAGGAGATGGGACCTGGATAAACTGAAAGAACCAGAGGTTGTACAGAGTTTCAGGGAGAGCATAAGGGAACAATTGACAGGAATGGGGGAAAGAAACACAGTAGAAGAAGAATGGGTAGCTTTGAGGGATGAAGTAGTGAAGGCAGCAGAGGATCAAGTAGGTAAAAAGACGAGGGCTAGTAGAAATCCTTGGGTAACAGAAGAAATATTGAATTTAATTGATGAAAGGAGAAAATATAAAAATGCAGTAAATGAAGCAGGCAAAAAGGAATACAAACGTCTCAAAAATGAGATCGACAGGAAGTGCCAAATGGCTAAGCAGGGATGGCTAGAGGACAAATGTAAGGATGTAGAGGCTTATCTCACTAGGGGTAAGATAGATACTGCCTACAGGAAAATTAAAGAGACCTTTGGTGATAAGAGAACCACTTGTATGAACATCAAGAGCTCAGATGGAAACACAGTTCTAAGCAAAGAAGGGAAAGCAGAAAGGTGGAAGGAGTATATAGAGGGTCTATACAAGGGCGATGTACTTGAGGACAATATTATGGAAATGGAAGAGGATGTGGATGAAGATGAAATTGGAGATACGATACTGCGTGAAGAGTTTGACAGAGCACTGAAAGACCTGAGTCGAAACAAGGCCCCCGGAGTAGACAACATTCCATTGGAACTACTGACGGCCTTGGGAGAGCCAGTCCTGACAAAACTCTACCATCTGGTGAGCAAGATGTATGAAACAGGCGAAATACCCTCAGACTTCAAGAAGAATATAATAATTCCAATCCCAAAGAAAGCAGGTGTTGACAGATGTGAGAATTACCGAACAATCAGTTTAATAAGCCACAGCTGCAAAATACTAACACGAATTCTTTACAGACGAATGGAAAAGCTAGTAGAAGCCGACCTCGGGGAAGATCAGTTTGGATTCCGTAGAAATACTGGTACACGTGAGGCAATACTGACCTTACCACTTATCTTAGAAGAAAGATTAAGGAAAGGCAAACCTACGTTTCTAGCATTTGTAGACTTAGAGAAAGCTTTTGACAATGTTGACTGGAATACTCTCTTTCAAATTCTAAAGGTGGCAGGGGTAAAATACAGGGAGCGAAAGGCTATTTGCAATTTGTACAGAAACCAGATGGCAGTTATAAGAGTCGAGGGACATGAAAGGGAAGCAGTGGTTGGGAAGGGAGTAAGACAGGGTTGTAGCCTCTCCCCGATGTTATTCAATCTGTATATTGAGCAAGCAGTAAAGGGAACAAAAGAAAAATTCGGAGTAGGTATTAAAATCCATGGAGAAGAAATAAAAACTTTGAGGTTCGCCGATGACATTGTAATTCTGTCAGAGACAGCAAAGGACTTGGAAGAGCAGTTGAACGGAATGGATGGTGTCTTGAAAGGAGGATATAACATCAACAAAAGCAAAACGAGGATAATGGAATGTAGTCGAATTAAGTCGGGTGATGTTGAGGGTATTAGATTAGGAAATGAGACACTTAAAGTAGTAAATGAGTTTAGCTATTTGGGGACCAAAATAACTGATGATGGTCGAAGTAGAGAGGATATATAATGTAGACTGGCAATGGCAAGGAAAGCGTTTATGAAGAAGAGAAATTTGTTAACATCGAGTATAGATTTAAGTGTCAGGAAGTCGTTTCTGAAAGTATTTGTATGGAGTGTAGCTATGTATGGAAGTGAAACATGGACGGTAAATAGTTTGGACAAGAAGAGAATAGAAGCTTTCGAAATGTGGTGCTACAGAAGAATGCTGAAGATTAGATGGGTAGATCACATAACTAATGAGGAGGTACTGAGTAGGATTGGGGAGAAGAGGAGTTTGTGGCACAACTTGACCAGAAGAAGGGATCGGTTGGTAGGGCATGTTCTGAGGCATCAAGAGATCACCAATTTAGTATTGGAGGGCAGCGTGGAGGGTAAAAATCGTAGGGGGAGACCAAGAGATGAATACACTAAGCAGATTCAGAAGGATGTTGGTTGCAGTAGGTACTGGGAGATGAAGAAGCTTGCACAGGATAGAGTAGCATGGAGAGCTGCATCAAACCAGTCTCAGGACTGAAGACCGCAACAACAACAGCAAAAAATAAAAACTACTTGACACTTGTTATAACACACAAATACCGAAAAATACCCGTTATTCAGAACTTAGATACAGCTATCTGTTTTTCCCATCCCTAGTGTAAGATAGATTAAAGGCAGACTGAAAATTCCATGGTACGGTCAGGATTCGATCCAGCGACATCTCACTTCGCAGGCACGCACTTCGCCGTTAGACCACCACCCCCGATTACTTTACATAATTATATCTAGAAATACCCCAGCGGCTTATTCTGTTCTTTGTTAGATTTTTTTCTCGTTGATTCGCTGATGAGCGTCTTCATTCCTTACTCGATTAATCCATTAGACCGTCAGAGGAGTCTACCTCCGTGTAAATGAGTGGATGGGAAATGACATACACAAGTAATCGCACTTTTACACTACAAAGCACCGCTCCTCAGTTTCTTTATATATATCATCAGTATGACATTTGGTGCAACCCGTCACGAATTCCTCTCCTGTGCCAACCTCTTCATCTCAGGGTAGCACCTACAAATTATACCCTTAATCATTTGCTGGATGTGTTCCAATCTCTGTCTTCCTCTACAGCTTTTACTCTCTACAGCTTTCCTCTAGTTCCATGGAAGTTATTGCGTCAAGTCTTAACAGATGTCCTACCATCCTCTCCCTTCCACTTGTCAGTCTTTTCATATATTGCTTTCCTCGCCGATTCTCCGTAGCAACTTCTTATTCCCCATCCTATCAGTCCACCAGATTTTCAAATTTCTGCTATAGCATCACCCCTCAAATGCTTCAGTTCTCTTCTGCTCCTGTTTTCCCACAGTCCATGTTTCACTATCATTCAGTGCGGTTCTCCAAACGTACATTCTCAGGAATTCCAGCCGTCGCAGCCTGCTTATTATTTCAGTATACTAGTAACAGTTTGACCTTTAACGTAGTGTGAAACTGAATATGTCAAACAATGTAATTAAGCTCTGAACTCAAAAATTAATTAATTTTTTACCATTTCTGTACAATTAGAATTGACAAAGGCTGACCTACTAGTTATTCAAGATGACAAATAACATTTTCTGTAATTTAACTTTCGTAAATATCGGTGACAGTGGCAAAACGAAATATATGACAACCGTCATTTGCGTGAATGTGGCTTCCACGTTTCTGTGAATTCTGCGTTCCATGTAGAGTTCCACTCTAATTAGAGTGACAAATCGGCTTAAAAAGGATGTCGTAAAATACACAAAATGTCAAAACAACTGAGCTGCACTGTTTTCTGAGGATGACGGATTCCATTTAAGGACGCCGCGCTGCCAGTATCCTGTTATCTGAGTAGGTTTTTGTACGTCCAACACAAGGCAGGTAATACACAGTGTGTATCATAATTAACGCTACAAATGCATACATTAGAAAGTGCGCGATACTAGAATCAAAAAAGTACCAGTAAATACTGGCTCTAAAAAGCCTACCTTATGAGCTTCGACGCTTTGAAACACGTCTCCTATATTGAACAAGTGCTCATGGTTCTAGAGGTGTGCTCTTTAGAGTCCGTGTTAACTCGACATTTTTTCTTATTTTGGTCCATATTACCTCCTCCAAAAATATGGAAAGTAAAGAGATTGCAGCAGAAGAGATTTGCTTGACAGTATTGGAGATGAGAAAGTGTACATAGTTCTTAAGGTATGTTGTTTGGAGCCTATGTTCATTGAGACATTTCTGCTTCTGGTATAGTGTACTTACGCCGTTACTTATCATACGCCCTGTATAAATTAGCAGTGAAACTGGTGTGGTTTCGTATTTAACCCAGTCGAAGAGAACGACTGCACGAGGAGGAAACGAAAAAGACTGAGGAGCGCTTTTGAGAAAGGAAATACCGTAGAAGTTTCAAACCGAAGTTTTCAACGTCTATGAAATGAGCAGTTTACAATCAGTTAGCTACCCGGTTACATGTATGGTAGTCAATATGGATGTTGACACGAAATCCATTCATAACCTGAATACTGCTCAGAGTGCACTGGGTACATAAATATTGGGGAATGTTACGAAGTTGTTGTTGTGGTCTTCGGTCCAAAGACTGGATTGATGCAACTCTCCATGCGACTCTATCTTGTGCAAGCTTTTCCAACTCCACGTATCTACTGCAACCTACATCCTTCTGAATCTGCTTACTGTATTCATCTCTTGGTCTCCCTCTACGATTTTTACCCTCCACGCTGTCCTCCAATACTAAATTGGTGATCCCTGATGCCCCAGAACATATCCTACCAACCGATCTCTTCTTCTAGTCAAGTTGTGCCACAAATTTCTGTTCTCCCCAATTCTCATTAGTTACGTGATTTACCCATCTAATCTACAGCATTCTTCCGTAGCACCACATTTCGAAAGCTTCTATTATCTTCTTCTCTCAACTGTTTATCGTCCATGTTTCACTTCCATATACTTTCAGAAACGACTTCCTGACATTTAAATCTATATTCGTTGGTAACAAATTTCTCTTCTTCAGAAACACTTTCTTTGCCATTGCCATTCTACATTTCATACCTTCTCTACTTCGATCATCATCAGTTATTTTGCTCCCCAAATAGCAAAACTCATCTACTACTTTAAGTGTCTCATTTCCTAACCTAATTCCCTCAGCATCACCCGATTTAATTCGACTACATTCCATTATCCTCGTTTTGCTTTTGTTGATGTTCATCTTAGATCCTCCTTTCAAGACACTGTCCATTCCGTTCAACTGCTCTTTCAGGTCCTTTGCTGTCTCTGACAGAACTACAATGTCATCGGCGAACCTCAAAGTTTTTATTTTTTCTCCATGGATTTTAATTCTTACTCCGACTTTTTCTTTTGTTTCCTTTACTGCTAGCTCAATACACAGATTGAATAACATTTGGAATACGCTAAAACCTTGTCTCACTCCATTCCCAATCACTGCTTCCCTTTCATGCCACTCGACTCTTATAACTGCCATCTGGTTCCTGCACAAATTGTAAATAGCCTTTCGCTCCCTGTATTTTACTCCTGCCACCTTCAGAATTTGAAAGAGAGTATTCCAGTAAATATTGCCAAAAGATATCTCTAAGTCCACAAATGCTAGAAACGTATGTTTGCCTTTCCTTAATCTATCTTCTAAGATAAGTCGTAGGATCAGTACTGCGTCACATGTTCCAACATTTCTATGGAATCCAAACTGATCATTCCCGAGGTCGGCTTCTACTAGTTTTTCCATTCGTCTGTAAAGAATTCGCTTAAGTCTTTTGCAGCCGTGATTTATTAAACTGATAGGCCAGTAATTTTCACATCTGTCAACAACTTTTTTCTTTGGGATTGGAATTATTATATTCTTCTTGAACTCTGACGGTATTTCGCCTGTCTCATACATCTTGCTCACCAGATGCTAGACGCGGCTGCTACGGTCGCAGGTTCGAATCCTGCGTCGGGCATGGATGTGTGTGATGTCCTTGGGTTACTTAGGTTTAAGTAGTTGTAAGTCTAGGGGACTGATGACCTCAGATGTTAAGTCCCATACTGCTTAGAGCCATTTGAACCAGATGGTAGAGTTTTGTCAGGGCTGGCTCTTCCAAGGCTATTAGTAGTTCTAATGGAATGTTGTCTACTCCCGGGGCCATGTTTCGATTTAGGTCTTTCAGAACTCTGTCAAACGCTCCACACAGTATCCTATCTCCCATTTCATCTTCATCTACGTCGTCTTCCATTTCTATAAAATTACCCCCAAATACATCGCCCTTTTATAGATCCTCTACACACTCCTTCCACCTTTCTGCTTTCCCTTCTTTGCTTAGAACTGGTTTTCCATCTATGCTCTTGATATTCATACAAGCGGTTCTCTTTTCTCCAAAGGTCTCTTTAATTTTCCTGTAGGCCGTATCTATCTTACCCCTTGTGAGATAAGCCTCTACATCCTTACATTTGTCCTCTAGCCATCCCTACTTAGCCTTTTTGCACTTCCTATCGATCTCATTTTTGAGACGTTTGTATTCCTTTATGCCTGCTTCATTTACTGCATTTTTATATTTTCTCCTTCCATGAATTAAATTCAATATTTCTTCTGTTACCCAAGGATATCAACTAGCTCTCTCCTTTTTACCTACTTGATCCTCTGTTGCCTTCACTATTTCATCTCTCAGAGCTACCCACTCTTCCTCTACGGCATTTCTTTCCAGAGTTCCTTTCAATCGTTCCGTAATGCTCTCTCTGAAACTCTCTGCTACGTCTGGTTCTTTCAGTTTATCCAGGTTCCATCTCCTTAAATTCCCACCTTTTTGCAGTTTCTTCAGGTTTAATCTACATTTCATAACCAATAGATTGTGGTCAAAGTCCACATCTGCCCCTTGGAATGTCTTACAATTTAAAATATGGTTCCTAAATCTCTCTCTTATAATTATATAATCTGTCCGAAACCTCCCAGTGTCTCCAGGCCTCTTCTACTTATACAACCTTCTTTCATGATTCTTGAACCAAGTGTTAGCTATGATTAATTTATGCTCTGTGTAAAATTCTACCAGGCGGCTTCCTCTTTCCTTTCTTACCCCCATTCCATATTCACCTACTACTTTTCTTTCTCTTCCTTTTCCTCCTACCGAATTCTAGTCCAATTTCTTGTATCTCGTCATACATTTCATCATTCTCCTCGTCCTCTGCGGAGCTAGTTGTCATATAAACTTGTACACTCGTGAAATGGTCGTACTGGAAAATCCCCACTTCATCGCTACGTGGGAGGTGCTGTGTCCCATCGCTCGTACGCCGACTACAGCACTCCGTCTTCTGGCCACAAGTGGCCCATCGGGACCATCCGACCGCCGTGTCATCCTCAGAGAGGATGCGGATAGGAGGGGCGTGTGGTCAGCACACCGCTCTCCCGGTCGTTATGATGATTTTCTGTGACCGGAGCCGCTACAGTTCGGTCGAGGAGCTCCTCAATTGACATCACGAGGCTGAGAGCACCCCGAAAAACGGCAACAGCACATGGCGGCTGGATGATCACCCATCCAAGTGCCGGCCACGCCCGACAGTGCTTAACTTCGGTGATCTCACGGGAAGCCGACTATAGCACCATGCCCAAATTCACTTTCATCTTGATAGCCTGCCATTGCAGCAGTAGTAACCATGCTAACAACTGCGCCACGCACTTGTCTTATATAGGCGTTGACGACAGCAACGTCGTCTTCTGCCTGTTTAGATATCTCTGTATTAGCCGGCCGAAGTGGCCGTGCGGTTAAAGGCGCTGCAGTCTGGAACCGCAAGACCGCTACAGTCGCAGGTTCGAATCCTGCCTCGGGCATGGATGTTTGTGATGTCCTTAGGTTAGTTAGGTTTAACTAGTTCTAAGTTCTAGGGGACTAATACCCTCAGCAGTTGAGTCCCATAGTGCTCAGAGCCATTTGAACCAGCCATATCTCTGTATTTGAATATCCATACCTGTACCAGTTTCTTTGGCGTTTCAGTATATAACAGTATGTTAACAGCGCTGTGCAAAACGGTAGGATGAGAAATATTATGAGACATAACGTATTAACAACTTGGTATAAATGAATGAAAATGCGGAGTATGTTGCCAGAGGTCTTCCGGTTGTGGACATGGCGTGAAGTCATTGTGATTATAGAGCCGAATGAGCCTGGTCCCACAACACGTTGTGCAACAGGCAAGAAGAGACCCACATAAAATAGCGGATACAGATGCACTCATATTTAATGGAACTTCAAGGCACGCAATCTGATCCTCGACAATGCTACGGCGACTGCATGGGAATAGTGTCTTTGCCCGACGACCAGTTAGTTTTGATCCGTTGACACCCGCATATCGGCGGAACCGCTTGCGATGGTGCCAAGAACATAGGGACTGGACAAACGAGGAACGGGGTCGAGTGCTCTTCTCGGATCAGACCAGATTCAGTCTGAGCGGTGATTCTGGAGCACTGGTGGTTTTGGTAGTCCAGGTTCAAAAATGGTTCAAATGGATCTGAGCACTATGCGACTTAACTTCTGAGGTCATCAGTCGCCTAGAACTTAGAACTAATTAAACCTAACTAACCTAAGGACATCACACACATTCATGCCCGAGGCAGGATTCGAACCTCGCTCGGTTCCAGATTGTAGCGCTTAGAACCGCACGGCCACTTAGGCCGGCGGTAGTCCAGATGTTACGTTGTGGGGAGACATAATGTTGCATGGGTGTACTGATGTCCTAATCTTTGAACAAGACACATTCACTGACCAACATTATTCTATCACAGTTCTCCTTCTCTATGTGTATCTTTTCAGTGGTGATTTGGTCCAACTTCGTTTGTATGGATGGATGAATATGTGCGACCGCATCGAACAGTGCAGATGGAGGATCTCTTAGGTCGAGAGGACTTTCGGCCAGCTGATTGGTCTGTCCGTACCCCCAACTTAAATAATATCGAGAACATGCGGGATGCGTTGAAGAGACCTACTGCAGTATGTCCACATGCACCATAGACCATCCAGCAGTTGTCACCCACGTTGGTGGAGGACTGGAACACCCTAGCAACCTTGTGGCCAGCATGGGAGCACATTGCAGAGCATGCTTTGCCGACCATGGTGATCACTAACAAGGGGTGGCCGCCAATTGTGAAATTCAGATTCGATTCATACTGCGCACAATAAAAGCTCATGGCCAGAGGTGTAATGTGGCAAAGCATCAAGATGCACTTCTCAGCCGTTGTCGAGAAAATCGACAGTTAAAGGAAACCGTTGCGGTGAAATACTCTCTACGATTAGTAATTTTCTACAGCGTCGTGGCGCAGCGGTAAGCGCTGGAGTTCGTAATCCGAAGGTCGCCGGATCGAATCTCGCACCATGCAATTTTTTATTATTATTTTTTTGTAATTCAAATTATATATATATATATATATATATATATATATATATATATATATATATATAAACTATTAATGAGTTGCTTATGCATGCTGGTGAAGGCGGATCGCTCTCCAATCGTACCGCCTCCATTTTTCCGTTTGTTTAACAGGGTGTACCAAAGCTCTCACGTCCGCACTGATTTTCGAAGTTAGCACGCAACTACGCTGTTATGCGGCGGCTCGTTTCGGCCCATTCAACATCTGTCCTTCCAAGTGTAACGAGCGAGTAACGGAGTTTATATTTCATACCTGCCACAGCAAGTTTGTGTTCGTGGGGTCTCTATTATAATTCGAACGTTTGACTTAAACTATACGTATTCGTTTCGGAATATCGTTTCTACGTCCTCCGTTAACTATACGTGGTTAACATTATGAAGACAATTAATAACATTTGTGAAATACAACTTTGTTTGCGGAAAACATAATGATGTTCGAAGTCGGCAGTTTTTCCACGACAAACGACTTTCAACAACTTATTATATGCATAATTGTTGCAACTGATTGCCTGGATTTATATATATACAAAAAACAAATACTAAATAAAAGAAAGGTTGAATGGCGCGAGATTCGATCTGGCGACCTTCGGATTACGAACGCGAGCGCTTACCGCTGCACCACGACGCTGTAGAAAATTACTAATCGTAGAGAGTATTTCACCGCAACGGTTTATTTTAACTGTCGATTTTCTCGACAACGGCTGAGAAGTGCATCTTGGTACTTTGCCACATTACACCTCTGGCCATGAGCTTTTATTGTGCGCAGTATGAATCGAATCTGAATTTCACAATTGGCGGCCTCCCCTTGTAAGCCTACTAAGAACCGTGTCCCACCTTTCCTGTTGTCCAGGGGACCATCATAAATTGCGGTGATTGGAGTGTGGTTGTCGTCTTTGAATTAATGCGTCGTTTCTGTTCGTCTCATTGCGAATTTGTTTCACTTATATCTGTGTTGTATTTTCTATGCATGGTTCAAGTTTCATCGAGCAATGCTACTTGGCAGTGACACATCATGCGAAAGTTACCTTCATCCTTAAGTTTTTGCAGACCAACTTACATTTATTCTTCTATACACGTATCGTTTCTGGTGTTGTCTCATCCATATAAATAACAAAAGCAGGCGATACTGTATACCCTTGTGTCACACCCCGGTTTATTACGATCTTCTCTCCGCTGTAAATGAGGGGACTGTCCATCAATGTCACTATGTTTCCTGATCACAAGAATCACGTTTCTTGTTACACCAGAATGATGGTTGTGTCCGAAATACGCCATCATCCAGGCGAACGGGCAGCTGCTCGAAACATACACCACGCCACATGTGCAGACTGGTGGAGGTTGTGCTATAGTATTATACTATTTAAGGACGTTCTCTTTAATCGATGGCTCCATGACAGCAGTGGGTTACATCAACATTACTGTGAGTAGGTTATCAATATCATTTCGGAGACAGATAACGATCTTATCACATCTGGTATTACGTCACATGTTTGGGCTCGTTGGTGACTCCCTCTCTCTTTCTCCTGGGGAACCACAGGGAGTTAATCGAGGTCACCCCACACCTTAGGCAACTGTGTGATAGTGATAATGTGTCTTATATTCTCAGCCAATGGGAGCACAATAAAATGGCAGAGAGGGGGTAGGGAGTGGGGGTCGCCAAGGAGCCCAAATGCGTAACCTGACACTGGATGTGTAACCTGACATCAGATATAAGATCGTTAATTGTCCCTGAGCTGATACTGATAACCTACCTGTATCCATGGATGACTTTCCTGATGGCGATATCGTATTCCAGCAGGATAATTGTCCATGTTACAAGGTCAAAATTGTTCAAAATGGTTCAAATGGCTCTGAGCACTATGGGACTCAACTGCTGTGGTCATCAGTCCCCTAGAACTTACAACTACTTAAACCTAACTAACCTAAGGACATCACACACATCCATGCCCGAGGCAGGATTCGAACCTGCGACCGTAGCAGTCGCACGGTTGTCAAAATTGTACTGCAGCAGTTTGAAGCATATGATAGTGAACTTACCTTGATTTGTTGGCCACTAAATTGACAGATATGACCTGACAGAACATATTTGGGACACTTGCTTCATGCCCATAAACAACCGGGCCTCTTATTTTACTGGTATTACATGACCTGTTGTAGACATCTGGTTTTCCGTACCTCTGGGAACCTACCAACTTGAAGAATCCATGCCATTCAGAATCGCTGCTGCAATTCCTTCGACAGGAAGACAGCATGCTGTTAAGTTGGTGGGCATAGTGCTTTAGATCATCAGTGCATTAGTTCCAAGTGTAAAATATTTAGAATTGCGATCTCAGTAACTCATGCGCTGAGACTACAGTTATCGAGAAGCACTACATCAGGACAGTTCAATGAAAGCCGATCTATTAATGTCCTTCGGTATTATCACTACTGTTAATGGCATATGGTACGGGTTCCCATTTCAACATTGTGCAGTGCACTAAACCCTGCTCCAGTGTATGACGTCATAAACTACAGAAAACTAAACAATAAAAGGCTACATAAAATTACAAAACGAATTTTTAAAGAATAAATGACCAAACTGTTTCCGTAAAACAATTTGCTACGATTCTACGTACACAAACTTGACTAAACAAAATTCCAAACACTGAATGGTACACACGCAAATGTAGCACTGCACTATAAGAATGAGACCGTCTGCCAAAGTTAATGAAATATGCACTGAACTCTACCTAAACTGAATCTGATAATAATTTTAAAATGGAATGCTTCACTAAATTTTCTGAGTGTGATGTAAGACGGCCCCTAACTAATTTTCTTGGCCTACCTGTGGCAACGAAAACGCGGTACCGCTCAAAGTGATGAACATGAAAAAATATAGCGTAGCGGCAAGCCAGCTAATTAAAAGGAAATCCTTGCGCACTGCGATGCAAGGACCTGTAACTATTCTAAGCAGGTCATGGTTTAGCTTTAGCCACAGTGTTCCGCAAAGTGAAATGTGGCAACACATACAATAAAAAAAAATAAAATTGGTGAGCAGACGGAACACATCATAATTATATGCAGGCAAGCAGTCCAGCAACAATATTGCCTGGAAATCTTCACTTCTCAAATTAATCTTTCTCAAATCATGTTCCCAAAATTCAGCATCCTCTGGATTTGTATCTATGTAGCTCTGTTAGCAATTTCCAAATTCTTCAGCAGCATAACCAACCCTCCACTCGTCCACTTACCTATTACAGACTGCTACTAGCAACGACAATGCTATTGGCAAACCAAAGATCGCAGTGTTAGTACTCAGTACCTCTGTAGTGCAACATATCGAAAACTGAAAAATATCCCACAGTACAGACACAGTCTAATACATACAGTCACGACACTCTTTGGTGCGAAAGTTCGACAGCTGAGCAACACTAGCACTCCAAGCGGTGAGAAAGCAGAGAGCCACATGCGCCGTAAGGATTATGTTAGGGCTACTTTTTAATTATTTTTCTCTTAATTAACGACCTAGTGGCTACATATTTGGGTTCCATACGTTAGTAAATTACGAGGATGGTTTTAAAAGTTCTCAGAACGAAATAGAAAAAAAAATTCTTACATCACTGAAACTTTTTTTATTTTTCAATGTAGTCTCCTTTTAGATTAATGCACTTCGTCCAACGATGTTCCAGCGCCTTGATCCCATTTCGAAAATGAGTTTCCTCCAGGCCTGCAAAGTAGTTGTCAGCTCCGGCTATCAATTCTTCGTTTGAAGTGAATCTCCGTCTCTGGGGTATAGAAGTGCACCCAAGTTTCATCTGTATTCACAAACCGACGCAAAAAATCTTTTTCGTTTCTCCTAAAACGGACCAAACATTGTTCCGATATGTCCATTCTCATGGGTTTTTGACCCAGCATCAAGAGTCACAGCATCCATCCTGCAGATATTTTTTTCATTTCTAATATTCAGTTAAAATGTAATATACCCTTTCAGGTGACATCTGGCAAGCGTGAGCAATTTCACGCACTTTCAGTCGGCGACCTTCCGTGACCATTTTGTACACTTTTGCCCTGATTTCTGGAGTTGTGACACATCTTGGCTGACCAAATTTAAATTAGTTTGTCCACTTGGCAACGGTTGAACATGAAGGAGCAGAGTCCCACAGTGTATTCTGTAAATCGGCATGAATGTCCTTGGTTTCATACCTTTCCTTACGAAGTACTTAATCACTGTTAGAACCTCGATTTTTTTCATCTTCGCAAATCGCTACGCGGGAACAACAACAGATTCATGTCACCGCCACAGCTCTCTTCCAAGAGCACTTACGTGGCACGTGTTTACAGGCAACAGTCCAATGAATATCACGTGAACAACTCGTTGTGCTAGCGCTGACCTCTCGTGGTGATTCCGAGAACCTTTCAAACCACCCTCGTACCAGTATAAATGCATTATCGTGAAATACATGTAAAAGCAGCCGAATCACACGAATTCAGTAACATAAGCTACAACTTATTCATGGAGAAGTACTTTTGAATATGTGTATGTTTGCAGCTTTTTCCACCGAAAGCAAGAGAATATCAACACATATTTCATGCATGAGAAGCATATCCCTCAGTTGTTGTCTGTTCGTATTAGCATAGGAACTTCGCTTGACACTTAAAGTATTTTGTGCATTTTAATGATCCGCCCATTTTACACTTCACTCGACTTTCTAATACATGAACATTTTTGTAAGTATAATTAATTTTGCTTCAAAAGCGAATTTGTTGAAGATCCTTGCCGTTTGTGGCTCAGATTTAGCAACAATTATGGGACTGGTTTCATCTGTGTTGGGAAACAGTTCTACTGCTTTAGACGATTTATTTATCACGTCTGTGTAGTTCTCCCTAAAGCTACACTTATGATGGCTTATTTTATTCTTAAAGTAATGTAGGTGTTACGTTCCATTCATGTTTCCTAAGCTCCACTGTCACTGATTTTGCTGAAAGTGTAGCGGCAAAACTCTGCTTTGTTGGGTGCAAACACGATGTCTTCCTGCAAAAGGTAGGTCTCTTGGTGTTTATAAGCAGTTTTTTCGTTGCTACAGGAAAACGACGTTATTCAACAAATGTCTGTACGTTACAAGACAATCGTAAATAAACTATCCTGTAATGTAGTGTTTCCTATCTCCCAGGGTCTTTATGAAATTGAGTAATGACAAATGTGATGTCTTTTTTAGTTATTGTCGATTTTTATGGCACTACATACACTCCCTGTTGTAAAAACTATGCTACAAATCAGTATAAACGTTAGTATTCGCACTTATCCGGTAGCATATTCAGAAGTGTCGCTTGCTGGCCGCTTGGGGCGCTGCTGTCGCTGTGCATAACAAAAACGAGACAAGAGTGTCGTGACCGTTATGTTAGACTGTGGTACAAATACGAAGTGTAACACATCGAATGAAAATATACAGCTCACATCACATTCCTTGAATACTGAAAATGAGCTAGAAACCTTGCATAGTGACTGTTCTTCAGAACATTTTACTCTCGGAGAACCCAAACGCAACTCATCGTGGTTACGGTGAAACACCTTCCTCACACTATGACACTCGGCAGCGCCGGGTAAGACAGGAAACAGCAAATTAGGCACGGAACCACTGCGGAAAGCCTTCATCGCAGAGGAGGAACACAGTGCGGAAGACAATTTGCAGTGCAGCAGGTAAATCTCCTTCCCGGAAAGAGGGACACGCTATTTCGGGCTCAGCCGTCCGGATACGGCCACACTGGCGCGATACGCCAAATCGGAGACGACTTTCTCCGCCATTTCGCGGCGGCTGTAATTCCAACACCTGCCGTCGGGATAATTCCGCCGTATCGTCTGGAACGGCCGCTGAGGAATACGTTTCCGTCAGAGACGGTTTTGTTGCAGCGTGAGGATCGTCGGGAGCGAAGTGTCCAGGTGGGGACGGGGTTTCTTTCTCTTTTTTTCGGAGCGCGACAAACGTGGCGAGATCTTCCGCGGGGCAGCGATTACGGGGCAGGAAGGCTGGGTCCCGTCGGCTCGCCGGTATCTGATATCGATTTCGCTTTTTGAATAAATAAGGCGCCAAGCACGGGAGATCTAAACTGTTATGTAGATGGCCCACAGTATCTGACGACCTGACCCGAATACGTGGTCGCTGTTGCCACCGTTCCGCTGAGGGGTGGTGGAAAATTGTTTCTCCAGGCCGGAGGGGTGGCCATTCGCCGACGCTGCTGGGAAACTGTCCCACTGCGGGGGGACTCGGCTCGTTCCGCCTGCGGCGTCTTTGCCGAGAAAACCGCCGTCGGCAGGTGCTGTACAAGGATTTTTACTGCATTTCCGATCAAGATTGGATGTTGGAGAGCGATTTGCGTAGCTCCTGTTCAGTTGAAGAGGCTGTCACAAGAAAATAGTAATTTTAACCCCCACCCCTCCCCAAATGTAGGGGAGAATAGGGCATGTTGACGGACTGTAACGAATAATCATTTTTAATAAATTTCATTCTGGGAGATACTTTATTTCTCTTTGCACGTATTAGTAAAATGGAATTTAATTATAGTGTACCTAGAATTATAATATTCTGTTTTAATACAGGAACGTCTCGAACTACGTGCTTGTAATTCTGTTAGGGGGAACATAAGCAGAGCTGTCAGGTGAACAATCTAGGTTCGTGGCAGGTTTTAAAGGCACATTTGTATGCTGAACTTTTACTAGCAGAAAACGTAATTATACGTGGTGGAATCAAAACGTTTTGGGACTGGTGCTGCCATCTGAAAAGGAGGAGTAGTAGATCTTTGCACTGCTAGGTGGCGAAAGCTTGAAAGGTCTAGAGACCTTTCAAGCTGCATATCTGATGAGTCAGTGTGCGGAGTGGCATTCAGTTGGGAGGACGTGTTGCGTGTCCACAGTGGTTTCTGTAATACTCTGTGTTTGGTGTGTGTCGATTTTACGATGGGTCCCCAAACAGAACAGCGCGTGTGTATCAAATTCTTTGCGAATCTGGGGAAAAGTGCTAAGGGTTATCACCGACGACGAGAGCTGGATTTACGGTTATGACCAAGAGACAAAGCGACAATCTTCCCAGCGGAGGAGCCCGGGCTCTGAAAGACCCAAAAGGGCGTGACAGGTGAAGAGCAAAGTGAAGAGCATGATCATCGTTTTCTTTGATACTAAGGGAGTTATGCACAAAGAATTGGTCCCACCCAACCGAACAGTGAATTCCGCGTACTACTGTGACGATTTGCGACGGCTCCGTGAAACGTGAGGCGATGACGGCCCGAACTTTGGCGTCAAGGGAACGGGCTGCTGCATCACGACAGTGCGCCCTGTCACACATCCTTGCTCACCAGGGCCTTTTTGGCAAAAAAACAACATGGCGGTTGTACCCCACCTGCCGTACTCGCCAGATTTGGCACCTAACGACTTCAAACTATTCCCAAACTTGGAAATCAAGTTGAAAGGCCTTCGGTTTGATACTCTAGAGAGGACTCAAGAAGCATCGCTGGCGGTGATAAACACCCTCAAAGGACAGGACTTTCAGAAAACGTTTGACCAGTGACAGAAAGTCCTGTCCCTCGAAGGACAGGATTTTCAGAAAACGTTTGACCAGTGGCACGTACCAGTGTGTACGTGCGGATGGGAACTACTTCGAGGGTGATGGTGACCATTAGTCCAAAGGTACGGTTTTCAACAGATGGCAGCACCAGTTCTGAAAATTTTGGATAGCCCCTTGCAAGTAATGAAATAAAAAAATAATTTGAGCCATAGATATAGTCCACGGCTCTATAAATATTGTGTGCAGCCGCTCGAAATATTTTAAGATTTTTGATCGTCAGATTATTGGCGGAATAAGAGGCACCTTTACTTTTCTAGGTCTTATCCAGATCGGACGTATTTTTGCGCACCGCCATTAATACTACATTACTTTATTAATACATTCACGAGTTGCAACCAATAGATACTCGTAATTGCATAATGCAAGTCTCAGTGTGTCGTAATTTAATTGTGTTTTATTTCAGAATTTACTGTTGTCAGTAACCTATGCAAGTTTTATTTTGTACCTTTAGTCACTATAAGATTGTTGGGTGACTTGGCATGGCAAAAGGTTCCGAACTTCTAAGCAAAAGGCGTCCAGCTCGATCCACCGTCGTCTCCGGGTGCTGTCTTATTACGAAGTCCGATTTTAGTGAAAACACAGAGAGAAGAAACACGGTTAAAAATGCGTGATCGGATCTTTAACAGAAAAGGCCATTCTCGAGCGCCGAGAGTTTGTATGAAACATATTTTACCAATCCGTAAACTTAATTGATCTCTATCTAATATTCATTACTATAATTCACTGTATTGTCTCGATCCAAATCAGAACGAGCTAAATTAAAATGTAAAAACCAGTTTTATAAAGCACGATACTATGTTGTGATGCAAAAGCTGCTCGTGATTTGCCACTATTTTTAGTAACGTTTATTCAACAAAATAAATCAACGTTATTGCACTGTGTTGCCATTTCTTGGTTTCCATAACAACCATGGGTCCTATATTAACAAAACACAGCGTGTTCTACTACACCCAACACCGTGATTTCAGATCCAGTTTAACTGCAAAATAGTGTATAACTACAAAAGCGTATACAGTTTCTGACGCAGAAATGTTGCACAAATTGTATTATCACAGGTGATCAGTCCCAGGTGATCAAATTATCTGTGTTGCTACTACAGCATTCATTTACCAAAAATTATATTTTTTGCTCCCACCTACAAATGGAGAAACGACCATAGTGATAAAAAGAAAGTAATCAGAGCTCACAGGGAAACAGTTAGGTGCTCATGTTTACCACAAGCTAATCCAGAGTGGGACGGTCGAGAAATAGATTGGAAGCGGTTCAATGAACCATCTGCTAAGCAATTAAATGTGAATTGCAAATGGCTCTGAGCACTATGGGACTCAACATCTGTGGTCATCAGTCCCCTAGAACTTAGAACTACTTAAACCTAACTAACCTAAGGACATCACAAACATCCATGCCCGAGGCAGGATTCGAACCTGCGACCGTAGCAGGTTCCGGACTGAGCGCCTAGAACCGCTAGACCACCGCGGCCGGCTGCGAATTGCAGAGCAGTCATATAAGTACATATGTAGAAGAAACGCGAGAACTATTTGTACTTGGATAATGCTTCCTGGGTCATTGCAGTAAAATCTGCATTCTATAGTGAAGGAAAACTAGATGTGTTACTGAAAATTAAATTGTTTTATAATAAACCATCAGGAGTAAAGCACATTTGTAACAAACTTCTTACAAAGTCGGGCAGTGTCTGTATTTTGCCAACGGTCTTGCCGCAGTCGTAACACGGGTTCCCATCAGATCGCCGAATTAAGCGCTGTCGGGCTGGGCTAGCACTTGGATGGGTGACCATCCGGTCTGCCGTGCGCTGTTGGCGAGGGCGGTGCGCTCAGCCCTTGTGAGGCAAACTGAGGAGCTGCTTGATTGAGAAGTAGCGGCTCCGGTCTCAGAAACTGACATACGGCCGGAAGAGCCGTGTGCGACCACATGCCCCTCCATATCCTCATCCAGTGACGCCTGTCGGCTGAGGCTGACACGGCGGCCGGTCGGTACCGTTGGCTCTTCCAAGGCCTGTTCGGGAGGAGTTTAGTTTTAGTCGAGTGTCTGTATTTTACAGTGTTTGTATACAGACACTGTAAAATACAGACACAGCTCTACTGCATTCCACGAGAAACCGAGGCAGTCTGACCAGTAACACAATGTCTCTCCCTATGCTGTAATACTATTTGCTTGAGAGCGCTGCGGTACGTCGACACTAGGACGTATGGAATTGTGAGTCGATTATGTAGGCTTGCTCGGATAGCCAATGCCGGTATGGTAGCTCAGCGTGTTCGGTCAGAGGGTTAGCTGTCCTCTGTAATAAAAAAACTGAGTAAATGGATCAACGATGAACTTCAACAGGTATGATGGGACATCCGCCCCGAACAAACGAAACGAACTAAACCGAACAAAAAAAAATCCATTAAGGTGACCGACCATTCGCGTAAACTGGCAATCCGGGTTCGAGCCCTGGTTCGACAGCAATTTTCATACATTATTGTTGAAACGTACAGCCATCGTACAATCGTATTCGCAATTCGCGAATCATTTTCACACTTCTTTTACTCTGAGCAGGAGGCTTTCGGTTCAGAGACTTTCGTAACAGTGCATTTGGGGATATGCTTCTTTCCTAGTCAACTGTCTTCACTATTATTAAGACCCCTGTACAGAATAAGGCAAGTGCGCCATATACTTCAACAGACGTCATGCTTCCATTGGCTGATCGATTTCATATTAAGCTCTTTGGTCTAACATATCATTTCCAAGTGGCTTTGGCTGAAGCATTATCAGTGAACCAGAGATTTTTTTTTCGTTTGTCGTCATTCTTCTGACTGGTTTGATGCGGACGGCCGTGAGCTCCTCTCCTGTGCTAACTTCTTCATCTCTGAGTATCATTTACAGTAGTTATCTGTTGACTGTATTCCAGTCTCTGTCTTCCCCAGTGTTTCTACCCTCTACTGCTCCCTCTAGTGCCATGACTGCATTCCCTCACGTCTTAACACATGTCCTATTATCCTGTCCCTTCTTCTTGTCTGCGTTTCCCGTGCGGTTCTTTTTGCGACGATTTTGCGTAGAACCTCCTTATTCCTTACTAGCCCACCACATACTTTCCATATCCCTCCATTGCACCACATCTCAAACGCTCCGATTCTCCCCTTTTGCAGTCATATAACAATAAAACTTAATACCTCGAAGGGCAATTCTCTGTTCCTGTTTCTTTTCTTTCCTAAGAAAGACTGTATATTACACCACACGAAGCCTAATACATTTTTCGCATAATTAATATTGTAACCATAATGTAACTGTGGTGTAATTTCTGTCGTGGGTATCTTTTATTATTTTACAAACGTTGTCTTATAATTCAATGTCAAAGATTAATTCCAAGATTATTGTAATTATGATGTAGTAGAAACGCTGACCTAGTCAGGGAAGTTTGCTATTGTATAGAGCCAAAGAATATCTTTGAAACAAGGAGTAAGTATCGCTGGGCGCGCAAGGCGCAGAGTCGGGCAGAAGCAGTCGGCGGAGAGGAGTTAGTAGGGAGAAGTGCTGTGCCGACACGGTGCGTGGAAATGAAAGGAATGAACTGGAAGATTTTTAATATATGGCCACGTAAATTAAATAGTAGTAATAGGGTACAGTATATTAACATCAAGCGGAATTAAGAACACTGTGGGCCGAAACTTGTTGTATGGAGCGACAATCGAAAAGAGTCACTTACCACACAACACTCTTCAAAGTAAGATCCGACCAGTTTCATCTTTACACTGTTCGAGGCTAACAAGCGTAGTACTTTTTCCTACCTGAATAGCAAAGTGTTAAGTGCAGCAACTGTTACAGGCTACATGAACTTTTCCTCAATGATTTACCTAACAGGATCCCATCCTGTCACCGTTATTGATTCGGAGAATACCACCAGTGAAAGAATAGGAAAATACTGGAAGTGCTGAGCTTATTTAATGTCGGTAACTAACGTAGAGAAGTGCAATTTACAAGACTGAGAACGATTCGGAACTGTCATTTAACAGCTGTGAACTATGTTGCTTGGAGATGAACCAGTTGAAGAATAATGACTTACAGTAAAAGGAAAAAGCATAATTTAAATTAATATTGACAAAATATTACTGCAGAATAATACATTCATGTTTTTTTTGTGTGCACTGCAAACTCTGGACACATTCGAAAATTACGTAACAGCGTAGTGTAAAATTATTTTTCGCTAAATGAAACATCACGAACTTTTCAGATATAACTTACTGTAATGGAGAATAAGTATTTATGAACATTTGCATTTCTAAAACCTGTAAGAGTATTAGAGTGAATAACGCAAAGCTATTCATTACGGCCGGCCGTTGGTGGCCGAGCGGTTCTAGGCGCTTCAGTCTGGAACCGCGCGACCGCTACGGTCGCAGGTTTGAATCCTGTCTCGGGCATGGATGTGTGTGATGTCCTTAGGTTAGTTAGGTTTAAGTAGTTCTACGTTCTAGGGGACTGATGACCTGAGATGTTGAGTCCCATAGCGCTCAGAGCCATTTGAACCTTTTTGAACAGACTGTGCTATGAATCAACAACAGGCGCATTCAATACTCAGTGCTATTCAGAGACTTACACTACAATACGATGGAGCAGTACCAGTACAGAATTTCCTGGTTGCTGCATTGGAAGGGGAGCCATTTGAACCTCTTTATTCATTACGCGAACTGTTTTGCAAACAAGTAACCTGCATGTGTTCAGTACAATATTATGCTGGTTTTCTGATTGTCTTTAATTCATGGTATTAATGGTGTTTTTACATCTTATCTCGAGTCAGTGGCTTGGTTCCGTTCCCGCCTGACAGAAATTCAATGATTAGTTCGTAATTACAGTTTATCAACAATTAATAATCATACAGTAATTTTTGTTCACACAGTGGGATGACGACCGTTCATAAGTAATTTAGTTTATTTATTTCAAATTCCACAATTTCTTATTTTTGTATTTTCTGTCTAAATTTCTTTCGATCGTTATCTTGCAGAAGAAGACCATCAATAACGATTCGGTTGTAACTGTATCTTCACTTATCTGGAGTCCCAGTATTCTTCGGAACAGATGTCTTTCCCGAACAACAGGGAATATTAGGTGCACGTGTCATTTAAAAGTCGTAATTAATCGGAAGCGTATGTCCGTTACAACCGTACTCATAATTTTGCCCTTGTGTAGCTCTTAACCAATGTCGCCTCATGACCTCCCCTCACTTCGCCATCTCTATGGAGCTGTATGTCCGATAACGATTTCCAAAATGTATATAGTCTACTGTGAGAGCTCGGACATAAATACTTCCACTTTTCGAGTAACGCTTTGTCACGTCTTGGGTATGTAGGTCTACTGGCTGCCATCCGAGGGGTACAGCCACCTGCGAAAGTCGCTATTTACGGTAAAATGTGTTACGTATTTTCCAAAACAATTCAACACCCATATCCTAATTACGTCAGTTAAACCATTACATCGGAAAACAGCACCTAACTGTGATAGCTAATGGCAATGGAACAAATTGCAAATGCAGTACAGCTCTGTCTATTGCCCTTTTTATAGCACCTTTTTTTCCCCTTTTTTTCGTGCTTTGTCCAATTGCGACGCCTCCCAAAATGGGGTCGATACCATTAAGGCTGTTATTTACGGGAGCCCATTATAATCTCCGCAACGTTATGGCGAAACCACAGTAATCACGCGCCGGGGGACCTGTAATTTACATGCCGACTCGTTACTATTAATGCAACGAATGTGATTCAGCCGTTGTTTGTTTCAATGTATGGATACCCGCGTACGGAAATGGACCGCGTTAATCCACATCTCTCCACCTTTCTTCTTTTCTTTTTTTTTTTTGCTTTTAGTTTCCCATTTCGGTTTCAAACAGCATGCCAGAAACAGCGTGACAGTTTACTTATTGCGCAGATTTTTGTGCCGTTAGTTTATATTTAAAGCTATATCTATTCCTCCGACGTAATGTGATCGTGAGAGGAGAGAGAAAAAAAAAGGTGGGCGGAAAGTAAGTAGAGATCCATGCAGCGCCACCGAAAAAGGAGAAGGCAGCGAATGGACGCTACCATTAATTTGCAACGACGGTCGTTTAAGATTAATTTATTCTGTCGGCGTCGGCACCGCCAGTATGCGTGGCTACTGCCCCGCTGCCACGCTTCCCTTTTTTCCCTTTTTTTTTTTGTCGCGGCGAGAGCAGCTATGAATAAAAAATGCTAGCCGGGACGGATAGAGAGCAGCACGGACGCATGAGTGGGCCGGAAGTGCGGAAATTCGCGGCAGATGTCACCGCGTGCGCGCCGTGCGTGGCTTCCGGGGGATTCTCCGTCTGTCATCTGTCTGCTACTCATGCGAGTAGTCTATTACAGAAGAGTACGTCTAGGCCCTGTGCTAATCTAGCTGCTTGTGTGATGTCCCTCCATATGACAGGCCATTAGCACTTGAGAGCGTCAAGTGCCCTAATGGTTCTATTCGGCACTTGGAGAGCTATGAGAATTTTGTACATTTTTTTATATTTTTAGCGGAGCGTTATGAATCGTACTACATACTGACTTTCATGCATGAAATAGCAATCGTTCGTACAAAATCAATAGCTGACTGACTGCTGATGACTAAATGTTTTTGAATAATAACCTAAACATACATGAAACTTCTTTCAAGTTTCGATTCCACACCACATGTAATTTTGATAACGCTTTTATATTGTTAGCAGTTTTCCGATTTAGATACCATACGCATTAAATGCATTTGATCATGTAGAGACTTGTCAGTGCATCGCATAGAGGGTGTCTCTCCAAAGGACCGCCATGCGCATTTTCTCTCGCGTTTCATCAGATACTTTCTATTTCGTTTCTGCATTGCGTAGCTGAAACCAGCTGAAAACAATACTGCTCATCATGTCTTTCATGCGACGTCCAGCGTCGACGGAAAGCGTCGGTTTGTTTCCCATTAGAAACAAAATGATTTTTAAATTAGAATTTTACATACCCATTCAATAGAGTGGTCCTACATTAGTCAAACGCCATATTTATTTTATCGATATGTATTAAGAGGGACAGTAACACGCGAAGAATAAACAGCAATCCAGCAGCGACTGAGTAGCGCTGCATGCTTGGCGGTAAAAGTCAGCGCGGGCTAGGGCAGTGTTGTCACTGGTTATTCCTCGGGTTTTACTGTCCCTGTTAACACGTAACGATAAAACAAACAGTGCTAGACTAATCTGCGACCGCTCTATCGGATTATCAAGTAAAATTTCGATTAAAACAAAAAATTATTTGTAACGGGAAACAAACCAGGCGCTTTTCGTCGACAGTGGGTGTCACATGAAAGACGTGATGTGCAGTACTTATTTGAGCTGACTCCAGATACACAGTGTAAAAGCAAAATTACATCCAAATAATAAGCAACAGTTCCATAAAAGAAATTCAATTTCCTAACCGGTTTCGGGCACATAGTGCCCTTATTCAGAAGCTTATACTTACTGCCCTTCTCAACAAGGGCACGAAGTGCCCGAAACAGTTTAAGAAATTAAGTTTCTTTTATGTAGCAAGTTGCTGATTATCTAGATATACAGAATGTTTCCGTAAGAGTGTGCAAAAATGTAACAGAACATAGAGAATGCTCCACTGAACAATTTGAGGTAGGGAACCTCTGGTGGGAATAGCCAGCTTAAGGAGATATGGAAGTAAACTTGTCTACCGCTTTGTCTAGCATTACCGTTTTCCAGCTTATTTAGAACTAACATACGTACAAGTTTACGCGCACTGTGTAGTTTATTTACACGTACATTCTTTATTTCCTCCAAGGGAACAAGGAGAACAAGCCTGATTGCCAGGAAATCCTGATTTAGGTTTTAATTACTTTACTTGTCCATGAGGTGACTCTGTTGTATCGTATTAACTGTCCCATGACAGACTGTGCGCCGGCCGGAGTGGCCGAGCGGTTCTAGGCGCTACAGTCTGGAACCGCGCGACCGCTACGGTCGCAGGTTCGAATCCTGCCTCGGGCATGGATGTGTGTGTGATGTCCTTAGGTTAGTTAGGTTTAAGTAGTTCTAAGTTCTAGGGGACTGATGACCTCAGAAGTTAAGTCCCATAGCGCTCAGAGCCATTTGAACCTTTTTGAACAGACTGTGCTATGAATCAACAACAGGCGCATTCAATACTCAGTGCTATTCAGAGACTTACACTACAATACGATGTAGCAGTACCAGTACAGAATTTCCCGGTTGCTGCTTTGGAAGGGGAGCTCCTATTCCGTAGCCTATGACGTCATCTGACCTTGAATCCCCTTGAGTATTTCCTATGGAAATATCTGAAGTCACTTGTGTATGAGACACCAGTGGATGCGGAGATAGATTTGCTTGGCAGAATTGTAACTGTATTGTGACTGTGATTCCGTACACCAGGGATATTAGTCAGGGTGTGTCAGAATCTTGTTCGTCGATGTCATGCTTGCACTGAAGTTGATAGCCGTCTTTCAGCACATTTTGTGAGATACAATACAAATGGAACAAATGGTACGTTCATTGTGTCAATGATGGTATTTCAGTTAACTAATGTAAAAAAAAGTACACAGTAGTGTGATTTTATTCCTGTTATCTCCTTAAGCTGGCTTCTCTGACCCCAGGTTCCCTACATTAAATTCTTCAGTGGAGCATCCTCTACGTCCTGTTGAAAGGTCTCTGTTGGATTCCTTTCATGTTAATTTTTTAAAACTGTTGGCATTTACAGCATACATTCCACTTCTACATTTACTGGGTGTTTCTGACTATCTGGGAGGAGACTGAGCAGTGGAACGTGTTACTCGTACACGTAATCAATATTGATCTGTCACACTACTACACTTTAAAACACAGTTTATATGTAATTCATGTCACACAGTCTCATACGGAACCTACGTCCGCTTCCTTTTATATACTGTATATGATAGGATACTGTCATCCCCCTTCCCTTCTGTGTGAAAGGATGAATGATTAAATGTATTTCTAGTTGAATGCTTGATGGTAGCAGACAAGCCTGTCTGCTAGAGAACAGTAGGACTAACGTCGGAACAGGTAGCTACGCTTTCTAAAAGCAAAGAGGTTTCTATCCTTAGTATGGTCCTGTCCGTCCCTTGTCATGTTGGTATAGGAAGCTGCCTCTATGGTCACTTCCGTTTGTATTTGTGAGGCACCCCTCAGGTAGGAGCCCAGGTCAGTCTGTCTGCGGCGAGCGTCTGAAGTGGTAAGATCTCCGGCTAAGCGCGTGTCTGCTAAGTCCATAGGACAATGGATTTCTTAAGTTCAGCCTAACTGAAAATTTAATCACCTTTATTTCAGGTTTAGCTCTAAAATATCTTATGTTATCTCAAATTGCAACGCAGTGTATTTCGAGTACGAAGTTCAGAATATCTTCCACTAGTTGCTTTGTCACTACTTTGTGAGTAAAGAGGAACCACGTGTTGATCAGTAACTCTAACTAAGATCATCAATCTTAAATGCGAATGCTTGTGTGATTATAACGTCTCGTCTTGACAATATTTTTCAATATAGCAACTTTTCTTTATGTTCAACCCACGTGGGGTGTACTTTGTGAGACCAGTACCACGTGCTTATACAATTGTTTGACCCATCAGGTTAATAATAAGACGATAGTAACCAGTTCGAGGTTTTTCTTTAGTAAATTGCGTTTCGATGTAATTTATTTTAGTTATCAAAATTATTGTGGAGTTACACTCTTTGTGTAAACCAAGCTGACCACGTGAAGCACGTGGTGTAATCATCAAAGTAGCCCTCAGCTATTCTTTTCGGTAAGATTTCACAGAGAGTTAGTATGAATTTAGTATACCAGTGTGTGGTAATTTCATGACGGACAGGATTGCGCTACGAACGTAACTTCTTTGGGTGAAAATTGAATCGGTTGGTTGTGGTTAATTTCCTCTTGCATATGTTTCAACGTTCTTTGTGTGTTATTTTATGAATGCAGTGTTGTATACAGTCTCCCAATCTTGGCTCCATATTTGATGTGTTCCGTAAGATTACAAACTCACATTTTCACAATCCTAAATAAGGCACCAGCTTAGTTATTAATCAAGTTTAATATGCTGAAATTTCAATGATCAATGTTTAAATAAATTTCCAAATATAAGTTGATTTATATCTTTTTATTTAAATTCTCTTTTATATATATATATATATATATATATATATATATATATATATATATATATATATATCACCGGGTGTCGTATGACTATTAAAAGATTATAATTAATGTTAGTCTGGTTGGGAATTTGGTAAGCTAGACTGGATACCTGGTGAAACAGTTGCGCAGTAATGCAGGGTCAACTTCCCCAGACAGCTCACAGCTTTTAACCCACTTTTATTGTCTTGAACATCAGCACCGCTTTCATAGCAAATTAAAGCAATAACGTTACACTGTTAAATTTTTGCACGCTCTTACGGAAATTCCCTGAATATAAGGAACAAAAAATAAATAAAAAACAAATAAAAACGAAATTACAAATATCCACCGAAACTTCAGAAAAAATACGACTGGCGAATCTTAAGAGACACCCTGTATACACATTCATTTCTCTATTTTGCGCCTATGCGCGCTTATAGTAACGTTGTTGAAAGACTGGAGAAGAACAGCTCATAGTAACGAAATAGGCCTTTATAATGAGAAGTTTTGAAAGGGAAATTCAGTTCAGTGGAAAGAAATAACAACTTCATGGTATGCCGATGGTATTATAAATCTGTAAGAGATAGCGAACGACTGCGAAGAGCAGTTGAACGGATTGGACAGTGTCTTGAAAAGAGATTATAAGATGAACATCAACAAAAGTAAACCAAGGGCAATGGGATGTTTTCGAGTTAATTTCGGTGATGCTCAAGGAACTGATTCGAAAATGATAAATTAAAAGTAGTAGACGAGTTTCGTTAATTCGGTAGCAAAACAACTGATGAACGCCGAAGTAGAGAGGTTATAAATTGCAGACTGGCAATAGCAAGAGAAGCTTTTCTGAAAAATGAGGTATTTCTTAACATCGAACATAAATTTAATAGGTGTTAAGATGTCTTTTTTGCAGTTGTCTCGAATGTGGCCTTAGGCTGGCCGTAGTGGCCGAGCGGTTCTAGGCGCTTCAGTCTGGAACCACGCGACCGCTACGGTCGCGGGTTCGAATCCTGCCTCGGGCTTGGATGTGTGTGATGTCCTTAGGTTAGTTAGGTTTAAGTAGTTCTAAGTTCTAGGGGACTGATGACCTCAGATGTTTAAGTCCCATAGTGCTCAGAGCCATTTGAACCATTTTTGTGGCGTTCTATGGATACGAAACATGGATGGTGGGCAATTCACACAAGAGGAGAATAGACGCTTTTGAAATATGGTGCTACGGAAGAATGCTGAAGATTAGATGGGTAGATCGATTAATTAATGAGGAGATACTAAGTTGAATTGGGGAAGTTAGAAATTTTTGACACAAATTGAGGAAAGGAAAGGATCAGTTGATGAGACAGATTCTGAGGCATCAAGGTATCGTCAGTTTGGTAATGGAGCGGAGTGTGCGTAGTGAAAACTGGAGAGAGAGACCTAGACATGAATGCGGTAAGCAGGTCCGTATGGATGTAGATTGTGGTAGTTGTGCAGCAGGTGAAGAGGCTTCCTCAGGATAGACTTGCATGGAGAGCTTCATCAAACCAGTGTTCGGAGTGAAGAACACAATAACGACACAGGTTTTACGTAGTCTTATGCGATGTATTGCAAAAGACATCATGTTCTGTTTTCCGAATAATTATTTGGTCATCGGCAACGAGCAGAGAATTTGTGTGTGTGCGTACTGGTATTAATCTAGTACTTTGTTTAACTTCCTGTTTCCGCCTTTTAACAGTGTCGTCGAAGAAGGAAACAGCACAAACTCTATCTCACATTTTAAAGGGGGAAAAAAGCACGCTCTCAATATATCAGACCCAGCAATTGATCACGCTCTAAATTTTTGGCCCTAATTCTGACAGTACGCTCTTACGAAGCTTTTAGATTTCGCACACACCGGTTTATTGTCACTTGCTCCGCTACACTGCAGCCGCCTAATGCCCTAGAGCGAAGTACGGTACAGTAAAGTGAATAAGAGGCTTGTGAAATTGGAAGGAAACGAAGGAAGATTGAATCTAATGTCTCGTCGACATCAAGGTCGACAGTACGCTCTTACGAAGCTTTTAGATTTCGCACACACCGGTTTATTGTCACTTGCTCCGCTACACTGCAGCCGCCTAATGCCCTAGAGCGAATTACGGTACAGTAAAGTGAATAAGAGGCTTGTGAAATTGGAAGGAAACGAAGGAAGATTGAATCTAATGTCTCGTCGACATCAAGATCATAGAGACGGGGTACAAGCTATGATTGTGTCAAGGATGCGGCAAGAAATCTGCCGTGCCCTTTGAAGGGATTCCTCCCGCCATTTGCCTGAAGCTATTTAGGGAAATCACGGAAAACTTAAACCCGGATTGCCTGACGCGGGTACGAACAGTCGTCGTCCCGAAGGTTTGTGAAATTCTCTGCGATGCTGGTAACATGCTTTGTTCATTGTGTTAAAGTGCGCGATTTCTAACGTCCAGCTTATGCCAGAGATCACTTTGCTTACAACATATTTATGTTGCAATTCACAAACACAGTGTAAATGAATCAATCGAATGAGCGTGCCATTAAATAAGTAGAGGAACGCAGTTTGATTCTCAATACCGCTGTTGAGTGTCGGTTTCTTCGGATTTTAAATCTGACAGTGTTAAAAAGAAATACGTATGCAGGGGATATAATATTACTCTTCAACGTGGTTAAATTGTAAATCGAAAATAACTATCTTCATTTCATAACAACTCTTCAGTTGGCTAGATTTACTTATTTTGATTTTGAGGTGTGTATATACACTACTGGCCATTAAAATTGCTACACCACAAAGATGACGTGCTACAGACGCGAAATTTAACCGACAGGAATAAGGTACTGTGATATGCAAATGATTAGCTTTTCAGAGCATCACACAAGGTTGGCGCCGGTGGCGACACCTACAACGTGCTGACATGAGGAAATTTCCAACCGATTTCTCATACACAAACAGCATTTGACCGGCGTTGCCTGGTGAAACGTTGTTGTCATGCCTCGTGTAAGGAGGGAAAATGCGTACCATCACGTTTCCGACTTTGATAAAGGTCCGATTGTAGCCTATCGCGATTGCGGTTCATCGTATCGCGACATTGCTGCTCGCGCTGGTCGAGTTCCAATGACTGCTCGCAGAATATGGAAGCGGTGGGTTGAGGAGGGTAATACGGAACGCCGTTCTAGATCCCAACGGCCTCGTACCACTAGCAGTCGAGATGACAGGCATCTTATCCCCATGGCTGTGCGGTCACGTCTCGATCCCTGAGTCAACAGATGGGGGCGTTTGCAAGACAACAACCATCTGCACGAACGGTTCGACGAAGTTTGCAGCAACATTGGCTACCAGCTCGGAGACCATGGCTGGAGTTACCCTTGACGCCGCATCACAGACAGGAGCGCCTGCGATGGTGTACTCAACGACGAACCTGGGAGCACGAATGGCAAAACGTCATTTTTTCGGACGAATCCAGTTCTGTTTACAGCATCATGATGGCCGCATCCGTGTTTGGCGACATCGCGGTGAACGCACATTGGAAGCGTGTATTCGTCATCGTCATACTGGCGTATCACCCGGCGTGATGGTATGGGGTGCCATTGGTTACACGTCTCGGTCACCTCTCGTTCGCATTGACGACACTTTGAACAGTGGACCTTACATTTCAGATGTGTTACGACCCGTGGCTCTACCATTCATTCGATCCCTGCGAAACCCTGCAGTTCAGCAGGATAATGTACGACCGCATGTTGCAGGTCCTGTGCGGGCCCTTCTGGATATAGAAAATATTCGACTGCTGCCCTGGCCAGCACATTCTCCAGATCTCTTACCAATTGAAAACGTCTGGTCAATGTTGGTCGAACATCTGGCTCGTCACAATACGCCAGTCACTACTCTTGATGAACTGTGGTATCGTGCTGAAGCTGCATGGGCAGCTGTACATGTACACGCCATCCAAGCTCTGTTTGACTCAATGCCCAGGCGTATCAAGGCCGTTATTACGGCCAGAGGTGGTTGTTATGGGTACTGATTTCTCAGGATCTATGCACCCAAAATGCGTGAAAATGTAATCACATGTCAGTTCTAGGATAATATATTTGTCCAATGAATACCCGTT
Organism: Schistocerca nitens; assembly: GCF_023898315.1. NCBI lineage: Eukaryota > Metazoa > Arthropoda > Insecta > Orthoptera > Acrididae > Schistocerca > Schistocerca nitens. The sequence goes on along the minus strand of NC_064615.1, from coordinate 229,213,610 downwards.
TATCATCTGCATTTCTTCTTGGTGTAGCAATTTTAATGGTCAGTAGTGTACATAGCTGCAGATCGTAAAAAAAATGGTTCAAATGGCTCTGAGCACTATGGGACTTAACGTCTAAGGTCATCAGTCCCCTAGAACGTAGAACTACTTAAACCTAACTAACCTAAGGACATCACACACATCCATGCCCGAGGCAGGATTCGAACCTGCGACCGTAGCGGTCGCGCGGTTCCAGACTGTAGCGCCTTTAACCGCTTGGCCACCACGGCCGGCCAGATTATCAATATTACAATATTTTTCAATAATATACAAAGTAATGCCTCCCAATTTTTTATGTGAAAACTGTTAAGGTTTTTTAAATTAAACAAACGTCATTAATATATTTCCGTTTTATTCTTCACGTCTTCACATTCGCAGCCCACTGTAGCCAGAGGGCTCCTAATTGTAGCGTGTAACATGACGTCGGTGCGTGAGAAACAGTGTACTGTAACCGAGAGTTTCGAATACGAAGAGTTCGTCCACACATTCAGCACCCTCTCCATCAACATGACAATGTGAGCTCACACATGAGCGCTGCGACATAAGCAAAATCCGACGCCTTGGCTTCACTGTCATCGATCATCCTCCACACAGTACCTGCTTGGCCCCATAAAGTTTTATCTGTTTCTAAAACTCAAAGAACACCTCCGAGGAAGCGATGGAAGCAGAGGTGAACTTGTGGCTCCGTCAACAAAATCAAACTTCCTACAACAGCCCTGGCTAAGATTTGCGCTTCCATAGCGTGCTCCTGGCTCCTCCAACATTGCGTTATTCCGAGCAGGTGTGTGAGTGAGACGGCTGGAAGCCGAAGGTTGCATGCGTGGGAAACTTAGGAAGACGTGTTTGCAACACAGTGCAACTACTTCTAAGAAGCGAATATTGCAGCATATTTTATAAGCAGGAGTCTATGAAGTGTGTATATTTACGACCTTTTATTATTCTGTCAAATAATAACTTTTATTATTTGTACGAGGGGCGTTTGAAAAGTCCGTGCAAAAATAAAAACTACTTCCGTGTTTGGGGTAAACCTTTTTTTTTATTTTTCGATATAGTCCCCTATTAGACTTATACTCTTCGTCCAACGCTGTTCTAATTTGTTGATCCCTTCCGAATAATAGGAATTGACCAAGTCTGCAAAATAGCTATTAGTTGCTGGAATCACCCCCTCGTTTGAATAAAATATTTGGCCTGGCAGCCATTTCTTGAAATTCGGGAACAAATAGTAGTCCGAGGGAGCCAAGTCTGGAGAACAGGGGGCATGTGAAACGAGTTGCAATCCTATTTCCATTAATTTTACGACCACGACTGCTGAGGTGTATGCTGGTGCATTGTCTTGATGGACAAGGATATTTTTGCGGTCCAATCGCCGGCGTTTTTCTTTCAGCTCGGTTTTCAAACGGTCCAATAACGATGAATAATATTCACCTGTAATAGTTTTACCCTGTTCCAGATAGTCGATGAGGATTATCCCTTGCGAATCCCAAAAAACCGTCGCCATAACATTTCCGGCCGAAGGAATGGTCTTCGCCTTTTTTGGTGCAGATTCTCCCTTGTAACCCATTGTTTAGATTGTTGTTTGGTCTCAGGAGTTAGTAATGTATCCATGTTTCATCCACAGTGACGAAACAACGCTTGAAGTCCTGCGGATTCTTCCTGAACAGCTGCAAACCATCCTTGCGACACTTCACACGATTTCGTTTTTGGTCAAGCGGTGAGCAATCGCGGAACCCATCTAGCGCATAGCTTTCTCATGTCCAAATGCTTATGCAAAATATTATGTACACGTTCATTCGAGATGCCCAAAGCACTAGCAATCTCACCCACCTCAACTCTTCTGTCATCCATCCCCGTATCATGGATTTTATCAACTATTTCTGGAGTCGTAACCTCGACAGGGGGTCCAGAACGTTCAGCATCACTTGTGCCCATATGGCCACTCCGAAAATTTTTAAACCACTTATAAACTGTTCTAATCGAAGGTGCAGAGTCACCGTAATGTTTATCAAGCTTCTCTTAATCTCCTGAGGCGTTTTGCCTTTCATAGAGCAATGTTTAATCACCACACGGAATTCTTTTTCGTCCATTTTTTTACAGTCACTCGACTTCCTTGATTCACACGAATGCCAAACACAAAGAAACAGCCCAATATGGCTGAAACTTGGTCTGCGTTCTGTCCAAAGATGCTACTAACTAAACATAACCTCGATACGCGCCGGTGGTGCCATCTCGCTGACTTTCACGGACTTTTCAAACGCCCCTCGTATAAATAAGTACGCTAGATAGTGCTCGTACCGTGAGCAGAAATAAAAAAAAAGTTTTATAGACAGAAATTTATCATCAAGTTGTGGTGTTGGCATAGGCTTGACAACCGTCAGAGAATTTTACTCTCTGACAGTGCCGTCACATACCCCGAAGAATTTTATTGACTGATCAACTTGCGATGTTTACACATTATACACATTCCGATTTGAGAATACCTAATATATCTGGAACTATATTTCGTGATGGTGTCAATCATGTGGAGTTTTGCAGATTAAAATCTGCGTAAATCTAAATGTGGAGCTATGCAGATTAAAATCTGTTAAACGTAAGTGTGTGCACAAATATGTTGAACCAGACGTTGAAATAACTTTAGCGGCTTGTCTGTGTTGTCAAGGATATTGTCTTTGGGCTATATTTCATAAAAGTTTTGTAAATTCCTGGATTGGAAAAACAGGTCATTGAACTGGGTGCTACACTCTACGTCTTGTATTTCAAGGAGGAAGTAAAGAGATACATTTGCAGCCAAAAACCGAGAATAGTCTGACAAATAAATCGAAATCTGTCTTCAGTGGTGCAATGTCCTTGAGTCTCTCTCAGTGCCCATCATGAAATGTTTCCATTATTGATGTGTAGCAGGCATATATGGTCCAGAAATGACTGCCTTATGTTATGAGAAATATTCTATGTCATGAAATTAAAGCTGATTTCTCACTGTATTACGTTCTATTTGACAGCACCATACGTGTCACCAAATAATTCCCCCCTTGAATTAAGACGCTTAATGAATTGTTATAATTGCTGACTTTTTTTTGCGTCCTCAGTCTTCCGACTTGTCTGATGCGGCCCGCCACGAATTCCTCTCCTGTGCCATCCTCTTCGTCTCAGAGTAGCACTTGCAACCTACGCCCTCAGTTATTTGCTGGATGTATTCCAATCTCCGTCTTCCTCTGCAGTTTTTGCCCTCTACAGTTCCCTCTAGTACCTCATGTCTTATCCTCCCACTTCTCCTTATAAGTGTTTTCCACATATTTCTTTCCTCTCCGACTCTGCCCAGAACCTCCTTATTCCTTACATTATCAAAAAATATTTCAAATGTGTGTGAAATCTTATGGGACTTTACTGCTAAGGTCATCAGTCCATACGCTTACACACTACTTAACCGAAATTATCCTAAGGACAAACACACACACGCATGCCCGAGGGAGGACTCGAACCTCCGCCGGGACCAACCGCACAGTCCATGACTGCAGCGCATTAGACCGCTAGGCTAATCCCGCGCGTTCTTACTTTATCACTCCACCTCATTTTCAACATTCGTCAGTAGCACCACATGTCAAGTACTTTGATTCTGTTCTGTTCCGATTTTCCCTCTGTCCATGTTTAGCTACCATATAATGCTGTACTCCAGACGTACTTTCTCAAAAATTCCTTCCTCAAATTAAGATCTATGATTGATGCTAGTAAACTTCTCTTAGCCAGGAATGCCCTTTTTGCCATTGCTAGTCTGCTTTTGATGTCCCCCTTGCTCCGTCCAGCATTGGTTATTTTACTTCCGAGGTAGCTGAATTCCTTAACTTCATCTACTTCGTGACCATCAATCTTGATGTTAAGTTTCTCGCTGTTCTCACTTCTGCTACGTCTCATTACTTTTGTCATTATTCGATTTACTCTCAATCCACATTCTGTGTGTGTATTAGATTGTTCGTACCGTTCAGCAGATCATGTAATTCTTCTTCACTTTCACTCAGGACACCAATATCTTCAGCTAGTCGTATCACTAATATCCTTTCACCTTGAATTTTAATTCCACTCCTGAACCTTTCTTGTATTTCCATCATTGCTTCTTCCATGTACAGACTGAACAGTAGCGGGGGTATTCCCTCTTGACTGTTGTACATATTGTATACGACCCGTCTCTCCCTATAGCGTACAGCGTACCCCTATTTTCCTCAGAATTTCGAAGATGTTGCACCGTTTTATACTGTCGAACGCTTTTTCCAGGTCGACAAATCCTATGAACGTGTCTTGATTTTTCTTTAGTCTCGCTTCCATTATTAACCACAACGTCCGAATTGCCTCTCTTGTGCCTTTACCTTTTCTAAAGCCAAACTAATCGTTATCTAGCACATCCTCAATTTTCTTTTCCATTCTTCTCCACATTATTCTTGTCAGCAACATGGATGCATGAGCTGTTAAGCTGATTGTACGATAATTGTCGCTCTAGTCAGCTCTTGCCGTCTTCGGAATTGTGTGGATGATATTTTTCCGAAAGTCAGATGGTATGTCGCCAGACTCATACATTCTACACACCCACGTGAATAGTCGTTTTGTTGCCACTTCCCCCAATGATATTTGAAATTGCGAGGGAATGTTATCTACCCCTTTTACTTTATTTGAGCTTAAGTCTTCCAAAGCTCTTTTAAATTATGATTCTAATATAGGATCCCTTATCTCTTCTACATCGACTCCTGTTTCCTTTTCTATCACATCACAAAAATCTTCCCCCTTATAGAGGCTTTCAGTGTATTCTTTCCATCTATCCGCTCTCTCCTCTGAATTTAACAATGGAATTCCCGTTGCACTCTTAATGTTACCACCCTTGCTTTTAATGTCACCGAAGGTTGTTTTGACTTTCTTGTATGCTGAGTCTGTCCTTCTGACAGTCATTTCTTTTTCGATTTCGTGACATTTTTCATGCAGCCATTTAGTGTTAGCTTCTCTGCACTTCCTTTTTATTTTGTTCCTAAGCGACTAGTAATTCTGTATTCCTGAGTTTGCCAGAACATTTTGTACTTCCTCCTTTCATCGACCAACGTAAGTATTTCTTCTGTTACCCATGGTTTCTTCGCAGTTATCTTTTTTGTAACTGTGTTTTTCTTTCCAACTTCCGTGATGGCCCTTTTTATAGATGCCCATTCCTCTTCAACTGTACTGCCGTATTGCTTTATCTATAGCCTTAGAGAACTTCAACCGTATCTCGCCACTCCTTAGTACTTCCATTTCCCACTTCTTTGCGTATTGATTCTTCCTGACTAATGTCTTGAACTTCAGCCTACGTTTCATCACTGCTATTTTGTGATCCGAGTCTATATCTGCTCCTGGGTACGCCTTACAATCCAGTATCTGATTTCGGAATCTCTGTCTGACCAGGATGTAATCTAACTGAAACCTTCCTTATCACCTGGGCTTTTCCAAGTATACCTCTTCCTCTTGTGATTCTTGAACTGAGTATTTGCTATTACTAGCTGAAACTTGGTACAGAACTCAATTAGTCTTTCTCCTCTGTCATTCCTTGTCCCAAATCCATATTCTCCTGTAACCTTTTCTTCTACTCCTTCCCTTACAGTTGCATTCCAGTCACGCTTGACTATTAGATTTTTGTCTCCCTGTATGTACTGTATTATCCTTTCAATACCCTCATAGACCTCCACTATCTCTTCGTCTTCAGCTTGCGACGTCGGCATGTATACCTAAGCTATCGTTGTCGGTGTTGGTTTGCTGCCGATTCTGATAAGAACAACCCTACCACCTAATTGTTCACAGTAATACAGTCTCTGCACTACCCTTCTATTCATAACGAATCCTACTCCCGTTATACCATTTTCTGCTGCTGTTTATATTACCCTGTACTCATCTGACCAGAAATCCTTGACTTCTTTCCACTTCATTTCACTGACCTCTACTATATCTAGATTGAGCCTTCGCATTTCCCTTTTCAGATTTTCTAGTTTCCCTACCACGTTCAGGCTTCTGACATTCCACGCCCCGATTCTTAGAACGTTATCCTTTCTTTGATTATTCTATCTTTTATCTCATGGTCACCTCCCAGGGATCCGAATGGGGCTGGCCGGTCTGGGCGAGTGGTTCTAGGCCCTTCAGTTTGGAGCCGCGCGACCGCTACTGTAGCAGGTTCGAATCCTGCCTCGGGCAAGGATGTCTGTGATGTCCGTAGGTTAGTTAGGTTTAAGTATATCTAAGTTCTAGGGGACTGATGACCTCAGATGTTAAGTCCCATAGTGCTCAGAGCCATTTGAACCATTTGAATCCGAATGGGGGACTATTTCGGAATCTCTTGCCAATGGAGAGATCATCATGACACTTTTCAATTACAGTCCACATGTCCTGTGGGTACACGTTACATGTCTTTAATTCAGTGGTTTCCATTGCCTTCTGCATCCTCATACCGTTTATCACTGCTGATTCTTCCGCTTTTAAGGGGCAGTTCCCCACTCCTAGTAGAAGGGTGCCCTGAGCCTCTTTGACAAGGCCATTGGCAGAACGAGGGTGACTTCTTACGCCAATGGTAATTATTAATCAAAATTTAAGCAGTGGCGGGATGCGAACCCGGAACCGAGGACGTTTTGATTGTTAATCAAAAACGCTACCCCCAGACCAAATTTAACTAGTGACATTGATGATAAAAGATATTGATACAATTCTGATTACCCCTATATCAGTTTTTTCCCGTAATTGCCGCCTTCAGTTCAGCCAGCATTTACTGAGGTTCGGCACAAAACAACTGCGTCATATCGTCTTTGTGGCTGGTGTAGTAATGATTTTCCAGTTATTCTTTTTCAGTTAATAGTAGTACCATGACATACTTACCACTTTGCATGGGCTTCAAATGATATTAAAAGTAAGGCAATTCTGAAGTGGCATTGAGCATGTGGCTTCTCAACTTTATATACAATGGACAAATGCATAGACTCCATTGTTTCCCTAATGCAGAATGTAAACATAATTTTAAACAATCAGGATTGTCAGCAAACTGTTTGGCGTCTGAAAAGACTATTGCCTCCTCCTGGCGGCGGTCGGCTGCAGCCCTCCTCTTCCTTTCCCTCCTGGCCCCTCAGCGCCATGCATCACTGCGCTGGAAAAGCAAGACTGGAGCGCGGCGGTAGTACTGGCTGTTCGGCCAGCCCTATTCTACAGTGACGGTATCAGCAGATTGGTCGCTACTTGGGAGAAATGTGTTGGACACCAGAGCGACAATGTTGAGAAATAAATATATAAGCACGAAGGATAAAGAAGTAGAAAGTCATTAAAGTGTGTGTTATTTAAGAGCTTTGTGGATTTTCAAATAAGAAATTCTTTGGCATTACTTTTCAGGGCGTCCTCCTATGTTCGTGAAGGTACGTTCATGAGGTTGCATATTATGTACCGTACTATTACTTCTCTGATTTTCGCGTATAATAACATGTGGCCTCCAACAAAATTTCATAGCACTTATGCAGATTTTGTTCACCTCCCGGTTCCTCTTCTCTCGCCTTCAGCATTGTGCAATTAGGAGGATTCTGATTTTCACTCCGCTGTTCAGTACTTCGTTCTTGTCTATCCTTAATACAGCAGGTCGTCACACTCCTGTATTGATCTTTATTTATCCTGTCTTCTCTTTCCTTGTATTTATTGTAATTACTGTGTGCTGTTACAAACTTCATTACATTGTTAGTTCTGTCTCCAGTTGCCTTCGCTTTTGCAAGACGTTCTAACGCTCGCTTCTGTTCACACTATCGAAAGCTTCTTCATATTCTATGAACGTTTTCTGTAGGCGATAAATACCTAACAAGTTGACAGTAGAACCTACTTCGTTAAACTGAGTTGTCACGCGAAAGCCCAGTAATTTTCAGTGATGCTGTGGACGTACAACCCTGAGCCACCCAGTGGAGCACAAGAAGAGTGCACAGTGTTTCACAGGCGACGCCAGCGCTGTGTCTGGCATTGCGCAGTAAGGCAGGCTCCGGTCGCCGAATGCGTTACGGCCCGTTCCACCGACTTCGGCAAGTGGCATATCGGTTTTACAACAAAACATTACGGTCTCGGAAATTGAGATTTCGTAGGTTAGTAGTGCACCTCAAGGGTGTCCACCCATAAAAGTTGCAAAGCATACTAGCCAGAAGATTCCGAGAAAAAGGGCTCTAAAATTTTACGTGCAGTTCATATGACCATCAATTTGTACGCTGTGACAGCACAGCGAAGTGGCTACGCCTGTAGTGCACTCGCTTGCCACACGACACTACCTTCTGATAACTTTTTATTTTTATATTGTTTTAAAAATCATAACTTATTTAAAACAAAGTTAATGACGTAAAATATTATCGATTAAATCATATACAAATTATTTTATTTATGAAATGAACGTCGCCTTGTCATTAAAGTGTTATTACAAATTTGAGGATATTATAAGCTGTGGAGAGGTAAAAAACGTTCATTGTAAATTTGAGAAATTGGTTTCTGCGTGGAGAAGTAGAGTATAGCTGTTGTCCTATTGTTCATACAAGTAGGCAGTCGGTCGGAAAGTGTCGAGACCCTCAGGGAACTAATCGGCCAGTGGTCCTTAACTTCTACAGTGTGATACATGCAGGTGTCCTCACACTTATTCCTCTAGAAACTCGAACTAACGTGCCAGTTCATTCTTGGCTCTCGCAGAGACTGTGCTGGACACGCAAACCCTGAATTATGGAACTAAATCTTTCAGGATGAAGAGAAATCACCGACATGTACAATTAAAGCGATTTTCCCAAAATGAAACTCCTCGTCTATATCTACATCTACATGGTTACTCTGCAATTCACAGTTAAGTGCCTGGCAGAGGGTTCATCGAACCATATTCATTCACTTCTCTACCATTCCACTCTCGAATGGCGCGTGGGAAAAAGGAACACCTAAATCTTTCCATTCGTGCTCCGATTTCTCTCATTTCATTATGATAGTCATTTCTCCCTACGTAGGTGGGCGTCAACAAAATACTTTCGCATATGGAAGAGAAAGTTGGTCATTGAAATGTCGTAAATAGATCCCGCCGCAAAGAAAACCGGCTTTGTTTCAGTCACTTCCACCCCCAACTCGCGTATCATATCAGTGACACTCTCACACCCATTGCGCGATAACACGAAACTAGCTGCCATTCTTTGCACTTTTTCGATGTCCTCCGTCAATCCTACCTGTTAAGGATCCCATACCGCGCAGTAATATTCCAGCAGAGGACGGACAAGTGTAATGTAGGCTGTCTCTTTAATGGGTTTGTCGCATCTTCTAAGTCTTCTGCCAACAAAGCGCAGTCTTTATTTCGCCTTCCCCACGATATTATCTATGTGGCCTTTCCAATTTAAGTTGTTCCTTGCTAGGTATTTAGTGGAATTGACAGCGCTTAGATTTGTGCGATTTATCGTATACACAAAACTTATCGGATTTCTTTTAGTACCCATGTGGATGATATCCACTTTTTTTTTTTTTTTGTTTAGTGCCAATTGCCACTTTTCGCACCATGCAGAAATTCTCTCTAGATCATTTTGTAATTTGAATTGATCGTCTGATGATTTTACTAGACGGTTAAATTACAGTGTCATCTGGAAACAGACTAAGGGGGCTGCTCAGATTATCACCTAGATCATTTATGTAAATCAGGAAAAGCAGAGGGCCTATGACACTACGTTTCGGATCGCCAGATATCACTTCCGTTCTACTCGATGATTTACCGTCTATCACTACGAACTGTCACCTCGCTGAGAGGTCACAGAACTGAGACGATACTCCATATACACTCAATTTGATTAATAGTCGCTTGTGAGGAACGGTATCAAAAGCCTTCTGGAAATCTATATGGAATCGATCTGAGATCCCTTGTCGACAGCAGTCATTGCTTCAATGGAATAAAGAGCTGTGTTGTACAAGAACTATATTTTCTGAATCCGTGTTGGTTATGTATCAATAAGTCATTTTCTTCAAGGTGATTCATTATGTTCGAGTACAGTATTTTCTCCGAAATCCTACTACAAACTTAGGTCAGTGATACGGGTCTGTAATTCAATGAGTAACTCCTATTTCCTTTCTTGAACATTGATGTGACCTGTACTACTTTCCAATCTTTAACAACAGACCTTTCGTCAAGTGAGCGGTTATATATGACTGCTAAGAAAGGTGCTATTGTGTCTGCATACTCTGAAAGGAACCTGATTGGTATACCATCTGGACCGGAAGACTTGCCTTTCTTAAGTGATTTGTTTCGCAACACCTAAGATATCTACTTTTATGTCACTCATGCTAACAGCTGTTCTGGTTTCGAATTCTGGAGTATTTACTTCGTCTTCTTTCGTCATGGAATTACGGAAAACTGTATTTAGTAACTCCGCTTTAGTGGTCCCATCATCGGTAACATTTCCATCGACATCGCGCAGTGACGGTATTGACTGTTTTTGCCACTGGCGTACTTTACATACGATCAGAATCTCTTTGGATTTTCTACGATATTTTGAGACAATGTTTCATTGTGGAAACTATTAAAAACATCTCGCATTGAAGTCCGCACTAAATTTCGAGCTTCCGTGAAACTCAGCTAGTCTTTGGGAGTTTGCGTTCTTCTGAATTTGGCATGCTTTTTTCGTTGCTTCTGACGTGTTTGGTGTACCATGGTGGATTAGTCCCGTCTCTTGTTAACTTATGCGTTATGAACCTATCTATTGCTGTCGATACTGTATCTTTGAATTTGAGCCATATCTGGTCTACACTTACATAATTAGCTTGGAAGGAATTGAGACTCTCTCTTAGGAAGACGTCAAGCGAATTTTATCTGCTGTTTTAAACAGTGGTTTTGGTTGATATGGTGTTCACTAATCCCTGTTACCGTCGCGACGCTCTTTATTAGATCAGGATTATTTGTGGCTAAGCGATCAAGTGTGTTTTCGCGACCATTTACATTTCGTATTGGCTCATGAACTAATTGTTCGAAGTAAATCTCAGAGAAAGCATTTAGTACAATTTCGGAAGACGCTTTCTATCTTCTACCGGCTTTGAACATGTATTTTTGCCAACAAATCGAGAGTAGATTGAAGTCTCCACGAATAGTTATTTGTAATGAGATTCAACTTTTCTTTGAACCGTTCAGCTATTATATCATCTGAGTCGGGGTCCTCTTGTTGAACCTTGTGAGCTCTGCTTTTATAGACAGGTAAAATAGCCTAAGAAAGCGTTCACAAAATTGGGCTTATCTGACAGAAAATAATAGAAAAATAAATTCCCGTGAAGAGTGTATAAAAATACAATCCATAGTGCATTTTCAATAGTCATCGTCAATTTTTAATGAAATGATCAGGTGTGGCTGGTACGCTTCGAGGCTTTATGATGGAAGAGAAGTTTCCAGGAATGTTAACGGAGTGTGTTTCCCAACTGGTCTTTTTTTTAAAAAAAAAGGTTGCTCGTGTAGATTGTGAAAGATGTCAAAGGATTTTTTTGTTTTCAATACTATTATCCTACTTACCATTCTGGTGCTTGTGTGCAAAATACGAAATTGACAAAGACGATATTGTAAAATTTTTCATGTAAATAAATCCCTCACAATATTCTGTTACAGCGGTAATTAAAGCTTTAATGTGCATCCCTTAAAATGCTTAGAAATTATTCAACTTTTTAGAAAGAAAATATTGACTGTAATTTACATTTTATGTTAATTATATATAACAGTCATTTCATAAATAAAATAAAATTCTATACGATTTAATCGATGAAATTTTATTTCATTAAATTTATTTAAAAGAGGTTGTAATTTGTAAAACAATTTAAAGAAAGCAAAAAAGTTACCCAAAGATTGTGTCGAACCTGGATCGCCAGCGTGCCAAGTGGTTCCGCCACTGGCGCAGCCATTTCGCCGTGTTGCCACAGCGTATAGATTGACCGTCAGATGAGCTGGGCCTAAAACCATAGAGACCTTTTTCTAGGACTATTGTAAATAGAGCGCCTAACAACTGTTATGTGTGGACACCCTTGAGGTCTGCCAGTAACTTGCGGAATCTTATTCCGAACTGAATTTCCAACACCGTAAGGTCTCCTTCTTAGTCGAACAGACGAATTAAGAGCTGCCTTGGAAACAAGACCGAGAAAATCGTAGCATCATTTGGCACTTCATACTAGTGTGTCAGTAGCAAAAAAAAAAAAAAAAAAAAAAATGGTTCAAATGGCTCTGAGCTCTATGGGACTTAACTTCTGAGGTCATCAATCCCCTAGAACTTAGAACAACTTAAACCTAACTAACCTAAGGACATCACACACATCCATGCCCGAGGCAGGATTCGAACCTGCGACCGCAGCGGTCGTGCGGTTCCAGACTGTAGCGCCTAGAACCACTCGGCCACTCCGGCCGGCTGTTAGTAGCATCCGTTCGCAGGACAGAGCACGAAGTGAAACTGAAACGTTGCAAAATAACTGAAGTGCATTGACTGGGCAATCATATAGTGTCAATAACTCAATGATTATTGCAATCTGTACACGATGGAAAGGCTGACAAGGGATGGTTGTATTTATCAGGATATGAACTCGGTGATTGTTCAATGTTGCGGTTCTGCATATATCCATGAGCTACTGCAGAGCCTCTGTATGACGTGAAAACAAAAGTTTGATGTGCACTTGGAACAATATGAACTATTGGACAGATCTTTTTCCACAAAGCATAACTACTGATAGGTATGTGAATAACGTGCTACTTATTTTTTCAGATAACTAACTACTAACGAAAAGACTTCTCGTTTTATCTTGGAGGACAATACAAGATCACACATGTTCGTCTATTACAGAGGCATTTTTTATTTATTTATTTATTTTTGCGTTTTTATTCCTTACAAATAGCACATACAAGGTGTTGGGGGTAAAAGGGCAGAAATTTTTATTGGCGACATAAGACAGCGTACTGAATAACATTAGGTCAGCATTTTCTTCATTTGCAGACCAATAATTATAGCTACTAAGAGTAATATATTTTTAGGTTTGTTAATACCTACACTACTGGCCATTAAATTGCTACACCAAGAAGAAATGCAGATGATAAACGGGTATTCATTGGAGAGATATATTATACTAGAACTGACATGTGATTACATTTTCACGCAATTTGGATGCATAGATCTCGAGAAATCAGTACCCGGAACAACCACCTCTGGCCGTAATAACGGCCTTGATACGCCAGGGCATTGAGTCAAACAGAGCTTGGATGGCGTGTACAGGTACAGCTGCCCATGCAGCTTCAACACGATCCCACAGTTCATCAAGAGTAGTGACTGGCGTCTTGTGACGAGCCAGTTACCAGGGCAGCAGCCGAACATTTTCTGTATCCATAAAGGCCCGTACAGAACCTGCAACATGCGGTCGTGCATTATCCTGCTGAAATGTAGGGTTTCGCAGGGATCGAATGAAGGGTGGAGCAACGGCTCGTAACACATCTGAAATGTAACGTCCACTGTTCAAAGTGCCGTCAATGCGAACAAGAGGTGACCGAGACGTGTAACAAATGGCACCCCATACCATCACACCGGGTGGTACGCCAGTATGGCGATGACGAATACACGCTTCCAATGTGCGTTCACCGCGATGTCGCCAAACACGGATGCGACCATCATGATGCTGTAAACAGAACCTGGATTCGTCCGAAAAAATGACGTTTTGCCATTCGTGCACCCAGGTTCGTCGTTGAGTACACCATCGCAGGCGCTCCTGTCTGTGATGCGGCGTCAAGGGTAACCGTAGCAATGGTCTTCGAGCTGATAGTCCATGCTGCTAAAAACGTCGTCGAACTGTTCGTGCAGATGGTTGTTGTCTTGCAAACGTACCCATATGTTGACTCAGGGATCGAGACGTGGCTGCACGATCCGTTACAGCAATGTGGATAAGATGCTTGTCATTTCGACTGCCATTGATACGAGGCCATTGGGATCCAGCACGTCTTTCCGTATTACCCTCCTCAACCCACCGATTCCATATTCTTCTAACGGTGATTGGATGTCGACCAACGGGAGCAGCAATGTCGCGATACGATAAACCGCAATCGCGATAGGCTACAATCCGACCTTTATCAAAGTCGGAAACGTGATGGTACGCATTTCTCCTCCTTACACGAGGCATCACAACAACGTTTCACCAGGCAACGCCGGTCAACTGCTGTTTGTGTATGAGAAATCGTTTGGAAACTTTCCTCATGTCAGCACGTTGTAGGTGTCGCCACCGGCGCCAACCTTGTGTGAATGCTCTGAAAAGCTAATCATTTACGTATCACAGCATCTTCTTCCTGTCGGTTAAATTTCGCGTCTGTAGCGCGTTATCTTCGTGGTGTAGCAATTTTAATGGCCAGTAGTGTAGATATGGCAACAACAAGCCATTAATGCTAATTTTCTCCTGAGCAGCAGATAAGAAGTTGGTGAACACGTGGAAGCAAAACGGTTAGTCTGCACTGACATGTGTAGTCGACTTACTGGTGCAGTTACGACTGTGCAGAAAACATCAGGTAGTAAGTTATGTGACGCGTTTGCGAGAAGACAGACGCGCAGTAAAAACAACTAACACACTAAAGTGAGCACATATTGAGGTACCAATGATCGCAATATCTGAACTTGAACCCCTAACACACTGTGTCGTAGAGCTGCTGAAATTTATACAGGAGTTGCTCGTAAGAACGAATATTTCTTGATGATTACTTGTAGGACATCTGCTCAAAACTTATAATGAAGCGTATAGAAGAGTCAGCTCCTCTGGTCTGTTCATTGGATACATTTCAAAAGTGAATACAGGAATGATATATGTTTCTAATATAAGTGCGGCAACTATAAAGGTCTTGGAATAGAAATTTAATTTGGTAGAGTAGATGAATATGTCTGACAATGAATAAGTTCTAACGGTCTCCTTTTGAAGGAGGTTTATGAACACTGCTATATCCATGGCAGACAGTCAAGTTTTTACAACGAAAACTTGCTGTTACCAAGGATAAGAATTACATCGAACAAAAAACTTGTTTCGAATTTCCGAAATCTCTATTTGAATGAGAAATGAAAAACGCTTGGTCAGCGATACATTATAGAAACTATGTATGCTACATCGCATTGATATGACTTATCTGTTTTACAGGTTCTCTGTTTTGTAGTAGTAATGATAACTGGTTGCCGCTATTTTAATTTTATTTCATGTCTAGTATTTTATAAATGCAACATATGCTTACACGAGTTTCTTTTTTTGCAGGTAAGGAATCAAGCCTGTGCTGACATTTCACAGTGAGTACTCAAGAACCTACAGCTTACGTGATATGGGCGACGGAGATGGTATTAGGACAGAATTATGGTTAGAGCACATATTTACGTAAAATAATTCGCCTGTCTGTCCCTTAGCCGTGTTTTCTTAGAATGGGGTTTGCTGCTTGCCTTCCACTGCCATGCCGTCACTCTCTCACGGACTAGCTCTTATTGTTCGACAAGACAATAGCCACTCACGTTAAAAAATCACTAAACAACGCGCAAGCGCAAGAGAGATACGCAAAAATCACTTGGCCGAACGACCTGATCCCATTATTGTTATGAATTGCGCGTTCGTTCTGCAAGCTAATGTCTTTCTTGAGCGGCAAATACACAATTAAAAGAGGCCGATCTGAAGTGATTACTTAGGAGAAAAAGAACTTCTTAGCCGAGATCGCTATAGATAACGGTAAAATTAAGTTACCATCTTCAGATCTTCATAATCTACATCTACATCCATACTCCGCAAGCCAACTGACGGTGTGTGGCGGAGGGTACCCTGAGTACCTCTATCGGTTCTCCCTTCTATTCCAGTCTCGTATCGTTCGTGGAAAGAAGGATTGTCGGTATGCTTCTGTGTGGGCTCTAATCTCTCTGATTTTATCCTCATGGTCTCTTCGCGAGATATACGTAGGAGGGAGCAATATACTG
This sequence comes from Schistocerca nitens, assembly GCF_023898315.1. Taxonomy (NCBI): domain Eukaryota; kingdom Metazoa; phylum Arthropoda; class Insecta; order Orthoptera; family Acrididae; genus Schistocerca; species Schistocerca nitens. The sequence continues at coordinate 229,197,621 of NC_064615.1, read as the reverse complement.
CTTGACTCTTCGATGAAGGTATGTTCTCGGAACTTTAACAAAAGCCCGTACCGAGCTACTGAGCGTCTCTCCCGCAGAGTCTTCCACTGGAGTTTGTCTATCATCTCCGTAACGCTTTCGCGATTACTAAATGATCCTGTAACGAAGCGCGCTGCTCTCCGTTGGATCTTCTCTATCTCTTCTATCAACCCTATCTGGTACAGATCCCGTAATAGTTATTACAAACATCTTGTGCCAGCTACACACAGAAGGTTTCCATTGAATTTCTAGGTACATAAAAGATAAAATGAGCGATTCTTGTGATGTATGTAGTAATTTTAATTTTGATGTGCCAACACATCGCTCATTTCAAGTTTTACGTACCTTGGAATTCAAAGGAAACATTTTTTGTATAGCCTGGCAGAAGATGTTTGTATCATCCTTCATGAAGATCTGAAGATGGTAACTTAGTTTTACAGAAACCGGTTATCTACAGTAAAATTTTTATCGTGTTCTCGGCGGAGAAGTTTTTCTTCTCCTAAGGAGTTTCTGAGCAATCGTTTTATGATGACAAAATACAAGATTTTGAACATGGCTGCACTTTGCCAACTGTGCATGTCAGAGCTTCTTCAATGGATTAGAAATAATAGCCAACCAGTTGCAAAGTACAAGTTTATTTAACTTTGACCATGGTTTCGATGGTTTTTAAAACCATCTTCTTCAGAAGATATTGTTCTTATTATAAGATTATCATAGCCAATATGGGAGTCGTCGACTGTGTCTAGTACACGTCATCCTCTTCAACACCATTTAAAATACTTTACACAGTATAAAAGTAGTTTTAAGAAATAGCCCTACAGTAGACGGCTACTACTTTCATGTAATGTATTTTAAATGGTGATTAAGTGGATGACGTGCTATACAGAGTCAACGACTCCCATGTTGAATATAGATCATGTGACTCTATGTACAATATTTTCCGAAGAAGACGGTTTTAACACCGTCGAAACGATGGTCAAGATTTACGAGTAATAAACCTGTATTTTGCAACTGGTTCTCAGTTATTTCTAAAACTGATAACAAAATGTTTGTGTTTGTTGCATTCCCGAAACAATAAACAATTAGTATGAGAAGATATTCAACTAATCTAAATACTACATCGAGATTTATTACTTGTCGTAAGAGTGGAAGTGTATTCACACACAGCATCATATTGCAAGTTACGTCTATTTATTTATTTATTGGAGTCCGCCTTCGTTAACAACGACAGACCGATTCATGTAGAGTTACATGTATGTGAATCTTTAGGAGCCGGCCGATGTGGCCGAGCGGTTCTAGGCGCTTCAGTCTGGAACCGCGCGACTGCTGTGGTCGCAGGTTCGAATCCTGCCTTGGGCATGGATGTGTGTGATGTCCTTAGGTTAGTTGGGTTTAAGTAGTTCTAAGTTCTAGGGGACTGATGACCTCAGATGTTAAGTCCCATAGTGCTCAGAGCCATTTTTGAATCTTTACGATAATCTGTTTACAGTGCCTATCATAGTACTTTCCTTGCCGTTATTTGTTCCTGCTACAATCGCTCTAACATTCGCCTGTACAGTACTCTACATGTAGTTTACGTATGGTTTTTTTTCCAATCTCACTCTGGTGTCCCACTATTGTGCCACTGAAAGACCTGTAGGCTTTCGTTACTTCTATTTTTAATAATTAAAAGTTATCTTTATCACCTGCTTATATTAGTACTGTTACAACAGCATAATTATACTGCCCTACAATGACAAACATTACAACAACTATAAAAATGCTTATTTCTTCTATTACCGCCCCCCCCTTATTTCACTAAACAACTACTTCTGCAATTACGACTACTAGTAATAGTAATATCAGTAGTAGCAATGAAACTTGTGTTACTAAAACTAATTCTTCTACTACGATTATTCTTAACAAAATTAAGCTCACTGGAGCTTGGAGAACAGTTAGGCAGCATATTGTGTAGTGTAGCTTCTCTTCGCCGAAGAGCGCGCACACACACACACACACACACACACACACACACACACACACACACACACACACACACACAATATTTACTACTATCGGAATGTGTCTGATTTCTCCATACCATACTGGCTACATTCTAGGGCCCAGCTACGTCTTGCTGACTCCTGAGAGAATAGCGACGTATCAGAGTGCATCACTTACCTTTCTCTGATTCTTCTTGTTCCTCCTAGATCCGCTCGTGGCCACCTCGCCTCACTCTTCCGTTACTGGACCAAACGATCGTAGAGCTATCAGAGTTCGTTCTCTAGGGCTGTCTATAAATCTTACTCGTCGCTGCTGAAGTTTCTGTTGGATATAAGTTACGTCTTGCTCTTTCCGAGAGGATCAGCGTGAAGTTTTTGAGTGTCAAAGTCCTCTTTCACTCTTATTATGTTGTAAACAGTTTTATCTCTTAAAACTTTTCTAGCAGTCCTTGCCGTATCTTCAACTAGGGGACATTCCCATAGGACAGGATATGGTGTGCCTTTTTCGCCAAAGTCCCATCTAGTCAGTGCTCTCTTAACAGTTATAATGTGTAGAATATGGTTCATGTGTGGAAAGGTGGTCATCGAGTCCCCTACTTGGCTCAAAATGTTTTATCTGAAGCCTTCCATGTGCATCAGGAAGAAAATGGAAAGTTCTTCTGTGGGAGAGCAACTCGGGGCAGAAATACAGTCCCGTTGTTAGCGTGAGAGCTGTGAGATGACTCAATAGTGTCTGCACAGTCAATGCCGCCGTCACGCTGTCGAAACGCTGCCGGCATCGTCAGCACTCACCAGAAGTTCGCACGTGTCAGTACAGCTCGCGCGTGCGGAGGCTGTGACCCAGTAGCCGGACGAGACAGCACAGCGTTGCGATATCACTGGTCCCACCGTTCGTGAAACTGCAACATTTTCTGTTTTTACTGCCGATACAGAGACTTCTGACGCTGTATGCCAAGACGAAGGAGACTTACATCCAGGGGCTGTTCGCGTCGACGCTTTTGATATACTGTCCTCAACGAAACAAAAAAAAAGTGACTTTCCCTCGACGAAGCATTTTCATTATGTGTATGTTCGCTCTTACGGCGACAAAATACCGTGAGACACTATGCCGTCCTTGTGCACTGGTTTTTATGGTACTATCCGCCTGCCATATACACAGTTCATGAGATTCGTAAAATTTACTGCCATTGTTGTATGAAGTTTCTGCAGTGTAAAATGGCTCTTAGCACTATGGGACTCAACTGCTGTGGTCATAAGTCCCCTAGAACTTAGAACTACTTAAACCTAACTAACCTAAGGACAGCACACAACACCCAGCCATCACGAGGCAGAGAAAATCCCTGACCCCGCCGGGAATCGAACCCGGGAACCCGGGCGTGGGAAGCGAGAACGCTACCGCACGACCACGAGATGCGGGCTTTCTGCAGTGTAATTTCAGTAACTAAGTACTGCTGTGACGATAACATAAACTTTTGCGTGCCGAATGTGCGCGACAAGAATTCACTAAAAACTACTGTTGACAAAAGAAACGCGACAACTGATATTGTAACTAAGGAGAAAATACAGAATCTTTTCCTACTGACAATTTGGACTGAAAGTTAACATTCATTATTTGTGTCATTTCGATGAAATCATCTTCAGAGCTAAATCAGAAGCAACAACCATGCCACACGTATTTTGAAGCAGCATGGTTATTGTTATGATTCCATTAAACCCAAGTTAGTCATGATCGTATTTTGGTGGTGTAGACTATCAGATGTGTTCTAAACATTTGATGATTGAATATGTTTTAAAAGTAGAACATACAAAACAACTAATACCATTTTAAATGTAAATATCATGTGACTAGGGCCTCCCATCGGGTAGACCGTCATGATGATCATTAGGACAACACAACACCCAGTCCCTGAGCGGAGAATATCTCCGATCCAACCGGGAATCGAGCCCGGGCCCTTAGGATTGACATTCTGTCGCGCTGACCTCTTTTTTTTTCTTTTTTATATTTTGTTTGGTATTCTTCGTTGCGTTTGGTCTGGTCGGAGGTCACAAGACATCCATTCAAGTTGATCGTTGATTCCATTACTCAGTTATTTTATTACAGAGGGCGAGGAGTCCTCTGACCGAACACGCTGAGCTACCGTGCCGGCACCACGCGGCTACCAAGGGCTGACACTAATATCATTGAAACGGAGGGGAAACCTTCAGACGTAAAAGTAACTTCGAATGTTAAGAGGACCATCGTTTTTCATATATATGACATACTGGATTAAGTCGGAAGTTCCACGAGGCTTTTCGCGAATGATGCTGTTGTATGTAGAGAAGTCGCAACGCTAGAATATTGTACCGAAATCGAGGAGAATCTGCAGAAGATCAACGCTTGCTGCAGGCTGTTGCCCTTCACTATAAATGCTAAAAGACCCACATTATTGTGCGATTACACGATTGCAGAACCGTCACTGGAAGCAGTCACACCCACAATATCTAGAAGTCTGCGTACGGAGGTATTTAGAAGGAAAGACCAGATAAAATTAATCGCAGGTAAGGCAGATGCCAGAGTGAGACACACTGGAAGAATATGCAGAAAATATAGTCCACTCGTGAAGAAACTATCTCACAGAAACATTGCTCTACCAATATTTGAGTATCGATTGTGTGTATGCGATTCGTACCTGTCAGGACTGATAGGGGAAATGGAGCGTATCCAAAGAAGAGCAGCGCGTTGCGTCACGGATTCGTTCAGTAACCTCCAAAATATGACGGACACGTGCAGCCATCTACAGTGCTAGACGCTGTAAGAGAAAAGTTCTGCATCAGCGTGTGGTTTACAGTAAAATTCCAAGAGCTTACGTTCGTAGGAGAATCAATCAGTACATTACTTACTCTTACGTATACTACGTCGCGGAAACACCATGAAAGTAAAAGTAGTGCGATTCGAGCTCATGAGAAGGCTTTCCAACAATAGCGGAACATAATACGACAGGAACAAGAAAGAGGGGTTGGGGGAAAGTGAGGGAGGTACCCCAAAGTACCCTCCGCCGAACACCATTAAGTGGCTTGCGGAATACAGATGTAGGTGATAAAAGTTCGTTTCTTCCCGTTTTTTAAAATTGGTGTATTTTTTTTTATTTCCTTAGTATTTTGCAGACATTCTTTTTCCGTTTCGCGAAGTAGATTGCAGGCGATTTCGTTTATAAAGTTGCATAACTTGTCGCATAAGACAACAGCAAGCTAAATTTCATAGAGCGAAACACATTCAGATTTGCTGAAAAAGTGCGTTCCTTCTGTAGATGAATCAGTACACAACATGCTAGTGTGACCTTTTCTAGACTACTGCTCAGGTTTTTGGAGTCTTACAGAGAGGCGCGACAGCAGACATCGCAAGAATTCCCAACCAATCGCCGTTATTTAGGTTTTATTTTTAGGCTACCAGTTTCGGCAGTGCATTCTGTCATCTTCAGGTCTGCTTAAATCGAGAGTAACTTTCGTGTTACAAAATATAGCACCACTTTTCACTGGATTTTTGAAGAGTATTTCATACGGGCATACGTGCTTCTTGGGCAGCTGTCAGCAACAAAGTGCTGTTATATTTTGTAACACGAAAGTTACTCGATTTAAGCAGACCTGAAGATGACATAATGTATTGTCGAAACTGGTAGCCTAAAAATAAAACCTAAATAACGGCGATTGGTATTGTATTATTGGAAATTGACCAGCCGTAGCTCCACGCTCCAGACAGAAGATGGAGTTACATTCATCGCAAGAATTCGTCGAAACGCTGCTAGAGTACTAACAAGTCAGCCTAGCGCATACGAAAGTCTAATCGAGTGGTTTGCTGACTTGGAACAGAAAGTGTCTATCACTGATCAGAACTTCTCTCTGCCGTGCTCCGTACAGTGGCCGTCGCAATCTGTATTATCCAATCACATTAATGTAACCACATTTTAAAAGTGAATAATCACATTTTGCTGCGTGGTTTGGTTGGTTGATTGATTTGAGGGAGGGGACCAAACAGCGAGGTCATCGGTTCCATCGGATTAGCGAAGGATGGGGAAGGAAGTCGGCCGTGCCCTTTCAAAGGGACGTACCCGGCATTTGTCTGAAGCGATTTTGGGGAAATCAGGGAAAACCAAAATCAGGATGGCCGGGCGCGCATTTGAAACGCCGTCCTTCCGAATGCGAATCCAGTGAGCTAACCAATGCGCCATTTCACTCGGTGTAGCGTGGACCGCTGCGAGACTTGGAGGGAGAGAGACAAAGAGTTCCTGGAAGACACCAACAGGGATGTGCAGCCATGTCGACTCCAGTGCTGTGGCCAGCTGCGTTAGGTTTCTCTGTCGAAGACCCATGACACGAATAGCCCGACCGAGGTGGTCCCAGTAATTGTCTATTCGTTTTTAATCCGTGGAGTGTGGAGCCTAGAGATGTACAGTAAACTCGTCCCTAGAGAAATACCGTAAACTCGTCCTGGTGTTCTTAAAGTCACGAACGTGCACTGCGAGCTGTGTGACACATTGCAGTGTCCTGCTGGTAGAGGCCATCGTGCCGATCAAAATAAAACTTTTTGAAGTGGTGGACATGGTCCCTAGTGATAGATTCATACTTTTGTTGATCCAGTATGCTTCCAGAATGATGAGATCACCCGGGAAATGACTCGGAAACATTCCTCAGACCAAAACGCCCTCTCCTCCAGCCTGGACTCTTCGCTTGTACCCCTTTCGTGCCGTACGCGCTAGCGGCCATATGTCGGATAGAGCATAAAATTTGATTGATCTGAATAATCTCCCTGTCACCACTCGGTGGCCACCCTGTTGCAGTATTGGCGTCGTCTCAGTGAGTGCATAAACCTGGAGCTTGATGCCGTGTCCCGTACGCAGCAACGTTCGCTGAACGGTCGTTGAAGAGACGCTGTTGGTAGTTCCGTGGTTCATTTGGGCAGTCATTTGGTCAATAGCAGCACGTCTATTCGCCCGGTACCCATCTCCGCAGCCGTCTTTCATCCCTGTCATCTACAGCCAGTGGTGCACCGCAATTACCTCAGCGCTGCTGATGGAGAGCGCCATTTTGCCGTGCATGATGTGCTTTTACGAAGGCGGCACACAACGGTTTACAAATCTAGCCGTTTCAGATAAGCTTCCACCCTTGGCCCGAAAGCCAATGATTATGTCCATTTGGACGTCACATAAACCGCTCCGTTTCTGCATTACGATAACGACTGCACTGTTTTTCGCGCCCCACCGACATGCTTTATATACCCTCCACCGCTATCGCTGTCACAGACGGTAGTCCGTGAGTGGTTATTGCACTCTGACGTCGAACATAGCCGGTGGTCCATTAATGTGACTTGACCGTATGTGTTGACATAGACGTTTATTCCCTTTCCTGTTCCAGTCGCGTATGGTTCGCGGGAAGAACGACTGTCTGAAAGCCTCCGTGCGCGCTCTAATCTCTCTAATTTTACATTCGTGATCTCCTCGGGAGGTATAAGTAGGGGGAAGCAATATATTCGATACCTCATCCAGAAACGCACCCTCTCGAAACCTGGCGAGCAAGCTACACCGCGATGCAGAGCACCTCTCTTGCAGAGTCTGCCACTTGAGTGTATTAAACATCTCCGTAACGCTATCACGGTTACCAAATAACCCTGTGACGAAACGCGCCGCTCTTCTTTGGATCTTCTCTATCTCCTCCGTCAACCTGATCTGGTACGGATCCCACACTGATGAGCAATACTCAAGTATAGGTCGAACGAGTGTTTTGTAAGCCACCTCCTTTGTTGGTGGACTACATTTTCTAAGCACTCTCCCAATGAATCTCAACCTGGTACCCGCCTTACCAACAATTAATTTTATATGATCATTCCACTTCAAATCGTTCCGCACGCATACTCCCAGATATTTTACAGAAGTAACTGCTACCAGTGTTTGTTCCGCTATCATATAATCATACAATAAAGGATCCTTCTTTCTATGTATTCGCAATACATTACATTTGTCTATGTTAAGGGACAGTTGCCACTCCCTGCACCAAGTGCCTATCCGCTGCAGATCTTCCTGCATTTCGCTACAATTTTCTAACGCTGCAACTTCTCTGTATACTACAGCATCATCCGCGAAAAGCCGCATGGAACTTCCGACACTATCTACTAGGTCATTTATATATATTGTTCAATGCATAGGACGCGCTTTTCATGCCAAACACTGCGGTCGTAAGCTTTTTGGTGCTCGGATTTTTGGTGATCGTGAGTGAAGGCATTCCATCGACTGGTGCATGGTTTCTGGACTTTTATGCGAAATCCGGGTCTTATCACCAGCGACAGCGTGTTCAAAAACACTTCGCCATTCTTTTCATCCCGAATATGAAAATTAAGTGTAGCTTCCATTTGATGTTTTCTATGTTTATAAGCCAAAGATCAAGAAGAACAGTTGGTGCCAAAGCTTCTATAGCTTACATTACCACAAACAATTTAATAAACAGTTGATCGTGAAATTTCAGGAAAGCAGAAGCTCAGTCTGTCAGTGGTGTAATATCTGTCCTATTGAACTTTTTCCTTAATCCTTCGTTTGAGTTCGTCAATCACAACTGAAAGTCGGCTTGATCGTTCTTCATCATGAACATTCGTGCGTTAGCAATTAAACATAATGCACCATCTTCAGTATTCAGCTTCATTCGTCAAATTTCCGTATACTTCGATTATCTGTCTGTAAATTTCGTACCGAGCCAGGTGGCGCAGTGTTTCGCACAGTGGTTTCGCACTCGGGAGGTCGATGGTTCAAACCCCCGGATTTCCGTGATTTCCCTAAATCGCTCCAGTCAAATGCCGGGAAGCTCCTATGAAAGAGCACGGCCGATTTCCTTCCCCATTCTTGAAACAATCGGAGCTTCTCAGGCACGGCTCGTGGTTTCTATACTGGGGAAGGCTGCGGCATTTATCGGAGCCAACATAGACCTCGGGTTACGCTACAGATTAGTCTGAAATAAACAACTAAGTATTCAGGGGGAGGGGGTGGGCAGATCACTCTCTACCCATAATTTTACGTACAGTATCTTCTATAATCAGGTATTAAATATCATTAGAAACTAACTTCGAGTTAAAATCTTTGGTTAGTGTTTTTATACGTCATCATTACATTTTCTGACACTTTGCAGTAAATCATATCTATCAGTTTACCCAGAAAATAACGATTTTTTGATACATTTTCATTATATATCTTTATATTACGGCGGTAAGCACTGTATAATTGGCACATAATGTCCACTTTCCCTAGCATTGAAAACTCAATGAAGCCATATAAATGTTTTTCGCTGGAATTATGTTTTTTCACCTTTGCGTGAAAATTCTTTAAGTCAGTGATACCAGTTTCAGTCCAGGCACAATCAGTACTATTTGTAAGAAGACAGGTAAAACAGAAAAATGCATTTTTCACTTCACAAACTCTCAGCAGCATCGTACATTGCTCCATTAAAACTGCGTTTGTATCCTTGCCTACATTTGCACTGTTTCTGTTCTTGATTGATCGTTAGATCGGGTCTGGGTGCACCTAGTTCTTTCACTAAAATCTTGCAAAATACACTCGGAAAAAGAAACTTGCTAATATCACACGGTATCATCAAAAGCAGTCAGCATCAGCAAGCAAGGAAAGGAAAGTAAAGTAACGGGACAAATTTCGCGCGCTTTGTCCTCTAATCACTTATAAAACTCTCGCTAGATGGCAGTACCGTTATGTTACTGTAGTCTAGTGAACTCTGGCGGGATATTTGCAAACTTATTCTAAATGTGGATGTAATAGCCAATGGCAGAAACAAAACAACTACGTAAAACATTATCAAAACAATAATACTAAACGTAGATTAATGACGCATCGAAGCGTAGTAGAGATGTGCAGAGACAGAGATTGGATAGCGAAGTTTAGGCCACTCTACATTCCTTTATTACATAGATAGTGGAACGTGAAAAACATGTGGTGGTTGGTATGACACCCTTAGGCTGCAAGCTCTGAGCCTTCGGGTCGCCCATAAAGAGCAGTACTATGTAGAAGCCACGCCCCCAAACCGCTACTACATGCAGCTTCCGGACGTTCCAAGGCGCAGCCTACACACTACTAACCGTTCGGAAAACATCTATCGATACAAACAGTTCCAAAAACGTTGACCGTCGTTATTTTAATCGGAATGGGAAATATGCGAAATTCGTCCTGATAATTTAAATTATGTAATACGTTCTTACGAAATTTACTTTAACATATATTTTGGGGCGGCCCCGCCTCAGAGCCTTTAATTACGAGCCGCGCCTGGAGCATCTACTCTGATGACTTTTTTTTTAAATTTCGCATGGCATAAGTCTTTTTGTTTCCTTCGGAACTCGTATTACACTACGGTCTTCATACTTGCTGGGATCGTTGGTTTTGTCACACATTTACAAATTCCGTAAGTATCTAATCAGTAAACGACCGCTCAATCTCGCTGTTAGTGCCGTACTGGCGCCACCTCCACTGTGCAACAAAGGATCACTTTTTAGAAATGCCGTAATGTCTCCCAATGCGACGTATAAGAAGTGGTTCCAACCTGTACACGAGACGCAAAACCGCCACGTCCTATGACCGCATCCTCGGGCTCGACGACACTCAAGTTGTCGACATGCAACTGGAATCGGAGGGGTACCCACAGCCACGTAGGATTACTTTACAATTTGTCTCTTTACAGGTTCATTTTTAAAATTCTCAGCGAAGGTGGACGGCTCCTGCCGAAGGTGGTGAGGAGGCACTTACAGAGACCGTTTTCCGTTTCATTCACGCATTTCTTAATATCACACGCCGCCGTGATAACGCCACGGGAGGAAGCGAAGCACGAGGTGTGGAAAAGCGTAAGCGCCCTGTACTGCTTCGGAGCGCATTCAGACTTCGTCGGATGGTATTAACAGGTCCATATTGGTTCCAGCCTGTAGACGAGATCAAAAATTACTGTCGCGCTGCGCTCTAAAGGGGTGCGAGCACTTTCAGAGAAGAGTTGAAAGATTCAGGCGGGTCAGCTGTGTCAAGGTTGATCAAGAACATCGTCCTGTTGCTCAGTGGACTACGAACTGCCTTTTTCGACTGCGAAATCTGTGGGAATCTACTCCCCAAGGTATGGCTGATACGACGGACGATCTTTATGCCGCTCTCTGAAGGCTTTTCCTGTCTATACTGAGCGACAGTGTGTGTGAAATGTTTTCCTCGGCCATTCATGTCAAAGCCGCAGGAATTTAACGCTTGGCGTCGCGGTTCTGGCCTCTGTCGCAGAGGCGTCACAAGAAGGTGTGAAATGTGGGTGTTTTCGCGAAATAGGGGAGAGAGTGTCACTGATATGATACAAGATTTGGAGCGAACATCATTAAAGGGAAATCAAAGCTCCCACGAAAAGATATAGATATTCGTTTTTCTCGCGCGCTGTTCAACGTTGGAATAATAGACAATTATTGTGAAGGTGGTTCGATGAACACTCTGCCAGGCACTTAAGAGTGATTTGCAGAGTATCCATGTAGATGCATATGTAGATGTGACGACCTTCCCATCATGTGAAAAGTCCACGGTGCCGCTGGGCAAAATTATGGTGAAATTTGGTGTCAATGTGACATCATTAACCCAGCTTACACGAGACGTGAACTTGCGAGCTCTGACCTTTTTTCTGCATGCGTCGATACCTTGCTGTTTGAAGCGCCGTCGAGCCCGAGTATGACGTATCAGGGCGACACGCTTTTGCACCTTTACAGGGGAAGGTTGTAGCAACCATTGAGCCAAATTCCAAACTTCTGCATCAATGTATGAGACGGTTACTGGGTTTAGAAAACGTGATCCTTCGTATTGTGTTGCATATTAACCGGGGACCTAGAAACGACGGAGAGGCTCCGTCCCCGCCGCAGCCGCAGTGGTCCATAACCTCACGACGACTACCACAGTCCACTTCACCCCTCGGCCGCCCCGTACCGAACCACTCTTTCAGGGTTATTGTGCGGTTCGGCCCCCGGTGCCCCCCCCCCCTTCCCCAGTTAACGTCTCACATCTGACGAGTGTAACCCCTACGTTTGCGTGGTAGAGTAATGGTGGTGTACGCGCACGTGGAGAACTTGTTTGCGCAGCAATCGCCGACATAGTGTAGCTGAGGCGGAATAATGGGAACCAGCCCGCATTCGCGCGAGGCAGGTGGAAAACCGCCTAAAAACCATCCACAGACTGGCCGGCACACCGGACCTCGAAACAAGTCCGCCGGGCGGATTCGTGCCGGGGACCAGGCGCTCTTTCCCAGTCCGGAAAGCCGTGCGTTAGACCGCACGAAAAGTGATCCTTCAGTGCTGTTGCGCGGTGTATTAGGAAGGTCTATGACATGGGGATAAGGGTGGAGGGAGAATTGTGCAGCTCGTCAGATTAAAACGTTCTTTGCTTATAGACTATTCCCTGAATATGCTCTTGGCGCCGATTCCAGAAGATGGCAAGCAGTAGCTAATGCATCGCTCATAGCACTGGGTTAAGACGACTGGTTTACTCGCCGAAATAGAATGTACAAAAATATAATTTTTAACTCGCCTGTGTATCTGAAAACATATTTTTCTCCTATCTCGCCAGTGAAATCTCATTAATTACCATCCTAAAGGTGAACTAATGGCCCAAAAGTTGAGCCTTGTGGAACTGCTAAAAATTGTTTTCCCGTGACAACTATCGTGTTCCATAACATACACGTTGTCGTTAGTCCTCCTCTCTTGGGTAGATATCGAACTGCCCTGGAGCACCATTCGAGAAACTAAACGGTAGTGACCGGCGCAGTCCTAGTGAAGAGTTGTCGTCGCAGTGGTACGAGATCTCGCGGAGGTTCCTCGGCGAAACCTGGAGAGCGGCCAGCGCCCCGGCCCCCCTCGGCACCGTGGCCGCCTCCGAAATAGACGCCGGCCTCCGGGTCGGGTTACCGCCGCCGTCACTCCGTCTTTCCCAAAGTTCGCGAGTCGGGCAACTTGTGAGTCCACGTCAGAAAACGCCTGCGCTGTTAGCGAGAACTAATTACCCATGATAGGCACGTCTCATTCGTTCCTCTTCCCTGTCAGGCATGGCGAATGTTTTGCGCACACGGCCAAGACAATGCTCTGCAAGTGCCCGCAGTCGTGTCACATATATCCACTCCCCCCACCCTCCCAAAAATATAATCCCCCCTTTCCTGTCCTACGTACGGAAGCGAACACGATCAAATGCGCAGGTACGCAACGTCTGTTTCTTAGCTCTACATCTACATGGAATGTAGTCGAATTAAATCGGGTGATGCTGAGTGTATTAGAAGAGGAAATGAGACGCTTAAAGTAGTAAATGAGGTTTGTTATTTTGGGAGCAAAATAACTGATGATGGTCGAAGTAGAGAGGATATAAAATGTAGACTGGCAATGGCAAGGAAAGCGTTTCTGAAGAAGAGAAATTTGTTAACATCGAGTACAGATTTAAATGTCAGGAAGTCGTTTCTGAAAGTATTTGTGTGGGATGTAGCCGTGTATGGAAGTGAAACGTGGACGATGAATAGTTTGTACAAGAATAGAATAGAAGCTTTCGAAATGTGATGCTACATAAGAATGCTGAAGATTAGATGGGTAGACCACATAACTAATGAGGAGGTATTGAATAGAATTGGGGAGAAAAATTTTTGGCACAACTTGACTAGAAGAAGGGATCGGTTGGCAGGACATGTTGTGAGGCATCAAGGAATCACCAATTTGGTACTGGAGGGCAGCGTGGATGGTAAAAATTGTAGAGGAACACCAAGAGATGAATACACTAAGCAGCTTCAGAAGGATGTAGGTTGCAGTAGGGAGATGAAGAAGCTTGCACAGGATAGAGTAGCATGGAGAGCTGCATCAAATCAGTCTCTGGACTAAAGACCACAACAACAACAACAACAACATCTACATCCATATGTACACAGATACTCCGCAAGCCACCGTACGGTAGGGTACCCTTTACCATTACTAATCATTTCCTTTCTTGTTACAACAGCAAAAAGAGCGAGGGAAAACCGACTATATGAGCCCGTATGAGCCCTAATTTCTCGTATCTTATCTTAGTAGTCCATAGGAGCAATGTACGCTGGTGGCAGTACAATCGTGTGGCAGTCAGCTTCAGATGCCGGTTCTCTAAAATTTTTCGGCAGTGTTTCTTGAAAGGAACGTCGCCTTCCTTCCAGGGATTCCCATTTGAGTTCCTGAAGCATCGCCGTAACACTTAACGCGTTGTTCGAACCTACCATAACAAATCTAGCAGCCCGCCTGTGAATTGCTTCGACGTCTTCCTTCAATCCGACCTGGTACAGGTCCCAAATACTCGAGCAGTGTTTCTGCGGTAACAGGCTGGTCGGAGGTAATAGTTGTTGTGCAGAACCAATTTCGCATGTGAGCGATTTCAACGTTCCATACAAACACGTATCTGTTTCTACCGTTCCGCATACTGTTTTAAAACATTATAGTATTCAATTTCACCCGCGATATTACAGTCCGTACACTTTTAACAATCCGATCGCGAATTTACAGTTCTGGCGAAAACAGTTTGCAAGTTTCTATGGCGACAGTTAATGGTTTAGCGCGGCCGGCAGGTCATTGAGTTGCACATGGGATAGAATTCAAAGTAAAATAGTTCCTGCAGTTCAGTTAGCTGTAGACCGCTCAGTTCTCGCAACGACAATCACAGTCCGTTCGTGCAAGCATTGTCACTGCTATTTATAGTACTCCACAAATCTCACAGTATTTACAGTGTAACATTTTGTGACACAACGTCCGCATTGGGGTTAAGTTTAAGCCGTGACCGAAAAATAAGAAAGCAGCCATGAATTTTCGTGTGTTCAACTCACGCCAAATATCATTATCTCTGGCAATCCGATCAACACGAATTACACAACATAAACCGTGCGTACGCCACCGTACACCTTCTGGGCTGTCTTAACTGTCCGACTGCAACTGTGCCGGCCGAAGTGGCCGTGCGGTTAAAGGCGCTGCAGTCTGGAACCGCAAGACCGCTACGGTCGCAGGTTCGAATCCTGCCTGGGGCATGGATGTTTGTGATGTCCTTAGGTTAGTTAGGTTTAACTAGTTCTAAGTTCTAGGGGACTAATGACCTCAGCAGTTGAGTCCCATAGTGCTCAGAGCCATTTGAACCATTTTCGACTGCAACTGTCAATGTCGCTCTCGCATCACAGTTCACACAGTAGCGTTGCAATTACGTTTGGTTCTTCACAGCGCATAAATTACTCATAAGTATTACAACGAAAGTGAAACATGCACTGAAGCTTTTGCATACTCAGTTAGAAGGGGACGCCTATAGCAATACAAATAAGGCAAAACGTAGTAACGTTTCATGTTACAGAATAAATAAAAAATATTTTCTATACATTCACAGATATGCGTAAAAAGCAAATGAAGCAGAAGAAAAGAAAGAAGAAAAAAATTCTCTCTCATATGAGGATTGGAACTTAAATAGTGGCAACTATTTATTCACAACCGATACAAAAGAGTTACATGTTTGCACCTGTTACTGTCCTTCAAAGTAGTCGCCAGTGTTGTGTAGAACCCGTTGCCAGCGATGTGGAAGGCGTAGTATACCGTTAGCAGAGCCTGTTCTGTTGATGATTTGAATGGAAAGGTCTACTGCCTGTCGAATCTCTGGAACAGTTCTGAAGTGAATGCCACGAAGTGGCTCCTTCATCTTCGGAATCAAATCAAAGTCACAAGGATTTAAGTCCGGGGAGTATGGTGGATGGTTCAGTAATTTCCAGTCCCATCGACCGAACAGAGTAGCCACAGCTTGCGTTGTATGCTCCCGTGCATTGTCGTGCAAAATGATGTGTGGGTTGCGCAGAAAGTGTCGCCGCTTCTTTCGCAAAGCTGGTCGGAGGTGATGCTCCAAAAGCGAACAGTAATACTGTGTATTGGCAATCTGCCTTGGAGGAACGTAATTTGTTAGGATAACACCATCACAGTCGTACACGAGAATCACCCTAACTTTAGACCACTCTATTCGCACCATCAACAGAACAGGCTTTGCTAACGGTATACTACGCCTTCCAAATCGCTGGCAACAGGTTCTACACAACGCTGGTGGCTACTGTGAAGGATAGTGACAGGCGTAAACACGTAACTCTTTTGTATCGGTTGTGAATAAATAGTTTCCACTATTTAAGTTCCAACCCTCGTATTTAGAAAAGTATTCACAATTACTAAAGCTGTTTGTGGAGGAAGCGACTCAGCATTGTCAGTTACAAACTTAGTAGTATTCTTCTGGACCCCTGCCACATCTTTTGCATACATAACAGTGCAAAAGCATTCAAAATGGAATGAGTGAGTGAAACTGGTATTTGGTAAGGCATTCAAGTTTCTTGGAAGAATTTTGGTAAACTTTAATCCAGTGTAGCTGCTAAGGATACACATACAAGGTTGTAGTCTGTCTATTATATAATGTAATAGTGTTCGGGGTACATATCAAACGACAGACGCCCAGGGAATTTGGAAAATGGCTGCCAGTCTCGTAATAGATCGATGCAGCACTTATGCAAGCTTATTGTTTATGCCCAGGGAACATAAGATGGTAGGAAAGTGGTGTCTGACATGCGAAACAATTTTATAAACTGATGAGACAGTTTTTGCTGTAATTCCCCTACTTTCCTCTGATGTCTCGGTAAGGGACCATGAGAATATTAGGACGCGTGCCGTGACTTACATCCTGTGGACAAAAATATGGAACACAACACAACATGCTACCATGCCTAATACGGTGTATTAAAGCCGATGACATCGAAAACAGCTTTCCGTCATCTCGGAATGCAGAAATACAGGTCTTGTACGGTTTTCAAGCAAATCTTACACAGTGGTAAGTTCAAAATGATGATGGAGATGCATAGTGAACACACACCCTTCCCTCCAAAATAGACCACAGTAGCTCAACAATATTGAGATCGGATGCCTTTGATGGCTAGGAGAGATACGACATTTCATCTTCGTGCTCACAAAACCAGTCCTGGACGATGAGAGCTGTGCGAAAAAGGGCCCAGTCGTCTTGGTACACAGCATCGTCATTGACGAAGAACAGTCCTTGTACAGTGGGGTGGACCCGATCAGTCATACAATCCCTGGCAGTAAAGTGCCCTTCCATGGTGACCATGGAATATGGCTGTCCTATTTATCACCGAACCCCCCGCTATGTTTCAGAGCTGGAACGTAAATGGGACCAGAAGCTGGAAACAATGTGAAGCAAGACTCATCCGACCAAATGAATTTCTTCCAGCGCTCCGTAGTCCAGGTTATATAGCTTCGGCACCAAGTTTTCCAGTTATAGGCATTTGTATCACAGACAGCTTTGACATTCCAGTTCGCCCTGCAGTTCTCAGCTTCCTCCGTATTCTTCATCGCAGTACTCTTTAATGACCATCCGTCACGATCACTGGACGCACACTTTCGTCCACATTTTGCCTCAGCGGATGGTGTTTTCCGCTTTCATTATGTGCGGTACAAATCTTGGATACACCAAACATTTTGGCTGCCTTGGTCACGGAAGTACCCACTATACGAGCATTAAAAATTCACCTATATTCGAATTCATTTAGATCTCACATAAGGCACTCACAGCTAGAAAGAACACAGTTATTCCACGACAGGTACTTGCAACGTATTGAGGACATTGCATAAGTATCAATCGTGCTCAAATACGAGGTTGGAAATTTAATAGTGGCAACTACTTATTTACAGCTCGTACAAAATTGATAAGTGTTTCAAAGTTTTACTGAGGTTCAAAGTAGTCACCAGCATTGTGTATAACCCGTTTCCAGCGATGTGGAAGTCGTAGGATACTCTTAGCAGTGCCAGTTGTGTTGACAGTTCGAGCGGCGCGGTCTATGCCCGACGAATTTGTAGCATTTCTGAAGCGAATGCCGTGAAGTGTTTCCTTCAGTTTATAAATCGAGTTGAACTCACGAGGGCTTAAGTCACGGGTGTACAGTACGTGGTATAGCACTTAGCAGCCCCATCAGTCAACCAAATCAATAACAGCTTGTACTGTTGAAAATGGTTCAAATGGGTCTAAGCACTATAGGGCTTAACATCTGAGGACATCAGTCCCCTAGACTTAGAGCTACTTAAACCTACCTAAGCTAAGGACATCACACACTTCCATGCCCGAGGCAGGATTCGAACCTGCGACCGTAGCAGCCGTGTAGTTCCGGACACAGCTTGCACTGTAAGAGCTTCAGCATTGTGCTGCAAAATGATGGTCAGGACCTGTAGAAAGTGTCATCACTTCTGTCTCTAAGCTGGTCGTATGTTGTGTTCCAAAACTGAACAGCATAGAGACAGAAGTGATGACACTTTCTGCAGGACCTGACCATCATTTTGCAGGACAATGCTCAAGCACGTAAAGTGCAAGCTGTTACTGCTTTGTTTGACTGATGGGGCTGCTAAGTGCTATACCACCTACTGCACTCCTCAGACTTAAGCCCTCATGAGTTCAACTCGATTTCTAAACTGAAGGAACTTCATGGCATTCGCTTCAGCACTGCTACAAATTCGTTGGACAACAGACAGCGCCGCTCGAACTGTCGACACAACTGGCACTGCTAAGAGTATCCTACGACTTCCACATCGCTGGCAACGGGTTGTACACAATTCTGGTGACTACTTTGAAGGTCGGTAAAACTTTGAAACACGTATCTATTCTGTACGAGCTGTAATTAAGTAGTTTCCACTATTAAAGTTCCAACCCTCGTACAACAGCGCAACCCGTAGACTTGGCTACCATCTGCATTTATGCTCAAGTATCCATTACTCGCTGTGTCTCCGTACGATGTTACCATGTTTTTGTCCAACCCCTGTATTTCCCCGCTAAAGCGATTAGTATCGAAACTAAATAGTTTATTTAGCTAACCCTTCCTTATGCCTGAAAAGGAAGTTTACAATTTTTTATATCCTAAGTTCTGACATGGCAGTATGAGAAGGACAATGCCAAAAACGTTCCAAACCTAGTGGTTTCTCCTGGAGCATGATGCGAATTGCTAAAAGAGACACAGAATAAAATCGGTCAGGTATGAAACTGCTGAACAACATTACAGGATTGTTCGTCGTTCCATTGATGATCCAAACTAAAGTTCATACGTAGATACGGTACTTCTTTTTGTGAAAAAACTTCCAGGCAGATCAAAACTGTGTGCAGGCTCGGTAGTCGACCCTGACACTTTTGCCTTTCGTGTGCAAGTACTCTACCGACTGAGCAATCCAAGCACGACTCATCGACACGCATTCACAGGTTGCATGTTCGAGGCTTGATACCTTACATAGTTTTAACCCACCGAGAAATTTTAGATCAGTGCACATACTGCTCCAGAATGATAATTCATTCTGGATGCAATCCCCCAAACAGTGGCTAAGCTGCAGTTTACTTCCTTTACGAGTGCTTGTCCAGAGATTTACCCAGGAGAACTTTTGTGAAATTTGGAAAGTAGGAGATGAGTTACGGGCGGAAGCCAGGCTGTCAGAGCGTGTTCTGAATCGCTCTTGGACATGGAAGGTAAGAGGTGAGGTATTGGCGGTTGTGAGGGCGCGTTCCCAGTCGTGACTGGACAGCTGAGTCGGTAGAACACTTCCACGCGAAAAGCAGATGTAGATTCGACACACGGTCCAGACTACGCTTATAATCCGTCAGGAAGTTTCAAACCGAGGCACATCCCGTTGGAAAGTGTAGCTGTACTTGTATGATATGCAAGGGCAAGTCGAAAAGGATAAAAAGCAATTATTTACAAACAAACTGTATGTTAAGAAAACAACAAACAACTAAAATAATTTGTAAATCCATATTTGGAGAAGGTTTATAGCTTCTTGAACAACCACTCTTGCTCCCCCTCCACGCCTGCACCCCTCCCCCTCCCTCAACCGTTTCATTCGACGGAAAATTGAATCACGCAGTTCCTCCTTTGTTGGACCAAAGAGGTAAAAATAATTTGGAGCTAGGTCAGAGCTGTACGGCTTTTGGGCCAGCGGCTCAGTATCGAGATTTCTTAATGCAGTGGACTGTTTTGCCAGCTATAAGAGAGCAGGAATGACCCTGAAGGGACAGCACACCTTTTGAATGCTTCCCTCTCCCCATCAGTTAAATACAGCGCTTAACCGCCATGTGCGCTTAAGTTTCAGGTCGCAGTGCCTGTCCCCATTAGACCATTAGAAGTGTACTGAATCAGCAATAGAACTTTCGAATCCCATCGTACTGTTACCATCAGCGTTCCTTCACAATCCTGGCTTGAAGTATTTGCTTGTAGGTGAAGATTGATGTTCTCACACCACATATTCTGGTTTGCTCTATAGTTCGTAATGATGAGGCCACGTCAGAGGTTGCTACGCAACTGAGAAAGTCTTCTCCTTTCTCTTCAAAGTGTCTTAAATCAGATTTCGACATTTCCAAAAGACCCTGTTTGTCGGTTTTCAAGATACCCAAAGAGCAAAAACTTTGTGACTACTTGTAGGTTCTTGGACGATTGTAAATGCTGGAACCATGGCTGGTATTCAACTCACGCGAAATATCATTATCTCGGATCAACACGAATTATTCTCTCAGCCGTCATGATATTCCTCTCCGTTGTCGAAGTGGATGGCCTATCCGAAGCCTCCTCTCTCAAACATATATACGTCCACTTTTAAAGCGATTTATCCCAACGCAAGTTTTTCGTTCACTAGAAGAAGCACACTATAGTGCAAAAAATCTTCGCATCTTCAATCCCTTCAGAGTAAAGAAAAGATGCACCATTCCCCTCATTTCCTCTTCAGTGCATACAGACAACTGGGGACTCATAATAAAATACTCTGAAATGGCTACGAACAGAGCTGTTCACAGAACTAACAACCAACACAGCTAATGCACAAGAACATCAGTGAAGCTAAGACATGTCATTCTTGAATCAATGCTGTCAATCTAAGGAGAGAAGGAAAGTTGTCTTTTGTTTCTGAATTGCCCTAGTATGATTAAAGGAGTTCATTTTACAGGAAAACACTCTTGTATGTTGTCGTTTAACCAAATATGTTTCGTATCCTCAATGACTGTTTATTTGTTTCCGTCTTGGATTGTATTTCGTTTTCTTGTGACTGCACTCTAATTTTAGCAACAAATTTTAGTAATGCAATCTCACCATGGGTGTTGTAGTGGGCCTACTCTGAAACTTGTGAACTGAGATTTTTTTACTATTTTGTGTTTCTGCAGCTTTTCCAGACTGTATTCGCATGAAGAGATCTGTGAAAACCATCGTTGCAGTATACAAATACACTAATGACATACTTGTCGACGAGTCTTACAGTCCTAATTTTCCTTCCTTTTCGTTTACAGCACGAATACATCAGTTGTTCATAGTTTTCTGGTGCAGGACAGTAGCGAACAAAAGTGAGGTCTCGAATCAGCTGTTTGCTTTCTGGCGTAGCGCCAGTCCTACTTAATGCCTAACGACCGAGAGAATTGGCGCCGTGGTCAGCACACTGGACTCTCGTAACGGAGAACTGTCATTCAGATCCTCGTCGAGTCATCCAGACTTGAGTTTTCTGTGATTCTACTAAACAGCTGAGGACAAATGCCAAGATGGCTCCTCTGAAACGGCACAGCCGATTTCCTTCCGCACCGTTCCTAATACGCAGCTTGTGTTCCTTTCTTAATGACCATATTATCGATGAGACGTTATACTCTAATCTTCTTTCTATAACCTTTAATGTATCCGTCCTTCCTGGCAGATAAGTAAGAAAAATAATTAAATCGAGCAAAAAGTATGCAGAGTAAGTATAAAGATTTGCCTTAGAAAATACAGTCATAAATGCGGTGGCGCGAAGAGGTTACACATCAATAAGTAATCAAGATGTTATAAAAATACATGTTTAAAAATATCTTTACAAATATGCATCCAAAATTACCGTTTTTAAAAATATATCTGTTAAGATTATACGGCGTGTATTATATTTTGATTGCTTAAATAATAATATAAATACCTGCCGAATAACCCTAATGGAAATAATTTTAAAAATGGTCATTTTGGATGATTATTTGCAAAACATTGTTAAACATGTATTTTATACCATATTTTGAAATATGATGTAATTTTCACACATGTATTTTGAGAGGTAAGCATGTATGTACAGATATGAGAAGTCTATAGAAACGCCCGTAAAAGAGGCGATTAAAATTTAAATTTCGTTTTCTGTAGTTATAAGTTATCTTTGGATAATCTACACCATGGACGTTACAAGTACCGTTGTACAGTCAATTTTGTCTTAGGCGCTGTCTGTGTCATCATTAATTACTGTAATTTAAGCGTACTTCAATCTTAAGTACTGTAGTACACCCAGTTTAATCTTTAGTGCTGTCATCCAATTTTAAACGCAGTCTTTAGTGCTGTCAATCAGTTTTACTAGAAACAGAAAATGTACTTTATGTAATTTCAGTGTAAATTTTCCGCATTATCCCAATTTGTATCACTTACAGTGTACATTCTGATGATGCTGCTGTTCATTTGAAAACCGAAACCGATAAATATAAAATACCAAGTGCGGCTTGTGGCTGTTTTCAGAAACTTAGTTTTAACAGCCGCTTCCCCTGCACGCAATGCCTCCTCTCTGCTCTCGGTAAATAAGTATTAGTTCGGACTTGATAGAAAAGAATATGCAGGTTCGACTTCTTAAGAATAAGCTGTCGATCGTTCTGCCTTCAAATAAAGTGTACACAGTTCCTGATAAACTCATCTGCAACTTTAAACTCACACAATTAAATTAACATGTCATTATTAAAAGGATTCCACAATGAATGCAGGCACATTTACTGTCAATAAGACACTTACTATTAAATGACATATATTTCAGAGCCCAATCACACGTAACTCCTATAGGTTCGGAAGCAACATCTCAAGGTCTCGCTTTGGAATCTTTTATTTCACAAAAACTGAAAGAAGTTTACTGATTTTCTTTAATATTTGTCTTTGAATTACAAACAATATTCATGCTCTAGTCTTTCACGTTATATACATATTTTACGACATGGTTCTTTTACAGATTAATTATTTCGTCGTAATAATTAAAAAGAATGATAAATAATCCACCTTTTACAAGATGATTTTCACAGCCCCTATGAATTCTGGAAGT
Organism: Schistocerca nitens; assembly: GCF_023898315.1. Classification (NCBI taxonomy): domain Eukaryota; kingdom Metazoa; phylum Arthropoda; class Insecta; order Orthoptera; family Acrididae; genus Schistocerca; species Schistocerca nitens. Next base: position 229,174,479 of record NC_064615.1, on the reverse strand, counting down.
TATGTTTCGACGATATCTCACTTACAGGATTCAGTTAAAATTGCTTAAAGAGCAGTGGGCCATAGTCTGTGACTCATTCACAAATATTTTCTTTCGTCTGCACACCTTTCTTGCAAATTAGTGGAAAAGATTTTTGGAACAGTGGATCCGAGCGTTTACTGGCTCGCTCAGGAAGTCTGGAACTATTTTAGCTGTGGTCCGGTCATATATTTTATTTTGTTCACCCATTCGGGCCCGGTATCGGAGAAAACGGACCTTAAAAACGCAATTACACCTTCACATTCCCTTTCTATCTATAATATGCATTTACAAAACTTTTTACCTATTAGTACACTTATATTAAGTGACAAAAAATAGGGGTTTACCCTTTTTAGCTTCAAAACAACATACATTAAGTTCTGTTTTGATTGCCTTCGTATTTGAATACATTTTATTGTACTTTAAAGTTCATTTCTAAAATATTTAAGAAATTTATTGATATTTTTTGAGTTCTACTGTTGTAATTTCGTGCCGACAAATCAAACTCGTTGTGTTGCGACGGGCGGCGTGGATGTACGGTGTGCCGTGACCTCTGCTTGCCGGCGTTGCCGATAAAGCGTAGTCGTGTTTCGTTGTCAGCAGCATTGCTCGGTTGATCTTCTCCAACAGCTTGAATTACCGCTCATCGATTCTGCTTCGGGTTTTCACCATTTTTTACGTTAATCCCTGATTTTCTTCCTCTACATTACTTCGGTGCCACATTTTCATTCACTGTACACACACAAAAGTTCAAATACACAAACAACATTAACACCTTTGAAATTTAAAAAAATTGATCGTTTCTGCTAACTAAAATTGTAACATTGCATTATTCAGGTTATATCACAAATGGATTTACCAGAAACGTTTATATGTAGAAATTTGAAGCTGGAAATGAAGGTGCAGTCAGGGCAAAGTTTAGAATTGCCCAATTAATTGCTCGGTAACTTAGACCAATCTGCACTGGGCCGTTTGTGAAAGAATACCTCGACATTGCTAGTGAATCCGTATGTCCTCTAAGTACAGCACAATTTCGTGAAAATTTGCCTGTCTCGACACACAACTGCGCGCCGCATAGAGGAACTAAGTGCAGATGATGAACTACAGCGAATGGTGAGACGGCAACAATTCTTTGGGTATTCTCTGTACGTAGATGAAAGTACCCACGCCACTGATGAAGCACAATTGGCTATTTCGTCCGAGGGGTGGATATAGATTTCAGTAGCACACAAGAGCTTCTTGGTTTAGTCCCCATGAGAGACACATGTACTGGCGAAGATATACCTAGTGCTGTTCAACATCCTCTTACGAAACTGAATCTGCCCTGGAATAAGCTCGTTTCCGTTGCTGCTGACGACGCCCCAAATATGGTTGGCTGTAATTTGGGCTTTGTGGGAACTCTAAAAGCTAAGCTGAGCCTAGAACAACAATTTCACTCAGTATATTTTGTAATTCATCAAGAGGCACTTTGTGCGAAGACTGTGCAGCTTGACAGGATTATGAATGTCGTTGTTAGGACTGTAAATTTTACACGGACTGGAGGATTGAATCACAGGCAGTTTCGAGAGGTAATGGATTCACTGGAATCTGACTTCAATGATATACTCTATTTTTGGAAGGTAAGATGGTTGGGAGGGAGGGGACTTAAAAAACCCTTGAATGTTTCCTCCTTTTGCTTGAACAACTAAATCCTTTTATGGGTATGAAACGAAGGTCGATTCCTGAGCTTTCTGACCATCACTTGGCTCTTAACCTAGCATTTGTTACCGACATTACGAGTCATTTGAATAGTCTCAGCGCTTCGTTGGAGGGAAAAGGTGAGGTAATTGTATCTCTAGTTTTTAAAATTCGCCCAATGCAAATGAAATTGGACATATGGGGAGGCCAATTCCAGGACTGTAATTTCACGCATTTTCAGAATGTGAAGTAATTCGCGGATAACATTAATAATGACCTTAAAAAAAAGGCTCTGAGCACTATGCGACTTAACTTCTGAGGTCATCAGTCGCCTAGAACTTAGAACTACTTAAACCTAACTAATCTAAGGACATCACACACATCCATGCCCGAGGCAGGATTCGAACCTGCGACCGTAGCAGTCGCGCGGTTCCGGACTGAGCGCCTAGAACCGCTAGACCACCGCGGCCGGCTTAATAATGACCTTGTTGCGCCATTTTTTCAGTCTCTCGATAATTTGTATGCGACCTGATTATGTACTGTACGTAATAAATTAGTATTATGGGTCATTTAACCAGCTGTCAATGTATCCTTATCACCGCAGGGTTGTATTTTATGTCCAGAATGCACTTAACCTAATGTAAGCTAGTACGACACACACACACAGAAGAGGACTCAAACTTCCAACCGCAGTAATCTCGCGCCGCGTAACGCCTTCCGCCGCGACACGACGGCGACCGGCCGCTCTCCCCCATCTTCGCTTCACTCCACACTGACGCATGCCTGCCGGTGAGATGCCCGCAGTTACGTCACGGCTGCCCTGCTGCACCAGGCTAGGGCAAACGGGCGCTCGGCCGACCACCTCTGTAATAAAACAGGATTACAAATTAAATTTTTTGTTTGCATGTAGTAATGTTCGTCTGTTATGCTTTTGACGGATGATGAACACAATATGTGTTCAAATGGCGAAAGATATTTTTGTGTGATATAACTGCAGTTTAACAAGTTTGAGATTTTTTTTACCTCACTTGTACTGTGAAACCTTGCATCTTATCGAATTTCATGATACTAGGTCAACGGGAAGTAACCAATGGGTTTGGTTGAGTGAGTTTGTGGGTGTCGAAATATGCGACGTAAATAACAGAATCTTCTGATTGCATTGACTTACAAGCTTAAATTTTTTACACCGCCAAGTGACCGCGGTAAGTGACATAAATTTGAGCTTCATACGCCAACCTGTTCCAAAGAAAAAGGGGTCTCATAAGACGGAGACAGATGGACGGATAAAAAATAACAAAAAAGATTTTTTCGTGTGATATAATTCCAGATTAGCAGTTTTCGGATTCTTTTTCCTTTACTTGTGCTGCGAAACATTGCTTCTTGCCAAATTTCATGATTCAAGTTCAATGAGAAGCATCCTCTAGGTTTTGATGAGTGAGTTTTCGAGTATCTAAATATGTGACTAATATACCCAATACTGTTGTGAATTAGCGTCCAGTTAATTTCAGCTGCGAGTTTTCTTCTAAGCATTTTTGTTCCTACCTAGGAGAGGAAAAGCTTTAACTGTATGTTGGTTCTTGTTATGTAGACATAACTGTGATTACTTTTTTATTTTTGCTATAATTGTTTTTAGATATCCACTGGTAAATTTTTTACGTTGCTACAAACCAACGACCCGGAATGTCACTTATCTGTTCTCGTAAAGTTTGTGTATCACTGCTAGGTCACTCTTACGCCGTGGAAGGCAACTTGAAAACTGTTACAGGCAATTTAAAGAGCGCTTTATTAAACTCCCAATTGCCTCCGCCTTATGCGGTCAAGGCGGGTCGCGATTCCCACAGGCCACAACACATAGTGTGAAGTAGTACACACGCTGCAGTGACCACATCGACTCAATTACCGTAGTCGTGTAGATATGATACGACGTTCGACCCCGTTGCTTTGGCCATTTCTCATCTTGTTAAGCGACTTGCATTCTCTCTTGATAACTTATTTGCTCGCAGCTTGTTACATTTCTTTGGATTACTTCTTTGGTTTCTGTAGACTGGCCGTGTGGAATTCGGACCACCCTCGAGCAAATAAAATGTATTTTTTGGCAGCTGACGTATTACTTAAGTCGATCGCGATTCAGTTCACAATTTTAATATACTCGCGCGCGTCCTGTGGAATTAAATTGAACACTTGACACATCAAAAATGTGGAGACAAATTATCGAAATCTATGCTGTCGAAATACAGGGTGACAGTCATTGAACCATTAGAAAAAAACGTAAATTAGTTACAAACTACGGCGTGCACACACTTTGTTCAACATGTAAACGCCAGCGCAGATATTCGGATTGAGGTTATGACACGTTCCATACGCCTGCCATCATTGGTGATGAAGTGCGGTTCTAGGCGCTCAGTCAAGAACCGAGCGACTGCTACGGTCGCAGGTTCGAATCCTGCCTCGGGCATGGATGTGTGTGATGTCCTTAGGTTGGTTAGGTTTAAGTAGTTCTACGTTCTAGGGGACTTATGACCACAGATGTTGAGTCCCATAGTGCTCAGAGCCTTTTTTTTTTTTTTTTTTTTTTGTGGTGATGTGGCTCAGACGAATAGCAAAATTCTGCATGATTCGCTGAAGTGTCGGAACATCGATCCTGTCGATGACCTCCTGAATGGCTATTTTCAGCTCAGCAATGATTTTGGGGTTATTGCTGCACATCTTATGTTTAATAAAGCCCCATAAAAAGAAGTCGCATGTCTTCAGATCCGGATAATACGGCAGCCAATCGAGGCCCATGCCAGTGTCCTCTGGGTACCCCAGACCGTTGAGAATGAAGAGACTTCTCGATAGCGAAATGCGGATTCTCCGTCCCCCAAATGCGCCAGTTTTGCTTATTGACGAACCTATCCAAATGAAAGTATGCTTTGTCGCTAAACCAAACAACAGTGCGCATACTTATTCCCATCATGCCCCGCGGCCAACCGTGCGGTTTGAATATCCTAAGGCCGGCCGAAGTGGCCGTGCGGTTAAAGGCGCTGCAGTCTGGAACCGCAAGACCGCTACGGTCGCAGGTTCGAATCCTGCCTCGGGCATGGATGTTTGTGATGTCCTTAGGTTAGTTAGGTTTAACTAGTTCTAAGTTCTAGGGGACTAATGACCTCAGCAGTTGAGTCCCATAGTGCTCAGAGCCATTTTTTTTTTTTTAATGTCCTAACGCAAACCGTTCAGAAGTCATGACGATTTTATTTCATGTAGTTCAGTAATTGTCACTGTGTTACGGCTTTTTGACACTATATTAAGTACTAACACATTTCACTTCTCGTACATGGGGATATAAAAATTAAATTATGTAGTAAATAATGTTCAGTAAATTTTTGTTTATTTTTTTATTTAATATTCCATTCTGAAAACTTGCCCTCGAGTATATCTAAAGCAGGCTTTGCAATACACTCACAACACTGAAAGTTCTTTGCATAATAGTATTTTTTAGTTCTTAGCTCTAACAGTACAATACTGAAAATATAAATTAAATCAAGAAAACTTAATAATAAGTCTATAAAACATGATATTGAATTTGGAAGTACCGGGTGTACATAAAGTTCTGGAACACTTTCAATTATTTATTGCTCAAGAACCAAACATTGTGCAGATGTCATACATACTCCATTTTGAAAAGAAACTCTTAAAGTTTTTCTTACAAACATTCGATATGCAAACCATGAGTGAACCGGCAGGCGTTAGTACGGTAATCGAATTCTTGCCATACCCGTCCCATCATGGCATCGTCGACTGTGGCAGTCGCTTCCCGTATTCTCTCCCGGAGCTGTGCTACATCACGTGGTAGAGGACGTACATACACCATTTCTTTAATGCGTCCCCACCGGAAAAAGTCACACGTAGGGAGATCTGTTGATCGGGGAGGCTATTTCATGAAAGAGCTGTCTCCTTCTGTAGCACGGCCGATCCATCGATGCGGCAGCTCCGTGTTCAGGTACCCACGAACTTCACGATGAAATGAAAATGGGGTGCAGCCCCATCCTGCTGAAAGTTGAACGGAGAGTCCGATTGCATTTGAGGCATCAGCCATTGCTGCAACATGTCCAAGTAGAATATCCAGAGACGCTGCTCTCGGCGAAGAAAAATGGCCCATACTGTTTTCGAGGTGACAGGGCACGAGAAACATTTACCTTTGTGGAATCACGCTAAAAACCAGTGCATTCGTGTGGATCCTTTGTACCCCATATTCGACAATTATGCCTGTTCACTTGGTTCTACACATCCGCTGGATAGCATTAGCACACTTTTTTTGTCGAGCTTCAACACACAGAACGCTCGCTCGGCACCTGAACTCATCATGTTTGCGACTAGCGCTGACTATCGGCAAATTACCAAACTACGCTGGGGCGGTATACATGAAAAAAAGCTTTCAGGGTTTCTCTTCAAAATGACTATGATATCTGTACAATGTTTGGTTCTTGTGCAATAAATAATTGAAAGTGTTCCCGTATTTTATGTACATCCTGAATATGAAATGTATGTAAGTAATGAAACATAAATTCAAAAATGAATGTGAAAAACCACTGTGCCAGGGTGGCGTAGTAGTTAGCGCAGCTGCCTAGAGAGCAGGAGATCCAGGTTCGAGTCCCAGCCTAGGTACAAATTTTCATTCATCACTTCAATCTGCATTTATACGTTATAGATGTCTAAGACATGAAAAGGTCTCTGGAATCATGTAGTTTTATTTGATTAGCGCACCTGTGCTTGGGTTTCAGGCAGGATCCGCCGTTTCGTTTGATTCCGAAGTGCTAATCCAGTACATCTGGAGAGCCTCGGCAATGCTGTTAGAGTTTAGGGGGAATACCAAGTGGGCTGATTCATGAAGAGGAATTTATATTGAGAAGGGGGGGGGGGTGAACTAGGGTATTCCATGCAGTTGTGCGAAGACATTGTGTCAGGGTGGCGTAATGGTTAAGGCATCTGCCTAGTGAAAAGGAGACCTAGGTTCGAAAGCTGGCCTTGGTACTAAGTTTCATTCGTTTCTTCAATCTGCATATATAAATCATAGTTGTCCGAGACTTGAAAGGGTCTCTTCAACCATATAGTTTCATACGATTTGAAAAATGAATGTCTTCAGGCGCCTCTGATGTAAATTTTTCTTGCTGTCCGTCAATCTGCGGCTGTCTCGGTATGTCTTCAAGTTTTGCCTGCACCAAGTAGGAAAATGATCTACATTTACAGGCACCTGTGTCTGTACTGTAAATATCATCCCTGTGTATACTATTTGTATACTACGGCATTACTAGGTCCCCAGCTAGAGCGTGTCTCGTTAAGTGTCGAGCCAATACAACTTCGTATGGGTTTCATACAATATGTATTTGATATTATTCATCAAATATCAAACATTTCGCATTCTGATTGTAACGAACTGCCCAGTTATCGAGCGACTCGGCGTAACGTTGAGCCATCGTTATTCTTTGTTGACGAACATATTACTATTGGTTATCATCAAGGTTTTATTAAACTAATTACAGTTACATATGATACTAGACAACAAAAACGACACTTCACACAATGTTATTGCACTACTTATGAGATTATATTCACGCATGTACTCGTCGTGGTCGTAGTCATATACGCATATAACGCAATCACAACGAAAGGACATTTGATTAACACAGTAATTAAGCGGTGGCATTGTGGCACACATTAACTGGAAATATTTCCGTCAGTGAATTGTTATAAGCCGCGAATATCGTTAATACTCCCACAAGCTTTCAATAAACAGTTTATAAGTAATAATTAGATCAAAATATAGCCGTCAGGCAATGTTCTGTTTAATTATCACATTAAAACACACAAATAAAAGTTACATGATTTTGTATTCAAATCGACGTAAGTTGCCTTTAGTAAGTCTATTACTTTAAACAAAATCGAGGTGTGCTTCATCTGAATTTTTTGTGCAGTTTTCGCAGCTAGAAATAATCTCCCAGAAACAAACAGTTTTTCGGTGCGTGAACTTTAATTGCCGTGGGATTCAGAATGAATAGCCACAATCACTATTAAATTTTTTAATTGGTCAAAGCTATGGGGTCGTGACGTATTACTAGAAAATGAGAAAAAATAACTGTTGGGCTTGTCTCTGGTGTTACATTTAATGTAAAACAAAGCATTCAAATGCGAACAATGATTTGAATACTACGGACTTCAGTGTAAACGTAACATTTGCAAATGGTTAAAGAGAGTTGTTTATTGATTAGAGCAAATGGAAGGACGTGGCCTCAAGTGTTCATTGTACTTACGTGGACTACACCATCGTCCAAAAAGTTTCTATTTTATCCCAGGCGTATAAGCGACGTTAGCGCAATAACTACGGTGAACTGTAAATAACAGCTGTGCATTCGACCAAACAGTTGCGAACAGGTAATATTAAGTAGTGGACGTGAAACCGTAATGTGTCACAAATCTCAATGGAGCAACATATGTACATCAAATGTTAAAGACGTTTGGAAGAAGAGAAAAGTGAATTTAAAGTTTGTCCCACCCCACACACCTTGACTCCCGAACAAAAACAACGATAGTTGGACTCATGACGCGACTTCATTAAAATCCAAAAAGCGGACTATTCTTTCTTGGAAAAAAATCATCACGGATGACGGAACTTGGTGTTATCAATGCGATAGTACCACAAGACGAAAAAGTGGATAAATTAACATGAAGGGTCAACGCTTTATTAACATAACCGACATTCAAACCAGTGTGACGCGCGAGTTGTACAATTTCCAAACTGATAGTTTCACAAGACTATTTAGACAACCTGTGCGCTAAACTCAAGTGGGGGGGGGGGGGGGGTAGGAGAGGCCACCATCTTAACGCTTCTCTAATTTTTTGTTAATCCACTTTCCAAACTTTTTGGAGTGATGGAGGTGTAGGAATACCGCCGAGGGATCACATTTTGACTGTCCTGTAAGCAAAAAAAATTTTAATCTAATTTTCGGCTCAGCTGATATGATAAACAGTTTAGAACTTATACGAAATCATCATTAGACCATCAGTACCACCAATCACAGCACACACATGTATACATAATGAACGGCTCTCATGGCATGTTCGGTTGTACTTTGACGAACTACAGAGCAACGCAGTGAAGTGTGTTTAGATGGATATGGAATTTGGTATGTGTTTGTAATTAAAAGTCTTACTACTTTGCTACTACTTTTGTACTGATGAATTTGTATGAAGTCTGAAACCGGTAATGACATCAAATTTGTGACACAACACTGAAAAAAAGAAAAGGAACAAATTTGTTTTGTTCCGCTTACATTGTGAACAAGCTGTACTACTTATCTACAGTTGCCGTGTATTTATTGCCAAGGAGAAGAATATATGCACTTAGCACGGTTTTGAAGGAGGAGGAAGAGGAAGTTATGTTTAACCTCCTGCGACAAGGAGGTCATTAGAGGCGAAACACAGGCTCGGATTAGGTTGGGATGGAGAAGGAAAGTGGCATTTGCCTTAAGTGATTTAGAGAAATCGCGGAAAACATAAGTCAGGATGGCCGGACGCAGATTAGAACTGTCGTCCTCCAGAATGCGAGTCCAGTGTGCCAACCATTGCGATACCTCGCTCAGTGGGCACAGTTTTAATGAACAGTTTGCGTTTTAAGAGCTTCACTGCCCCGGTTACCGAAATCGTAGGAAGCAGACAATGTCGAAGTAGTTTAATAGTGGATAACAAATCCAGTACTAAATCCAACAGTCGAGGCTGGAAACCCTATTGCCCCACTTCATGAGCATCCGTGAGGAACTTATGGAGTATGTCTCTTATCCAGCACAGCTAATGCGCAGTACCAACTCTCTCTTCTCTCTCTCTCTCTCTCTCTCTCTCTCTCTCTCTCTTTGTGTGTTGTATTGTGTGTGTGTGACAGAGAGAGAGAGAGGGGGGGGGGGAGTGATCGTACTCTTACAATGGTATATCTCTGGTTTCTATTTTATGCTGCCACGACAGTTGGTAAACATAATCTCAGCGAGACGATCCCAATAAATATACGAGGTGCATTCAAGTTCTAAGGCCTCCGATTTTTTTTCTCCAGACTGGAAAGAGATAGAAACATGCGCATTGTTTTAAAATGAGGCCGCATTCATTGTCAATACGTCCCAGAGATGGCAGCACCGTACGGCAGATGGAATTTTACCGCCAGCGGCGAGAATGAGAGCTGTTTTAAATACTTAAAATGGCGACGTTTTCCTTACTTGAACAGCGTGCAATCATTCGTTTTCTGAATTTGCGTGGTGTGAAACCAATTTAAATTCATCGACAGTTGAAGGAGACATGTGGTGATGGAGTTATGGATCTGTCGAAAGTGCGTTCATGGGTGCGACAGTTTAATGAAGGCAGAACATCGTGTGACAACAAACCGAAACAACCTCGGGCTGGCACAAGCCGGTCTGATCACATGATCGAGAAAGTGGAGAGAATTGTTTTGGGGGATCGCCGAATGACTGTTGGACAGATCGCCTCCAGAGTTGGCATTTCTGTGGGTTCTGTGCACACAATCCTGCATGACGACCTGAAAATGCGAAAAGTGTCATCCAGTTGGGTGCCACGAATGCTGATGGACGACCACATGGCTGCCCGTGTGGCATGTTGCCAAGCAATGTTGACGTGCAACGACAGCCTGAATGGGACTTTCTTTTCGTCGGTTGTGACAATGGATGAGACGTGGAAGCCATTTTTCAATCCAGAAACAAAGCGCCAGTGAGCTCAATGGAAGCACACACATTCACCGCCACCAAGAAAATTTCAGGTAACCGCCAGTGCTGAAAAAATTATGGTGTCCATGTTCTGGGGCAGCGAGGGCGTAATCCTTACCCATTGCGTTCCAAAGGGCACTACGGTAACAGGTGCATCCTACGAAAATGTTTTGAAGAACAAATTCCTTCCTGCACTGCAACAAAAACGTCCGGGAAGGGCTGTGCGTGTGCTGTTTCACCAAGACAACGCACCCGCACATCGAGCTAACGTTACGCAACAGTTTCTTCGTGATAACAACTTTGAAGTGATTCCTCATGCTCCCTACTCACCTGACCTGGCTCTTAGTGACTTTTGGCTTTTTCCAACAATGAAAGACACTCTCCGTGGCCGCACATTCATCAGCCGTGCTGCTATTGCCTCAGCGATTTTCCAGTGGTCAAAACAGACTCCTAAAGAAGCCTTCGCCGCTGCCATGGAATCATGGCGTCAGCGTTGTGAAAAATGTGTACATCTGCAGGGCGATTACGTCGAGAAGTAACGCCAGTTTCATCGATTTCGGGTGATTAGTTAATTAGAAAAAAAATCGGAGGCCTTAGAACTTGAATGCACCTCGTATGTAGAGACTTCAGAAAGTAATTTACACGTGTCGTCCCACGCTAAGACCAATGTGCAACGAAGGTGCCACATTGTCAGAAGAGAGTGTCTGTTCTAGGTTCCCTCGCAAAAATAGTTTCACTGCAGCACGGATGACATGTGTGAAAGTTAAATAATACGGCAACTGGGAAAGTACTCCATAGATGAAGTACTGGGGATTGTGCGATTCTTTGGAACAAAATGTCTCAATTGCACACAGACTCAACATGTAATTCTGGCTGTATACGGGCCAAATACAAAGTCGCACCTAGTCGTAATGAAATGGTGCCACCAATTTGACCAACGCCATACGGATGTGAATGGTGCTGTTCGGCAAGAAGGGGCGTCAACAAATTGGGAGTCACAGCACATATCGCCCGTAAGTCACAGTACACGCTTGACATCTGTCGTCCCGAAAAAAAAAATAAATAAATAAACAAATATACGGACCGACGATCCCAGCTGTAAAGGATCCACACCACACTGTTAATCTGGGTTGTGTAGCGCATTACTGCATGTTCCTACTGGCCAAAAACGGCAGTTTTCGTTGTTAATTGCATCTGACAATAAGAAAAGTGTTCCGCAAGACATCAACCAGCTGTCAACAATTCTGGATTATCAATATAATTGACAGTCCCTTCCCTGTGTACAATTATGATCAGAGAATCAAGACAATTTTTTTGTAATTTTTATAATTTATCCTTTTAAGAAAAATAAATATTTTAATTAATTTAAAGGTACTGTCTCCATCCCATGTACTGCAGTGATGCTTCTTTTACTATGCTTACCTGCAGGCACACTACATGTATTTTTTGTTGTACTTCATACTGTTTTAACGGTCAGTAAACATTTTGGCGTATGGATAGCGGTAGTAATAAACCACAGGATAGGGCAAATGTCTTAAGTCAAATAGTCAAGAAGAGTAATTGCAAATCCAAACAAATCCTTTTGTAATCTTCGACAAGTCATGTCTTTCCAAGACAAATATTTTTTCTACTATCTTGTATTTTTTACAACTGCGATGTGTGTCTTAATGTGCGTCTGTGCAGGCACACAACGCGTACGTTTATTCGTTTTGGCTACTGTTCTATTATTTATTAAACATATCCGCATTTGCACAGCCGCAATGCCGTAAGGTGCCTCTTGCATCGCGTGTTTTACCTAGCAAGTGCGAGCGCACTGAAGTAGCAGTTTTTCGTAATCCTTCTCTCGACCAACGCCCCGATTATCCAAGTTTAAGTCCGCCCCCGGTAGCTGAGTGGTCAGCGTGACGGAATGTCAATCCTCAGGGCCCGGGTTCGATTCCCGTCTGGGTCGGAGATTTTCTCGGCTCAGGAACTGGGTGTCGTGTTGTCCTAACCATCATCATTTCATCCCCATCGACGCGCAGGTCGCCGAAGTGGCGTCAAATCGAAAGACCTGCACAAGGCGAACGGTCTACCCGACGGGAGGCCCTAGCCACACGACATTTCATTAATCCAAGTTAAAATTACATGTAACACCTTTTGGTTCGTAAATGTACGAGTAAGGAAGAAGCTGCCAAGTAATTTTTGCTATGAAATGGTGCGTATTATTTCTGACACTTAGTTTTATTTTGCGCTTTCTTTCTAACATTTGGTGTTCCAAAAAAAAAGTATAACTAATTATTTGTTGTATTGTTTACACCAGGAAATCTGATGATGGAAAGAGTCCGAAAGATGTCATTTGTAATAAATGCACCAAAAAACAACTACGACCTGCTTGTTTGCGACTACACAGCTTTTCCAAAATCCAGTGAATTATATTAATAATAATGGTCGCATTCCTCACCGCGCGGAGTGGCCACGCGATTTGAGGCGCCATGTCACGGACTGCGTGGCCTCTCCCGACGGAGGTTCGAGTCCTCCTTTTGGCATGCGTGTGGGTGTTGTTCTTAGCACAAGTTAGGTTAAGCTACTTTAAGTAGTGTGTAAATCTAGGGACCGATGATCTCTGCAGTTTGGTCCCTTAGGAATTAACATACATTTGAACATTTTTTCGCATTCCTCTACCGGCTGTAATTCTGGATTAGCCGTCCGCATTTCCAGAAACGTGTCACAAAACCGAACGCGTGCGATCTTGACGGTGGGCCTTGAGCGTTGCGCTACTTGTACCTTATAGGACCGTGATTGCAAACCTAGGCCCAAAATGAGCCGTAGAACACAAAATGGTTCAAGGCTCTGAGGTCACCAGTCCGCTAGAACTTAGAACTACTTAAACCTAACTAACCTAAGAACATCACACACATCCATGCCCGAGGCAGGATTCTAACCTGCGAACGTAGCGGTCTCGCGGTTCCGAACTGAAGCGCCTAGAACCGTAGAACACATATTTAATGTCTGCAGTCTACGGTGGTGCGATCGTCGAGGACGTGTTTGAATTGATGCCCATACACTGTCGATATTTTCCCCTGTCCTCACATTTCGTGGTCGTCCAGGAGACATGCCATCACGCGCTGACCAATCCCTGCGCTGCTTAGCTATCCAGCGCCGTATGGCATCCCCATCTGAGATGTGAGTGTGACGGTTTAATCTGGGGAGAGCGCTCTGGGTCACTACTGTTGACTTCGTTTGAATGCAAAGCTGTAGCACACGGACACGGTCTTGCACACTCCCTTTCTCCGACGTAATTGAATTTCCTACTCCACTGCGACGCTTCTAGCGTGTCACCGACTTCCTCCGCGCGCACCCGCCGTCACAGTGGCCATCTGGAAAGGGACGTTCTTCCTGACTCACCGCATGTAGTTTACTGAGGAAAAGATGTAGCTGAAAGCCACCATTATGTTCTAGCTTCACCACAAACATTAAAACTTGTATCATATTAGGATATAGCTTACAGTAGTTATCGAGAGTTGCAGCTCAGAACAGGCTTGCATAGAGAGATCCTTTAGTTCAGTCTTCAGACTGAAGACCACGACAACGGAACTGGCGACTTCCGTCTACGTATTCGCCACTTTGAATCTGTGAATTCCTTTAGCTGGAGAAAAGTAGGAAATAAATTGGGGTAGCATCAAGTCTGCACCATCGACGGTCATTCTCCTGGAGCAGAACAACCGCAGAAAACGCATTGTACCGTTGGTCGTATGTGGATGAGCACTGTCGCGTATCGGCACAACGCGTCAACCGAGCATCGAGCCTCTCTTGTTCTGAATGTTGCGTCGTAATTTCCGGAGTGTTCCGCAGCAACGGCCAGCATTCACCGTCCCCACCTTTGTGTACAAGAGCGGAACGTCCTCGCTGTTCCATACCAGTACCCGCCTCAATTTCCGTACCGAAACCGTCTGCTTGAATCTCGCCTTGCGCGGATAACGCTACAGCGCCACTACATCAACCTGTACCTATACTACCGGTGTGAGTAAGTGTCGATACTATCGTTTCGATTCCTGTGGTGTCAGCAACGGCGAGTATTCAACAGTTTCAGACTGTCGATTGCGCCTGGTATTGGAGAGAAGTATGGACCTATCTTACCTTCAGTGACTTTGAAAAAGCTTTGGAGAGTGTGAGCCGAAGGCTACTCTTTCCAACTATGAACTATGGCACTGAACTGGAAGGATACAAGAATTGTTAATCGACTGCATCAGAACAAAATCACAAAAATAAACACCAGTAAGGTAGAGGAAGAGGCTAAGATCAGAGAGAAGTTAGGCAAGGATAAACTTGTTTATTTAATGGATTCATTGAAGACGCTATTCAGATCATTAAGGAGAAGACGAAAGGAATAAAAGTCAATGGTGAAAGTATAAATTGTAACAAATTAGCTGAGTACTTCGTAATAGTTGCAAACTCCGAATAAAAAAATTAAAATAAAAAAAACAAGCAATAGTTTTGTGAAATGATTTATCTTAAAGTAAGAAGTAAAATAGGTTAGAGGAACACTTGGTGTGCATTTGAGAGATGCTTGAAATCATGGGTAACAAACGAGGGGCAGATTAAGAATTTGTAGTTCAGTGTTTAACTTGGACTCCTAAAATTTTAAAGAGTGCAAAAGGTTATTTGCTGTTAATAATTTTGAGCAACATTCAAAGGCATGTGATATGTTTCTCCAACCTATATTATTTCTTACTTTTAGACAAATCATTTCACAAAACTTTTCTTTACTTTTTCCAGTTTTTTTTTTTAATTTTCAAGTTATGTTGGTAAAGCATGAAATTTAATTTACTTACATATGTCTGTAATCTACCATTTCCTGAAATATCCTGATTAGTTCTAACTAAATGCTTTTTAGAGAACTAAAAACTGGTCAGTTTAATATCCTTTTTATACATTTCCCATTCTTTGTTTGGCTATGAAAATGTGGACAAAAATCCATTGCATAATTCCTAGGCAGTCTTTCTCCGATCCTCTCAAACATTTCACTAGAAAAAAAATGAATATAAGGCTGCAAGTCCTATCAGGCACTCTTAAGCTAAGGAAACGGCCGGCCGGAGTGGCCGTGCAGTTCTAGGCGCTACAGTCTGGAACCGAGCGACCGCTACGGTCGCAGGTTCGAATCCTGCCTCGGGCATGGATGTGTGTTATAAGTTCTAGGCGACTGACGACCTCAGAAGTTAAGTCGCATAGTGCTCAGAGCCATTTTTGAAACAGAGAATGAATAAACTAAAAACCAAAGTATTCAGAATGAGATTTTCACTCTGCAGCGGAGTGTACGCTGATATGAAACTTCCTGGCAGATTAAAACTGTATGCCGGACCGAGACTCGAACTCGGGACCTTTGCCTTTCCCGGGCAAGTGCTCTAATGTAGAGCAAAGTTCCCGAGTTCGAGTCTCGGTCCGGCACACAGTTTTAATCTACCAGGAAGTTTCAACCAAAGTATTGGTTGTACAGAGAATTATTGGAGAAATCAAAACAAGTATACAAATTGATGACATCAGATTGATCAGTTAAAAGAATTTTGTTATTTCGGTAGTGTAATTACAGAGGACAACAGATATTTGATGGAAGTGAAGGGAAGGACTGCACTGCAAACATAGGCATTTGTGACTCAGGAAAACAGGCATTTGTGATTCAGGAAAACATTTTAGCCAGCAAACATATGAATATGTATGTCAGAAAATCGTGTGAAAAATCGTTCGTATAGTGTACAATGCTCTATAGAATTGAACGTTAGACTCTGGGTAAATTGGCAAGGAATCAACTTGAAGCAACTGAAAAATGAAAAGAACGAACTGGGTGGAATTAAAAAACAACGTGGAAATCATAAATGAAGTCAACGAAGAGAGAAGATTATTGAAAGAAATATAAAAAAAATAAAATTTATGGGAACAGTCATAAGATACAACACTTTCATCATCAACATTGTTGAAAGAAAAATGCTGGGAAAGTAAAGAAGGGAACAGCCGGGGATGAAGTGTTTGGAAGATAGCGAGAAGATGTTATGGTGTGACAATTACTGGAACTAAAACCAACAGCGAATAGTATAATAGATAGATAGCATCGACAAGGCATGGATGTCAATAGCAACGAAATTCTGATCTCCGACTGGAATGTATAATGCGGTGACGAAAGTAATGTGATAGCGGTATGCACATGTATAGTGGGCGGTAGTGTCGTGTACACAAGGTATAAAAGGGCAGTGCCTCGGTGGGGCTGTCATTTGTACTCAGGTGATTAATTTAAAAAGGTCACCGACGCGGCGTGATTGTGGCTTCACAGACTGTGAAACTAAAAGACCGTGGAAGCGGAATGGCAGTTGGACCTACACGCAAGGAACATTCCATTTCAGAAACCGTTAGGGAATTTAGTATTCTGAGATCCAAAAAGACAAGAGTGTGCTGCGAAAACCACATTTCGGGCATTACCTCTCGAAACAGACAACACAGTGACCAGTGGTCTTCACTTAACGACAGAGAGCAGCGGCGTCCGCATTTAGTTGTCAGAGCTGACAGACAAGCAAAACTGCGTGGAATAACGGCAGAAATAAATGTGGTACGTACAAGAAACGTATCCGTTAGGACATCTGGCGTTACTGGGCAACGGCAGCAGACGACTGACGTTAGTGCCTTTGCTAACCGCACGACATCGCCTGCAGCGCCTCTCCTTGGCTCGTCACAATATCGGTTGGACCCTAACGACTGGAAAACCGTGGCCTGGTCAGCTGTCCCGATTTCACTTGGTAAGAGTTGATGGTAGGGAGCAGACCCCATGGAGCAATGGACACAAGTTGTCAACAAGGTTCTGTGAAACCTGCTGGTGCTCCATAATGGTGCGGGCTGTGTTTACATGGAATGGACTGTGTCCACTGTATTTGCCTGGAGCGATTTAGGGAAATCACGGAAAACCTAAATCTGGATAGCCGGGCGTGGATATGGACCGTCGTCCTCCCGAATGCGAGTGCAGTTTGCTAACCGCTGCGCCGCCTCGTTTGGTTCAAAAATGGTTCAAATGGCTCTCAACACTATGGGACTTAACATCTGAGGTCATCAGTCCCCCATAACTTAGAACTACTTAAATCTAACTTACCTAAGGACATCACACACATCCATGCCCGAGGCAGGATTCGAACCTGCGGTCGTAGCGGTCGCGCGGTTCCAGACTGAAGCGCCTAGAACCGCTCGGCCACACCGGCCGGCACCTCGTTTGCTAACTGTAGTTTGGTATATAATTACAGTTCGGTATACCGTTAAAATTCTGAGAGCATACGTTGCTAGAAGAATCAAACAGTATATTGCTTCTTCCTATTTAAATCTCGCAAAAAGACCTTGAAAATAAAATAAGAGAGTTCGAGCCCACATAGAGGCTTATCAGCAATCGCTCTTCCCGCCAACCATACGCGATTGGAACAGGAACAGGGGGAAGGGTACAGAAAGGACGTACCGCCACACACGGTAAGCTGGCTCACATAGTATAGATGCTGTAGATAAATGTGTGCTTCACAATACCGGAGTATCGGTAGCAAAATACTCAATGGTCTTGAGGAAAAGTAACGTTTCACTTGTCTAACTAGCATTAAAGTGTACGAGTATGCGGTGTCTTCGTAGTATACAGGGAATACGAGTAGAGTAGTAAAAGCTACATCCCATCCACAGTCAATAATCAGTATACTAAATTTCATGAACATGTAGCTACCACTAAAATTCTGTACCCATTAACTTCTAAAAGATGTTCGAATTTATAGATGTATCCAATATGTTAGGTTTGTGGGGTGCAGATATATTTAATATGCAAACAGGTAATTTTTAGGCACGTTATTACAGAAAGAACGGTTTCATTACATATGACTTCTCACTACTTCAATGTAAAGCGACGGCATACAATTTTGGCCTTAGGGCAGTGAAGCAGTGTCCATTGCGGCTAGTTTTACTACAACTGCGGGAAGTCGTATGTTGTGCAACGTTCCTACTGAAATCAGAAAGAATTTTTTTTTACTGTTTTGTTATTTTAAACACACGATTAGAACCAAATTGTCGTTCTTTTAAATAGCGCTGAAGATGGTATTTTTTTAAATACATCGGGACGTGTGCTGCACTGCCCGAAGCTGGTCAGTTTGAGATATAAAATACGGTGATCGAGAGACGGAAAATAGTGTACTATCTGCAAACTAGGTTTACGGATAACACCCGACAGTCGGTACGTTTTTGACAATTACGAAAGTTTGCAAGACCTGAAATCGTTTTTAAAGCAAGTACAGCTATCTGTGTCATTTGTTAATATGCTTTTAAAAATTTTTAATAATCTTAAACACAAAGTCAACATTTTATCTATATGTATTATAACGATTTATACATATATACACACATCAAAAAAAGTTTTGCATCACCCCGGTTCCCAGAACTCCTGAAGATAGACATAGTCCGTTTGACTGTTCAGAGATGTCACTAAACCCGCCCAAAGATGTAAACGACCAGGCATCATCTGGGCCTATTAGACGGAGGGGGTCCGACAGCCGATCAGTTACAGACATTCCAACAGGAAGGAGGTACACGGCTCATGTTGTCTGTAGACCAGCCATGCCTAGACGGTCAATACCGCGGTTCAATCACGTCCGCAGTGTTACTTTGTAACAGAAAGGGCTCTCAACAAAGGAAGTGTCCAGGCGTCTCGGAGTGAACCAAAGCGATGTTGTTCTGACGTGGAGGAGATACAGAGAGACAGGAACTGTCGATGACATGCCTCGTTCAGGCCACCCAAGGCCTACTACTGCAGTGAATGACCGCTACCTACGGATTATGCCTCGGAGGAACCCTGACACTAACACCAACATGTTGAATAATGCCTTTCGTGTAGCCACAGCACGTCGTGTAACGACTCAAACTGTGCGCAATAGGATGCATGATGCGCAGCTTCTCTCCGACGTCCACGGCGACGTCCACCCTTCAAACCACGGCACCATGCAGCGCGATACAGATGCGCCCAACAACATGCCGAATGGACCTCTCGGGAATGGCATCACGTTGTCTTCAGCGATGAGTGTCGCGTATGCCTTCAACCAGACAATCGTCGGGGACGTGCTTGGAGGCTACCCGGTTAGGCTGAACGCCTCACACTGTCCAGCAAGTGCAGCAAGGTGGAGGTTCCCTGCTGTTTTGGGGGTGGCATTATGTGGGGCCGACGTACGCCGCTGGTGGTCATGGAAGGCGCCGTAACGGCTGTACGATACGTCAATGCCATTCTCCGACTGATAATGCATCCACATCGTGCACATCTTGTGAAAGATGACGACATCGGGATGACGACATCGCTCTACTAGAGTGGCCAGCATGTTGGCCAGACATGAACCCTATCGTTCATGCCTGGGATAGATTGAAACGGGCGGTTTATGGACGACGTGACCCACCAACCACTCTGAGGGATCTACGCCGAATCGCCGTTGAGAAGTGGGACAATCTGGACTAACAGCGCCACGACGAATATAGGCATGCATCAGTGCAAGAGGACGTGCTACTGCGTGTTAGAGGTACCGGTGTGTACAACAGTCTGGACCACCACCTCTGAAGGTCTTGCTGTATGGTGGTATAACATGCAATGTGTGGTTTCCATGAATAAAGAAGGCGGAAATGCTGTTAAAGTTGATCTCTATTCCCATTTTCTGTACAGGTTCCGGAACTCTGGGTACCGAGGTGATGAAAAACTTATTTTTTTATATATGTATAATGTTGGCCATAATACCAGCCTTACGAAGTATATTTCAAATAATGCTGACTAAAGAATTCGTACCTAGATATCTATCCTAAGTAGTGCGGTCAGGACTATTTAAAAAATTTTATCAAATTATAAAGGTATTATTCAATGTGTCGCTCATTGGATGTATCCAGCGTGATCTTTTCCCTTAGCTGTGATTTTAATTAACATTTGACACAGATTAACCTAATCGAAATATTTGGTAATCATGATATGAGAATGTGCACACGGTGGTGGTATTTTTGTGTCTGAATATCGATAGACAGACTGAAACTGCTTGTACAATAAAGGTAGGTCATCCAGTAGCCGTAGGTGTGTCTTCATCTCATGAGTTTGATATACTGTGTATAAAAATTGTGCCACGAGCAGGAGCAGCAAAATACGTTGAAAGTACATGCGTCGTAAGTCAGGTCTTAATAGAGATGCGTAGTATAATGATTCACATGTGTCGTATATAGCTTAAAGGTGAACGTCTAGCAAACTTCAACAGGATTCCGAGGTTCTCAAAATACCAGCAACAGGGATTTCTTAAGCAAATTAAATAATCGCTTTTTAATCTTTTATTTACGTTGACAGGATTACTTTCAAATGTTTCCGCCAGCGAGATAACGTAATTTGTCAGGTCTGTTCAACGTCAAGTGCGTAAATTATTCTTTAGCGCCGGTGCCAGGTCTCAAAGTGGGAACACGAAAATAGCTCGAAAACCCACGTCCCGCGCGTTACAACACATTCCGCCCGACTGCCAGAGTATTTCAGTCCGACACTAACGTTGACATGTGTATGCTTCCGAGCGCCTGTACCCGGCAACTTGCTCTCGATCATCCGCAGTCTTGAGCCATTCTAGCAGGCCCATTTCATTTCATTCATTCTCTTTTTTCTCCGTCGTACTCATACCTCCCTCTATGATCAAACTACGGCAGCTGAAGCAGTCGTAGACTTTTTGGTGCGGGCTCCACTGCGCATAAATGTGTGTTCAGAAAATACGGGAATTTTTTGTTTTTGAGAAACTTTTTATTTATTCAAAGGTAATTTTATCCCCTTCGAAACAAGGAGTTATTCAAAAAGGAAAAACAGATTTCGGCAGTTTATTACAAAGTACACTCACGCACAAAAGAAACTGGTATAGGCATTTGTATTCAAATACAGTTGTATGTAAACAGGCAGAATACGGTACTGCGGCCGGCAACGCCTATGTAAGACAACAAGCGTCTGGCGCAGTTGTTAGATCGGTTACTGCTGCTGCAATGGCGGATTATCAAGATTTAAGTGAGTTTGAACGTGGTATAATAGTCGGCGCACGAGCGATGGGTCAGATAATTATCGAGATATCGATGAATTGGGGATTTTCCCGTAATACCATTTCACAAGTGTACCGCGAATATCAGAAATACGGTAAAACATTAAATCTCCGACATCGCTGCGGCCAGAAAAAGACCCTGCAACAACGGGACCAACGACGACTGAAGAGAATCGTTCAAGGTGACAGAAGTACGACCCTTCCGCAAATCGCTGCAAATTTCAATGCTGGGCAATCAACAAGTGTCAGTCAGCTTGCTAACCATTCAACGAAACAACATTCGTATGGGCTTTCGGAGCCGAAGGCCCTCTCGTGCACCCTTGATGGCTGTACGACAAAAAGCTTTACGCCTCGCCTGGTTCCGTCAACACCGACGTTGGACTGTTGCTGATTGGAAACATGTTTCCTGGTAGGATGAGTCTTATTTCAAATTGTATCGAGCGGATGGACGTCTACGGGTATGGAGACAACCTCGTGAATCAATCGTCTCTGCATGTCAGCTGGGGACTGTACAAGCTGGTAGAGGCCCTGTAATGGTGTGGGATGTGTGCAGTTAGACTGATATGGGACGCCTGAATCCTCTAGATACAACTTTGACAGGCGACACGTACGTAGGCATCCGTCTGATCACCTGCATTCGTTCATTGTGTATTCCGACGGACTCGGGCAGTTCTAATGGGACAATCCGACACTCCACACGTCTAGAATTGCTGCAGAGTGGCTCCACGAACACTCCTCTGAGTTTAAACATTTCTGCTGGCCGCCACACTCTGAAAGGTGGCTACACTGAGCCACAGCGCCAGAGATCGCGCCAGAGAGTTTTGTTCCGCCGCCTCCACTGGCAGTGATTATTGAGAAGTAGCGGTGGGCAGTGCTTGCTGAGATGTCGTAGTGAGGAGTTCTTGTCGAGAAGTCGTAGTGGACAGTGCTTGTCGAGATGTTGTAGTAGGGAGTGCTTGTTCCATGTTTTATGCAGTTGTTTGATGGGCTAGACAGCAGATGTTGTTCTAATGGAGATATTGTAATGATTAGAGTGCTTTTCATCAATATATATGAAGGTAACAAAACTCGCTTTTTTTTCATTATTTCAATGTCTTGAATAATGCGTCATTACAGGTTCAGTCAACAAAGCATCTGGCTTGTGTTCTTGTATTAGAGTGTAATTCTGGTTTTCTTGCGCAATTATAGTATTTCTATTTTTTAATTACTTCAGTATAAATGATATTTAAAATTTCTTGTCTTATTGAAGAAGAGCCGTGCCAGATGTGTACGTTGAATCACACTTCCACACACAGAACAGCTGCACCTGTGCTTTGTTGGCTTCGTAGGTTATATAGTTGCTGGGGACTTAATTGATTAATTGTGTTAACGGAAATTTTCTTTCATTGTTTGTTGTTATTCTATGCAGTCAGATTGCGTACAGAAACTAGTCAGGGCCAACCGTTTACGAGACTTCGTAATCGGACTTACAGCTACGAAAAATAAAAAGTATTTGCATTTCATATTTAAATATTATAATTAAGCCCCCATGCAACTCTCCAGACATTATTGAGAAAATCTGGGATGCCTTTCAGTGTGCTATTCAGGAGAGATCTCCACCCCCTACTACTCTTTGGGGTTTTATGGACAGCCCTGCTGGATTCACGGTGTCAGTTTCCTCCACCTCTACTTCATACACTGTGTGATCAATCTTCGAAACTCCGCGACCTGCCGGATAGTAAATATCCGGACACCTGGCTGAAACTGACTTACAAGTCGTGGCGCCCTCAATCGGTAATGCTGGAATTCAATATGGTGGTGACTTACTCTTAGCCCTGATGACAGCTTCATGTTCAGTCCGGTGCTGGAAGGTTTTTTGGGGAATGGCAGCCCATTCTTCACAGAGTGCTGCAGTGAGGAGAGGTGACGATGTCGGTCAGTGAGGCCTGGCATGAAGTCGGCCTTCCAAAACATCCCAGAGGTGTTCTATAGGATTCAGGACTCTGTGCAGGCCAGTGCATTACAGGGATGGTATTGTCGTGTAAGCACTTCGCAAAAGGCCATGCATTATGAACAGGTGCTCGATCGTGGTGAAAGATGCAATCGCCATCCCCGAATTGCTCTTCAACAGTGTGAAGCAAGAGAGTGCTTAAAACATCAATATAGTGCCACGCAAAACAACAAGGGATGCCAGCCCCCTCCATGAAAAACATAACACCATAACACTACCGCCTCCGAATTTTACTGTTGGCACTACACACGCTGGCAGATGACGTTCACCGGGCATTCGCCATACCCAAACCCTGCCATCGGATCGCCACATTGTGTACCGTGATTCGTCTCTCCACACAACGTTTTTCTACTATTCAGTCGTCCAATGATTACCCTCTTTACACCAAGCGAGGCGTCGTTTGGCATTTACCGGCGTGGTGTGTGGCTTATGACCAGCCACTCGACCATGAAATCCAAGTTTTCTCACCTCCCGCCTAACTATCATAGTACTTGCAGTGGATCTTGCAATTTGGAGTTTCTGTGTGATGGTCTGAATAGATGTCTGCCTATTACACATTACGACCCTCTTCAACTGTCGGCAGTCTCTGTCAGTCAACGGACGGGGTCGGCCTGTACGCTTTCGTGCTGTAAGTGTCCCTTCACGTTTCAATTTCACTATCACATCGGAAACAGTGGTCCTAGGTATGTTTAGGAGTGTGGAAATCTCGCGTACAGACGTATGACACAAGTGACACCCAATCATCTGACCACGTTCGAAGTCCGTGAGTTCCGCGGAGTTCTGCTGTCTCACAATGTCTAATGACTGCTGAGGGCGGTGATATGTAGTACCTGGAAGTAGGTGGCAGCGCAATGCACCTAATATGAAAAACGTATTTTTTTCGAGGTGTCCGGATACTTTTGATCACATATTGTACACTCCTGGAAATGGAAAAAAGAACACATTGACACCGGTGTGTCAGACCCACCATACTTGCTCCGGACACTGCGAGAGGGCTGTACAAGCAATGATCACACGCACGGCACAGCGGACACACCAGGAACCGCGGTGTTGGCCGTCGAATGGCGCTAGCTGCGCAGCATTTGTGCACCGCCGCCGTCAGTGTCAGCCAGTTTGCCGTGGCATACGGAGCTCCATCGCAGTCTTTAACACTGGTAGCATGCCGCGACAGCGTGGACGTGAACCGTATGTGCAGTTGACGGACTTTGAGCGAGGGCGTATAGTGGGCATGCGGGAGGCCGGGTGGACGTACCGCCGAATTGCTCAACACGTGGGGCGTGAGGTCTCCACAGTACATCGATGTTGTCGCCAGTGGTCGGCGGAAGGTGCACGTGCCCGTCGACCTGGGACCGGACCGCAGCGACGCACGGATGCACGCCAAGACCGTAGGATCCTACGCAGTGCCGTAGGGGACCGCACCGCCACTTCCCAGCAAATTAGGGACACTGTTGCTCCTGGGGTATCGGCGAGGACCATTCGCAACCGTCTCCATGAAGCTGGGCTACGGTCCCGTACACCGTTAGGCCGTCTTCCGCTCACGCCCCAACATCGTGCAGCCCGCCTCCAGTGGTGTCGCGACAGGCGTGAATGGAGGGACGAATGGAGACGTGTCGTCTTCAGCGATGAGAGTCGCTTCTGCCTTGGTGCCAATGATGGTCGTATGCGTGTTTGGCGCCGTGCAGGTGAGCGCCACAATCAGGACTGCATACGACCGAGGCACACAGGGCCAACACCCGGCATCATGGTGTGGGGAGCGATCTCCTACACTGGCCGTACACCACTGGTGATCGTCGAGGGGACACTGAATAGTGCACGGTACATCCAAACCGTCATCGAACCCATCGTTTTACCATTCCTAGACCGGCAAGGGAACTTGCTGTTCCAACAGGACAATGCACGTCCGCATGTATCCCGTGCCACCCAACGTGCTCTAGAAGGTGTAAGTCAACTACCCTGGCCAGCAAGATCTCCGGATCTGTCCCCCATTGAGCATGTTTGGGACTGGATGAAGCGTCATCTCACGCGGTCTGCACGTCCAGCACGAACGCTGGTCCAACTGAGGCGCCAGGTGGAAATGGCATGGCAAGCCGTTCCACAGGACTACATCCAGCATCTCTACGATCGTCTCCATGGGAGAATAGCAGCCTGCATTGCTGTGAAAGGTGGATATACACTGTACTAGTGCCGACATTGTGCATGCTCTGTTGCCTGTGTCTATGTGCCTGTGGTTCTGTCAGTGTGAACATGTGATGTATCTGACCCCATGAATGTGTCAATAAAGTTTCCCCTTCGTGGGACAATGAATTCACGATGTTCTTATTTCAATTTCCAGGAGTGTACATTAGTCGAGTCCATGCCACGTGGGGTCCCTACACGATATTAGTCAGGTGTATCAGTTTCTTTGGCTCTTCAGTGTACAAAGAACAGAAGCACATTGCATATGTCTGTGTGTAGAAGGTTCGAAGTTTTGACACAGCTGATCTGTTATTTGTTTTTAGTAACAGGGCGACTACAAGAGAAATCATTTTGCGTGTTGGAATTTGCGCGATGTCAATCCATTATTCAAGTGTAAAGTGCATCGATTCAGCAAGACTCCGCCTCTGCACAAGCAGATTTATGACTGGCATATAAAATTCTTGAAAGTTGGTTGCACATGCAAAGGGTGAGGCACTGGTCGGCGACGCATGTTTGATGAAAATGTCGAGCGTATCTGAGATGCGTTCACACAGAGTCCTCGGAAGCCCTCAAGACGTACAGGCCAGGAATTTCACCTTCCTCGAACAGCGGTGTGTCGTGTTCTGGAACGTCGTCTGCATATGAAGCCCCACAAGTTGCAGTTACTGCGGCAGTTGCGTCCCGACGACCTTAACAGAAGTACGAATTTTGCATTTCATTTCTCTAGTATGTAGTAGAGGACACTTTTTCCGAACGACTCATCTTCTCGGACGAATCGACGTTTCATCTGTCGGGTAAAATAAACCATATAATGTAAGAATTTGGTGGTCGCAAAGTGCTGGCGTTATCGTCAAATATGAAACAGTCTCAAGTAAACTGATTGTGTTTTGTACGCTCTCTGTTCACAATCCCGTAACGTTGTATCGGAAGAGGTGAACAACAAGATCTTGTTCATTGCTTTTGGCTTTCCATGTGATTTTTTTTTCCTTATTGCGAAGGAACCTGTTACAGAAACGTCATACCTGGACATGCTGCAAAATTGATTGTTTCCTCAACTTCACTAAGATTCCAGTGATTTCATTTTTATGCATGACGATGACCCGTCTCGCTTTCACCTTGAGGTGGGGAGTTATCTTGATTACACCATCAGCCGGCCGAAGTGGCCGTGCGGTTAAAGGCGCTGCAGTCTGGAACCGCAAGACCGCTACGGTCGCAGGTTCGAATCCTGCCTCGGGCATGGATGTTTGTGATGTCTTTAGGTTAGTTAGGTTTAACTAGTTCTAAGTTCTAGGGGACTAATGACCTCAGCAGTTGGGTCCCATAGTGCTCAGAGCCATTTGAACCATTTTGATTACACCATCCCATAACGTTGGAT
Source organism: Schistocerca nitens (assembly GCF_023898315.1). NCBI lineage: Eukaryota > Metazoa > Arthropoda > Insecta > Orthoptera > Acrididae > Schistocerca > Schistocerca nitens. Next base: position 229,147,440 of record NC_064615.1, on the reverse strand, counting down.
CGGAAGAGGTGAACAAAAAGATCTTGTTCATTGCTTTTGGCTTCCCAGGTCACCACACATCACACAATGTGATTTTTTCGTGTAGGGGAACATAAAAGAGACTGAGGCACCTACTGTTCAAGATCTGAGAAATCGAATTGTTGAAGCTATCGATTCAGTAAACAAGAGACCTGTTGCTTCGTGTATGAAATGAAATGAACTACCGTTTCGATCTTTCACGAGCAACTTATCGTGCTCATGTTGAGTGTATGGTATAGCGTCTGTGCGAAAATAAAATAAAGCTTTGAACCTCCCTCTGTCGAGTGAACTGCGCAAAGTCTTTCTGTCTTTCAAAGTTTGTCTGTAATAAACTATTTAAATCTGTTATTTCTTTTTGAATCACCCTTTTGTCCTCGTTAGATTTCATCTTGGAAAACGACTGGGAATCGAGCTTCGCGGTAGAAACACGTCTCAGCGATACGTTTTTAATCTCATCTGGCTGGGTTTGGCAAACAAGAAGCAGGTAGGTGTTGCAGGATCCCAGCCCTCAAGTCAGCGGGGCGATTCACGATACCACGTTATGTGCGCTTGAAAGATGGTTCATTTTCACACCATCTGGGCACAAAGAAAATAGAAGGGTTGGTCTCCTACTCACACGGCGTAGGTCACGGGAAAAGGCACACTATATTGGAGTGTTCTGTGATCCGGTTTTTTTTTACTTCCGGAAAGCGTATATTCGTCATTCTCTCGGATGAATAAACAATTTGGCGGCAATTTCGTGAACCTTGGAAGACGCAAACGTAGCAAGCTCCTGGTAAAGTCATGTTAACCATCCTTTGGAGTGCCCATTGTCAGATTTTCCGTGATTTTTTTGAAGGAGCAACGCACTATCAACAATCTATATTACTCGGGCATGAATGAGAATAAAATCAAGCCAGCAACGAAGAGGAAGTGTTCGGGATAGCAGGGTGTAAGCCTCAAACGGCAGAACAGACGCCGGGAATTAAGGCCAAGTGATTTGCGAGGTTCTACCGAACACGTTCTAATCACCGATTTTCTTCAGCTAATAACAATAGTCCACTTGTTGTTAAAACATTTTTAATAACGTCTTTCGAACATGTCCTTTATCAGAATATCAGAGGAAAACGTAATGCAGAGTGGAGTGACCATTCTGGTGATAATCCATGTGTGATACATGTAAATAAAAAAAAAGAGTTTTAAAAATGGGCTCGTCTTATTAACGGTTATGAAGACGTCCTCAGTAGTCATATAATAGTTGCAGGTCTGCGCGACTACTGTCGCAGGAAAAAAAAAAGAGGGTGATCTCTTACGTCACCCTTTTCAGCACCTTGACCTTTCCTCATCGGATTTTTATTTATTCGGTCTGCTGAAGGAAGTTCTGCATGGCATTACGTTCAACGGCCTCGGAAGGGTAAAGAAAATCGTATAAATGTGACTTCGAGATGAAAGTAATAATTTCTTCCCTGAAGGCATAAGCAGACTCGTAAATAGGTGGGATAAGTGCATAGATGTTGGTGGTTATTATGTGGGAAAATACACAGAAAGTTGTATTGATTCATTATTTGTTTATTCTAATAACCTTTGGAGGGTACGATACATGGACTTTGGTTTTGCTTCTTTGTGTTTAATTTTCGTTTACTTTCAGACTTCCTCAATCCTTCGAGAGTGTCGTTCCTCTTCCTGTTCTTCTTGAGTACACTTCCTTCCATTCGCAGACCTCTTTCTTTCCTGAAATCTTGACTGTTGTGTTGCTTCTGTAAATAGTATCGTGCCCATTCTAATTTCAGTGTTTTTCATATATTTGTCAATTTCAGTGAACCCTGCGGGTTTAAATTTGTAGCTGTTAAGTAAATTTAAGATCTGCTTGGGTAGTTTGTTATTATCCATTCGGTAAATGTGTCCGTAGATCTGCAGTCGTCTTTTCTTCATTACATCAGTCAGTTTTTTTCTATTTTCACATAGAGCGCCGTGTTTTATCTTAATATGCATTGAGCGTTATGACTACTTCTGGTTCCAGTTACCTCAAAATTCTTGTTTCAACTTTTTCCAGTTTTTCAACTCGCCAAATTTTGTTAATGTCAACATCTTCAAAGCCTATCACTTTTGATAGTGTCCTAGTTATGTGTTTCGAGATAAATTGTTATACGGTGATTAAGCTACCACCCACAAAGGATTTTTTTTTTAGAAAACAAGTATTAATGATAAATTTTGCACTGGGATACTGTTTCACTAGCGGCTGTAATTTTCGAATTATTAAAGAAAAGCCGTAGATTAGTGTGACCTTCAAAAGCGTCTTTCTTTCTTTTTTTTTAACTCGGAATTGTGGCCGCCAGCGAAAATGTATCACAGCAAAAAATTTAAGTAAATAAACATCCTACTAAAAGATGATGTTAATTTTTTTTCTGTAGGGCTAGTAGCATTTTTGTAGTGAGAGAGAGAATATGAAAATCTCACATGTGTTTTCTGAAGGCATTGTGAGTTATGTAAAATCACTCGACAGAGGCAGCTGAATCACCGTTATATGTTTTTTTTATTTATTTATTTTTGTAGTATGAAATGCCGTTTCCATTTTATGTACTCTTATTTTCTGTAGCTATCTTTTCTTATCCATTGTCCTAGGTATTTAAAACAGTTTTATTTAGATATTGTGTTGTTATGACTTTTAAGATTTTGGGGACAATCATTGATATTTTTCATGAACTTTGTTTTTTGTTTTCAAATGATATTTTTAGACCTATTTTGTCTGTTTGTTCCTATAGTTCCGTCATGTGTTCTTTGGCACTATCCAGTGAGTCGGTAACTAACGCCACGTTGTCTCCAAAACCTAGACAATCTATAGCGATTTTATTTGGGTTTCTTCCTAGTTGAAGACTCTTCGTGATTATGGATTTCCTCCACTCTCTCATTTCCTTCTCTAACGCACAGTTTGAAAACTAGATGTGACGAACCATCTCCTTGTCTCAATCCCGATTTCATTTGAAAAGCTTTTGGCAGTTCCCCATAAATTTAACTTTCGATGCTGTGTTTGTTAAAGTTTATTTTTTGTACTGATTTAATACAGAATGTTTGCTGTACAACTGTTTGTGTGTTTGGTTCCTGAATGACCATTTTTCATGTGAACTAGTCCCAGGGTGTTATGGAATTAGCCTACACAGCTGCGCGTTTTCACTGCATCACCACCTGAAAATGCTTATGTAGGAATTATCAGTAAAATGAATAACCGAAAGCTTCTTCTTAAGTTCAAAATTGGAAGTTTACCAATATTTAATCACCTTTCTAAAATCCTACAGTTGATGACCTGGTCTCTTACAGTCTGCCGGCCGAAGTGGCCGTGCGGTTAAAGGCGCTGCAGTCTGAAACCGCAAGACCGCTACGGTCGCAGGTTCGAATCCTGCTTCGGGCATGGATGTTTGTGTGTCCTTAGGTTAGTTAGGTTTAACTAGTTCTAAGTTCTAGGGGACTAATGACCTCAGCAGTTGAGTCCCATAGTGCTCAGAGCCATTTGAACCATTTTTTTCTTACAGTCTCTAATAAATTTTACACACAGTTATTTGGCTTGGACATTCGCGAAGCATAATAGTTCTTGTTTCATCAAAAAGTGAAACTTCACATATTACAGAAAAAGTGAAAAAAGGTTACTTCACCCGTAGTTATGTATTAAAAGTCGGAGAACTGTTATTAGTCACAAACATTGTTCAAATTATACACTACATCTTTTGACTGTCTAACGCTCATTATTGTAAAACAAGTTCTCTCAGCCAGGTTTGCACTAACGGAAATGCAACTCAAAAAGTTCCCGTGGCTGGGCTAGTGAACAGACTAGCTATAGCAGGTGAGGTCTATGAGCGAAATGAACAGAATGCTCATAAACCGCGCGCCCTTGGGCCTTATAAAGACTCGCTCCAGGATATTGCTGAATTTAGTTAATTTACAACAATTTACAAATTCCATAGGTCAAAAAGTTCATATTTTATTGGCCAATGATTTTGTCTTTATATTTTGTTTACATATTATTTCTCACGAGCAGTATCTGTTAAAGTATGCAGTACTAATTTCTGGCTACGCAATAGAAACCCTTGGTTTATGACCTTAGGATCCATCTTGTATGTTAAAATTTAGTTACTGAAAATTTAGTAATTTTTAATTAAGGGCTCTTGCTCGTTAATATGGGAGTCAATAGATTCAGAAAAATCAGGCGATCGTAAGTATGGAAATTCACAGTGGTTTACCTACAATCAGCACTGAAATTTTGGACCAGGTGAAATCTATAACTAATAATATCTTTTAAGCTAATGATGTTTGAGTTACTCAAAAGAGGAAAGATATATGTTTTATTTGCAAGTGATCTTTCCTTCCGAATTTACCTACTAGCTCACGAAATTTTTCCTATGGTTAGCTGTACGAAAATTTATAATTTCAATAACTTTTGATTGGCATCATTTCTGACGAAACTAGTTAGCTCATTGCAGCCAGACTAACAAATTTAATGAGCTGAATAATAAAGTTTTGTGAGGGAGGAGGGGGGGGGGATTTGTTTCTAACCTTTTTGATAATATGCATGCTGTGTGCTTTATATAAGATCTTTAACAAAGGAATTTTGAAAAGGAGGTTGGCGAAAATACATGAAGTATGAGGGCATACTAAATAGGATGGTGAGCGTCAACCTGCACTGTGACACATTGTAAAATGGAACATAACATTTTTTTTAAGAGATTATGGTAAGAACAAGGTGAGCGTAAAATATGTGGGCCGCTACTACCATACTGCTGCCTGGGCTGAGGAGTGAGTACGAAGTGAACCACGGTGCGCAGGACGCGATAAGCAGCCACCTGTTGCGTCCACACAGGTAAACAGAGGTGACAGGGGGCGAGAACCCGCAACCCGGCCATCAGCGGCGAGCGATGAATTAGCGCGGGCTGCTGCGTAGCGGAAGCCGAACGTGGCACACCTCTCTCTACCAGCAGTGACTAGGCTCGGAAAGGACACAACTCTGCTGCTTAAAGCTTTCTGTCCTCATTAAGTATTGCGGATTGTGTCTACCACTGTGCCGCTCAAACTCTTTGTCATCTTTCATCCCACTCTCGATGCCGAATACTCTAATGTAAAACTCTGCCGACTGCAATGAGTGGGCAGCACCGCTACACGATATTGAATGAAGATACCTGTTGGACATATGATTACAGTGCTGCAAAATTACCCTTCTTTGACGTCCGTGTTGTAACGAAAACATGCACGGGGCGAAATTTTGTTACATATAGTTTTGTACTGTTGGTTCAAAAGGAATCAACTGTGGCGTCCGAGTGAGAGAATTTTGGTTCACCCTGTTGTTGTTGTTGTGATCTTCAGTCCTGAGACTGGTTTGATGCAGCTCTCCATGCTACTCTATCCTGTGCAAGCTTCTTCATCTCCCAGTACCTACTGCAACCTACATCCTTCTGCATTTGCTTACTGTATTCATCTCTTGGTCTCCCTCTACGATTTTTACCCTCCACACTGCCCTCCAATACTAAACTGGTGATCCCTTCATGCGTCAGAACATGTCCTATCAACCAATCCCTTCTTCTAGTCAAGTTGTGCCACAAACTCCTCTTCTCCCCAGTTCTATTCAATACCTCCTCATTAGTTATGTGATCTACCCATCTAATCTTCAGATTAGGGAGATAGTATGATTGTGGTTCGATGAACCCTCTGCCAAGTACTTAAATGTGAATTGCAGAGTAATCATGTAGATGTAGATGTAGATGTACATTCTCCAGTAGCACCACATTTCGAAAGCTACTATTCTCTTCTTGTCCAAACTATTTATCGTCCACGTTTCACTTCCATAAATGGCTACGCTCCATACAAATACTTTCAGAAACGACTTCCTGACACTTAAATCTATACTCGATGTTAGCAAATTTCTCTTCTTCAGAAACGCTTTCCTTGCCATTGCCAGTCTACATTTTATATTCTCTCTACTTCGACCATCATCAGTTACTTTGCTCCCCAAATAGCAAAACTCCTTTACTACTTTAAGCGTTTCATTTCCTAATCTAATTCTCTCAGCATCACCCGACTTAATTCGACTACATTCCATTGTTAATCGACTAACCCAGTTCATGGTTTAAAAAAACCACTTGCAGGTTGTCTATCTAACGGCTTCCAGGGACAACAAACAATTGATTTTCAATATTTCGTCTAATTATTTACCGAATTTAAATATATAGAATGCTGTCACAATCAGGTCATTAAGAAGTATCATCTTCTGTTAAAGGTTTAAACAGTAAGACAAGTATTAAAGCTAGAGAGTGTGGATATGCAGGGTGCTTCAGAAGTCCCTAGTGATTGGTTTTTGCAACCCGCAATACTTTCAAATACCACACACAAGATTTTCATATTCTTCCATTCTTTACACGCAGACTATTAGTCCTACGAAAAAAATGAAAGAGCCTTTTTGTAGGAATTTTAAAGTAGTTAAATTATATAATGGAATACGTTTTCGAGACCATGGTTTCCCGATTATTTGAGAAGAAAGTACAAAAGTGACCTTCAAAACCTTTTTTTCTTGAATAACTCGAAAAAAATGGTCTCCAGAAAAAACATATCCCAGTAGAAAATGTGACTACATTAAATTTCTTATATAAAGGTCCTTATCAATTTTCTTTAGGGCTAATAGCTTGTGTATAGTAAGTGCGAAAATGTACAAATCTCTCACGTGGTTTTTGGTCTCATCGTGGGTTGCACAATTCCCACCGGTAGGGGCAGCTGAATCATTCTGTGTTTTGAGGCAGCGTAACTCACCGCACACAAACACCGATTATATTCTTCCAGTATTTCAGAATGAGAGCACATAGTGACACCCAACAAACATTAAACATAATTTCATACAGTTTCTATAGTTGTGCTGTTTGAGTTTTTCTCACTTGCTGGACACTAAATATTTAACACTTTAACTTATTTGTATGGTAATCAGACGTTTGAATCTGTTTAACACGTGGAAGTTGGATTCTTTAAAGACTAGGGGAGCCGGCCGGGGTGGCCGAGCGGTTCTAGGCGCTACAGTCTGGAACCGCACGACCGCTACGGTCGCAGGTTCGAATCCTGCCTCGGGCATGGATGTGTGTGATGTCCTTAGGTTAGTTAGGTTTAAGTAGTTCTAAGTTCTAGGGGACTTATGACCACAGATGTTGAGTCCCATAGTGCTCAGAGCCAAATACTAGGGGAGTTTACTGGTATATGCACGGTCAAGCAGAATTCCACCGCCAAAAATTTCAGAGGTCGTTCAGGGACATTTTCTGAGTATTTTGGTCTATGAGACACGTGGTAATTGGTGGCTCGTTACAGAGAAATGATGTTAATTATGATTTATTCAGTTTGTCTCACCATTTACCTTTATTTATGGGAAAATATCGTGCCGGCAGAGAAAAAAGTCTGTAATACGACAGACAAAAAAACAGAGCAATGCATCAACCCTCAGACACATGCAAAACTAGTGTTTTGGGATTGCCTTCGACGGGAGAACATCTCAGCACAGCCCTATTCTACCGCTCTTTCACTGCATTCACTGAAGCCACTCATGAGGTACGTATTGGCAAACTTTCTAACAGCAAAGCTATTCGTACGGCTAAGAAGCACTAACTCAGCCGGAAGAAAAAGAAAAAAAAAAGAAAACAAGACCGAACCGATCTGTGTGGAATGCGATCTTTAAGTCGAAGTAGGCCTCACTGTTGTCATTACATTTGTCGTTTTCCAACAACAATAACAAACAGTGTGAGTCAATGGAACAAGCGTTCCCAGACGAAATACACTCCTGGAAATTGAAATAAGAACACCGTGAATTAATTGTCCCAGGAAGGGGAAACTTTATTGACACATTCCTGGGGTCAGATACATCACATGATCACACTGACAGAACCACAGGCACATAGACACAGGCAACAGAGCATGCACAATGTCGGCACTAGTACAGTGTATATCCACCTTTCGCAGCAATGCAGGCTGCTATTCTCCCATGGAGACGATCGTAGAGATGCTGGATGTAGTCCTGTGGAACGGCTTGCCATGCCATTTCCACCTGGCGCCTCAGTTGGACCAGCGTTCGTGCTGGACGTGCAGACCGCGTGAGACGACGCTTCATCCAGTCCCAAACATGCTCAATGGGGGACAGATCCGGAGATCTTGCTGGCCAGGGTAGTTGACTTACACCTTCTAGAGCACGTTGGGTGGCACGGGATACATGCGGACGTGCATTGTCCTGTTGGAACAGCAAGTTCCCTTGCCGGTCTAGGAATGGTAGAACGATGGGTTCGATGACGGTTTGGATATACCGTGCACTATTCAGTGTCCCCTCGACGGTCACCAGTGGTGTACGGCCAGTGTAGGAGATCGCTCCCCACACCATGATGCCGGGTGTTGGCCCTGTGTGCCTCGGTCGTATGCAGTCCTGATTGTGGCGCTCACCTGCACGGCGCCAAACACGCATACGACCATCATTGGCACCAAGGCAGAAGCGACTCTCATCGCTGAAGACGACACGTCTCCATTCGTCCCTCCATTCACGCCTGTCGCGACACCACTGGAGGCGGGCTGCACGATGTTGGGGCGTGAGCGGAAGACGGCCTAACGGTGTGCGGGACCGTAGCCCAGCTTCATGGAGACGGTTGCGAATGGTCCTCGCCGATGCCCCAGGAGTACCAGTGTCCCTAATTTGCTGGGAAGTGGTGGTGCGGTCCCCTACGGCACTGCGTAGGATCCTACGGTCTTGGCGTGCATCCGTGCGTCGCTGCGGTCCGGTCCCAGGTCGACGGGCACGTGCACCTCCCGCCGACCACTGGCGACAACATCGATGTACTGTGGAGACCTCACGCCCCACGTGTTGAGCAATTCGGCGGTACGTCCACCCGGCCTCCCGCATGCCCACTATACGCCCTCGCTCAAAGTCCGTCAACTGCACACACGGTTCACGTCCACGCTGTCGCGGCATGCTACCAGTGTTAAAGACTGCGATGGAGCTCCGTATGCCACGGCAAACTGGCTGACACTGACGGCGGCGGTGCACAAATGCTGCGCAGCTAGCGCCATTCGACGGCCAACACCGCGGTTCCTGGTGTGTCCGCTGTGCCGTGCGTGTGATCATTGCTTGTACAGCCCTCTCGCAGTGTCCGGAGCAAGTATGGTGGGTCTGACACACCGGTGTCAATGTGTTCTTTTTTCCATTTCCAGGAGTGTAGCTAGTCCACACCGCCGACATTTGTAGTTTAATGCGGATATTTTCAGTGCAATACAGCTACAAAGACAAATGAGGCTAAGAGATCAAACAAAACGCAACTACTCTGTAACGATCCACCGGAGACCTGGCGTCCCTCTATACCAAAATACACAGAAAATGTCTCTGAACAACCTCCGAAATTTGTCGCTAGAGCTCGGGTTCACCCTGTATTTAAGAAACGACATAAGCCAACTTTTAAGTGCTAGGTTTATCTACGATTTTAATAATAACGAAAAAATATACCTACAAAAATTTTAATACAGTAATAAATTCTTCAGTTACAGCAAAAAATACATATAACATTTCAATATAATCGTTTAAATCAGTACTTAGTAGATCGTTCTAGCTTAACGTCCAGGAAATAATGATTTGAAAGGTAAATGGATGTGTCGTGCAGTTGATTCAAGAAATATGATAGTAACAAATTCGCATAATTTTGACAACGTCACAAGTTACACAGTAGAAAATCGTAGTGTGCACTCAACCTTACTAGTATTCTAGCCACCACTACCCGACTGTGAGCACAGGTCTACGGAATACATCTAAGCGAGGGTGTAGGTGTGGGGATAATCTCCGAAAGTTAACAGAGAATAAAGGATATTTACATATGCAAAAATGTATACGCTTTTACGAGAATGATTCTTATTTTTTATGATGAGGGAGGGATGGACTGTTCATGAGCCCATGAACTTCCTCTCGTTCCCCGCGTGCACGTCGATTGTCGTCACTTTGAGATTAACATGCAATTCGGTACGCATTCATCCGTCCTAAGCGAACAGGTAGACACCCAAAGTGGTGAGCAGAATCACTAGCTATAGTAGAAGCCAAATTAATCGTTCACACTTGAAGTGCAGAGCAGGGGTTCCTAGACTTCTTGTCACAGCGTACCACTTGACCTTACCGCTAGTACAGCTTGATCGCTTTTTAACGAACTTTGGGGTGAGGTGGGCACAATCCGGTTCCAGACGCACGCCTTCTTCGTCTTACGATGCCATTTAACGTAAAGTCGTGTCCATACCGTCGCACCGCACCGCACGGCGTCGCGATGCGTATTTGCAGTGCGGAACGTACTTCAAAAATAAAGTAACGTAAGAGAAGAGTTTTATTTATACCAGTGTTTGTTTTGTTTACTTGTATTCCTACCACGTGAAATGTCCCTGCGTGCCACCACCGTCTGGGAACTCCTTGTCTAGAGTAACAACTCGCACAATACCCTAAGAGTGTCGAGACCCGTTAGTGGAATCGTACTAGCGTGACGGTTGTAGGAGCCTGTAAGATGCAAGATGCTTCCTGCCTGTGGCGGTGTGGCTTTTTAGTCGGAGCTAGTCAGCTGTTTAACACCTCACTCCTCCCTCTTCACAAAAACGTAAAATCTTTTACACAGGACGGCATTTTAATCGATCTGTAGACGCACAGTGACCGATTGTTTTCAGATTACGTTATTATCCCGTACAATCACTACGATTTGAAAGGAAATGACTCCTTTCGGCTGGCTTCAAAGATATTTCCTCAGGGGTTAGCCCGAACCACAGGATGTGTTTTCTGATCTGAGGATGTTCAACTCCAGCCGAAACAGACCACTTTCTTTAAAATAACTGACACTGTGCCGAGGAATGAAGTATTTGTCATCAAATGTTTGAACGCAGCGGAAGTGTAGCTCCCTAGAAATTACGCAGTGGATTTTTGTCCACATTTTCATAGCGAAACAGATAGTGGTAAATGAACACATGGCTTATCAAGTTGACCAGCTTGCGGAGTAGTTTTGAAACGAAATACTCAATTGCTTGAAAGAAAATATGGTCGTAAAGAAAACCTTAATTAGTCGTTTGAGGGAAATTACCCTGCCGGCCGCGGTGGTCTCGCGGTTCTAGGCGCGCAGTCCGGAACCGTGCGACTGCTACGGTCGCAGGTTCGAATCCTGCCTCGGGCATGGATGTGTGTGATGTCCTTAGGTTAGTTAGGTTTAAGTAGTTCTAAGTTCTAGGGGACTGATAACCACAGCAGTTGAGTCCCATAGTGCTCAGGGCCATTTGAAATTACCCTAATGATTTTCGTTCGATTTGTGACAACCAAACGAAGAGAGTCAACTAGACAACTGGGATATCAAATATTCATCTAGTTTTGAAAAAAAGTTCATTTGCTCGGAAGTAATCAAAATAATGACGAAAATAGAAATATTTCAAGAACAGGTACTGGTAGCTATGTAAACGAAGTATCAGAAAATATCAAATGACAGCATGAATTGCAACATGACTCCTTTCTCTTTGTCTCTACAAACATAGTAATAACAGAATATCGATCGATATTTAAACACATTATATTTCATGCTTTCCGAACTAAACTAGTCAAATGTCTTGTCAAATAATTTGTCTGAAAGTAAGAAATAAACCAGATTAGAGAAAGATTTGACGCACCTTTGAATGACGCTCGAAATCATGTAGAACAAATGAGGTACCGATTGAAAATTTAAACTTCAGTGTTTAACTTAGAATCTTCAAATTATAATGAGCAAATTACTAGATGGTATTAGTCGAATATCACTCGTTGGGCTCCGTACATCAAAGATGTGTGAGTATGTTAGCTGGTGTACATGATTGGTGTACATGACTTCGGTCATCATTCGAAGACACGTCAAATGTTTCTCTACTTTATTTCTTACTTCCAAACAAAGTACATTGACCGATTTTTTTGTCAAACCTAGAATCGCTTGTGCTAGCTCCATGACAGATCTTCAGTGAGACATCAAGCTGACAGCATCTCTGTCATCCTCGTCGTACTCCATAGCAACATCCATGTGTTTGGTATGTGCTCTGTCCCTATCGACCATAACAGACTCCATTGGCGGACGCTACAACAGAAGCGTTGCGCACCATGGAGAGGTTTACTGTTGAAATTTCAACAGCGTACCTACCAGAAAGATTTGGACTAGATATTACTTCCTCTCATACTAGCCTAACAAAAAAGACCACAACGCGAAAATCTGAGAAATTAGAACTGATTTACCCACAGTCATTCTTGTCACACGCCATTCGCTAATGGAACAGATGGGTTAAGGGTGATCCGTTAGGGTTACCAGAAATACCTTGCGTGACACATCGTGTGTTGTGGAGCACAGGTACAGAATAAAGAAAATAACCTATTCGATACCAGTAGCACGGTCCCGTACTGATTCAGATAGAGAGTCCAGATTGCCCTTGTACCAACTTAATTAAAAATATTCTGTGTGGTCCACTCTTTTTTTTTTTCTAGTATAAGATCGACCCAAGGAGGACCAAGATACATCTCACTCAAGAAGTGATCTCTACGACAGCACCCCCCCCCCCCCCCCCCACACACACACACACACACTTTCCTTAGCCGTAAAACTGCTTAGCTCAAACATCCTGTACCTTTCTGCCTAGTTTAATTGCTGGCTGTATGAAACGTACGGGGCGATTATCGCTTCAGAACGGCCCATGCTTCTCCACGGAAGTTTCCGCCGCGGTGTGGCGAGACAGCAAACACGGCTACTCGTGCCGTATCAGGCGGAGGGCGGCTTACTTTTAACAACAAAAAAAGTGTCGTTCGCGTTGCCAGCTCCGTGCAAACGTGCCGTGTGGCGGCCTCTTCGTGCCACGGAGCACAGCCGTAGACACGCCTCTAGGGCATATCGCGGCAACAGCAGCAGCAGCACGTGCAATTGCAACTTGTTTCAAGCGACGACCTGTCGGCCAAAGAACTCCCTCCATTGCTTTCTCGCGAGATACAATTTCCCTCGACTCCGCACGTAGCACAACGTGCCATTTTTCACCTAACTATCGACAACGGTTTCTGCTTGGTCCACGATCTACCCTGCTCACTCAGCATGTAATTATAAGATATTGTGTGATAACTTATTAATTACGTTTCTTTCAGCGGGTAACAAGGGAAGAAACACGTGAATGAAGCCGTTCTGTGGAAGTCGATGTCACTAGAGACAAATCTTAAGCGCGGGTTGCACGGCGATGGGGAACGAAATGCCTGCCAGGGTGGCCGAGCGGTTCTAGGAGCTTCAGTCTGGAACCGCGCGACCGCTACGGTTGCAGGTTCGAATCCTGCCTCGGGCATGGATGTGTGTGATGTCCTTAGGTTAGTTAGGTTTAAGTGGTTCTAAGTTCTAGGGGACTGATGACCTCAGATGTTAAGTCCCACAGTGCTCAGATCCATTTGATTTTTGGGAAAGAAATCAGCCTGTTGTCTCATTCGGTTTTTCCTCTTTCATTTTTCATCTGTGTTCTTGGAGGTTTGATGCGGCCCGCCATGACTTAATATCATAGGCCAACCTCTTCACCTCGAAGCACAACTTACACCCAACTTTCTTAGTCAGCAGATATATTCCAAATTGTGTCAACTACAGCTTTTACACTCCACAGTTCACTGTAGTATCACGGACGCCTTAGCACGTGTCCTATCATCCTACGCTTTTTTCTTGTTTTAGACATCTTTCTTTCCCCGTCTGTTCTGCCGTGAACTTCCACAACTTTTATCTTATCAATACACATAACTTTTAACATCTTCCTACACTGAAGAGCCAAAGAAGGTGGTACACCTCCCTAGCATCGTGTAGGGCCCCAGCGAGCACGCAGAAGTGCAGCAACACGACGTGGCATGGACTCGACTAATGTCTGAAGTAGTGCTGGAGGGAACTAACACCATGAAACCTGCAGGGCTACCCAGAAATCCGTAAGAGTACGAGGGGATGGAAATCTCTTCTGAACACCATGTTGCAAGGCATCCCAGATAGGCTCAATACTGTTCATGTCTTGGGGGTCTGGTGGCCAGCGGAAGTGTTCCTGGAGGCACTCTGTACCAATTCTGGACGCATATGGTGTCGCGTTGTCCTGCTGGAATTGCCCACGTCAGTCGGAATGCACAATGGATATAAATGGATGCAGGTGATTAGAAAGGATGCCACCTGTCAGAGATGTATCAGGGGTCCCATATCACTCCAATTGCACACGCCCCACACCTTTACAGAACCCCCACCAGCTTGAACATTCCCCTGCTGACATGCAGGGTCCATGGATTCATGAGTTGTCTCCATACCCGTACACGTTCATCCGCTCGATACGATTTGAAACGAGACTCGTCCCACAAGACAACATGTTTCCAGTTACCACAGTCGGTGTTGACGGGTCCAGCCGAGGCGTAAGGCTTTGTATTGTACAGTCATCAAGGGTACGCGAGAGGGTCTTCGGCTCAGAAAGCCCATATCGATGACTTTTCGTTGAATGGTTCGCACGCTGATACTTCTTGATGGTCCAGCATTGAAATCTGCAGCAGTTTGCGGAGGGTTAGACTTCTGTCACGTTGGACGATTCTCTTCAGTCGTCGTTGACCTTGTTCTTGCAGGATCTTTTCCCGGCCGCAGCGATGTCGGAGATTTGATATTTTACCGGACTCCTGATATTCGCGGTACACTCGTGAAATGGTAGTACGGGAAAATCCCCACTTCATCGCTACCTCGGAGATGCCGTGTCCCGTCGCTCGTGCGCCGACTATAGCATCACGTTCAAACTCACTTGAACCTTGATAACCTGCCATTGTAGCAGCAGTAACCGATCTAACAACTGCGCCAGTCACTTGTTGTCTTATACTGGCATTGCCAACCGTAGCGCCGTATTCTGCCTGTTTACGTATCTCCGTATTTGAATTCGCATACATATACCAGTTTTTTTGGCGCTTCAGCGTATAACACCGCAGAATATGGATTGAGAGTAAATCGAAGAACGACGAAAGTAATGAAAAGTAGCACAAATGAAAAGAGCGAGAACCGTAACGTCAGAATTGATTACGAAGTAGACTAAGTTAAGTACTTCTGCTACCTAGGCAGCAAAAGGACCCATCACAGACGAAGTAAGGAGGGCATAAAATGCAGACTGGCATTGGCATAAAGAGCCTTCCTGGCCAAGAGAAGTCTACTGGTATCAAACATAGTTGATGAAATTTTTGAGAATGCACGTTTGGATCACAGCATCGTACGGAAGTGAAACAGGGACTATGAGGAAACCGGAACAGAAGAGAAGTATTTTAGATTTGGTACTACGGAAGAATGTTGAAAATGTGGTCTGACGAGGTAAAGAGTGAAGTGGTTCTCCGCAGAACCAGCGTGGAAAGGGATATATAGAAATCACTGGCGAGGATAAGGGAGAGGATGATAGGGTATGTGTTAAAATATCAGGGAATAACTTCCGTGGTACTAGAGGGACCTATAGAGGATAAAAATTGTAGAAGTATACAGAGATTGGAATACATCCAGCAAATAATTGAGGACGTAGGTTGTGGTCTTACACTGAGATGAAAAGGTTGGCGCAATAGAGGAATTTGTGGCGGGGCACATGCAACCAATCAGATGACTAGTGACTAAAAGAAAAAAAAGCCAATGAAACAGGCCGAGAATGATTTCGTGATTTCGTAGCTCCCTGTTGAAGAGATACGAAGCACTTTGAGTCCTAAAATGTTACGAATGCTTAAAGGCTAATTTTATGACAAACTTGGAATGAGTGGAATGACTGTAGGCTATAAAATGTGTGTGAAATCATATGGGATTTAACTGCTAAGGTCATCAGTCCCTAAGCTTACACAATACTTAACCTAAATAATTCTAAGGACAAACACACACACTCATGCCCGAGGGAGGACTCGAACCTACGCCGGCACCAGCCGCACAGTCCATGACTGCAGCGCCATAGACCGCTCGGCTAATTCCGCGCGGCACTGTAGAGTCCGCTGTTATGAGCTTCGCGTTTGCGGCGACCCTCGACGTGCTTTGACACAAGAATAATTCCATATCATTTCTCATTTTTTGTTGGGCCTACTGAAAATGACTCTTAAGTCGAAACCCAATAAGCTACTCAAGTATTTTGTGCAAGTATTTGACTGTAATAAATTTATTTTATTAGATTTAGTCCTTTCGAGTTCAGGGTTCTCTGTATCCACCAGACATGTTACCATTTCTGCAATATCTCTAAAAGTCTGTGCTATCATCACTGAAACATCCTGCATAGCAAACATCTGTGAACGTCAGAAGACCGCACGTCACAAAAATATTTAAAAATTACTTATATTCGAGGCTGTGTCAATAAATAATTCACAAACGCCAGAATATTTCATTTTCCTTCCTTCTTTTTAATTTTATATAGTGGGCCGTACATGTCGAATGGAAGATAGCCGATACGTAGGATGTGACCAACAGGCAGTGCAAAGTTTTTGCGTAATTTGTTTGGGTCAGGCTGCTCTGCAGAGACCACGTTCGTTGTAAAACGCGGCCGTATGTGGCAAGAAGTGCATTTCACAGAAAGCTGTGTTCAACAGGATACCGGGATTTTTAAAAAAAATCTGAGTCAAGAAGTGTTGAGTTTTCCATGAACGTCACATTGAAACGTGAGGAAGAAATGATCCACGAAGATCGGCATGTGATAATCGACGACTTGGTGCGCGCTCTACGTCGTGCACATGGAACCACGTACAATAGTATTCACAACCGTTTGAATATTCGTAATGTTTCCTAACTGATTCGTTTTTCGCTTTTGTAGACAACCTGATGATGCCCCAAAAGGGTGAAACGCCTCATTGATATTATATGACTTCGAAACCAAGATTGTTTTTATTCTTAAATAATTCGAGACAGCTTTCTGTAACACCTTGCCACAATGGAATGGGAAAGTTAAGTATTTCTTCTTGCTCAGGTTGTGGTAAAGTAATGTAATATCATCTCGACCTCCCCAGGAGTATTATTGTCATCGGTACGACAATCGTCTACAGTGGTTCATTTATTGGCTGACTCCCGTACAATGTAAGAACGCTTTACTTTCCCTCCATCGTATGCAGACATGGCAATGAAACATTTCTGCTTCGGTGTGTCAAACCGATTTTCAAGAGACAGGCTGGCCTTCGAAGTCTACGTTCTTCGGTTTACCAAATACACGAAAGCAAAATTTAAATTTTCGCGAACTTCGTGACAGTGATCTTCCGTCACTGTTATGTAACTCGTCACTGCGAAGCCGTTTCGGTGTCGGCGACGACAGGAAGAGCGGAGTCGCGCATTGCGATCACGTCCCTGCATTGTGGGGCCGTCACAAAGGCGATGACGCGTCCCAAGTGGTCACTTCCGCCGAACGCGGCCGCTGACGCACGCGCGCGCTTGCGCTGCCCGCCGCCTGGCGTCGCTAGCGGTTTATTTGCTCAGCGCTCGTCGCGATGTGTCGCGCGGGCCGAAACGTCCGCCAGGCCACGGGGTTATCTGGCGACCACAGCCGATGAGCTTTGACGGCCGCTGCCCGGCGCCAGTGCGCCTGCCTGCGTTTTGTCCCAATCTGCCGATAACGCCCGTTTGGTCAGCTTGCACGGCTCGGGGAAGCGAGCAATTTTGCGGCGGTGTTACACACGACACTTCTGCAGAACTGTCACCGTGCGTCGCTTGCGGCAGAACGTGCTACTCCAGTTAACGGGTTCCGCACCCTCCAATGGTGCAGCAACAGGTTTATTCACAGAGAGAGGAGCGCAAATAATACAGCCTCTCCACACAGATAATTCGCAAAGCAATGTACAGTGAGTAAAGGAATGTACCGGGTGATCAAAAAGTCAAATAAATTTGAAAACTTAACAAAAATCGGAATAATGTAGATAGAGAGGTAAAAATTGACACACATGCTTGGAATGACATGGGGCTTTATTAGAACAAGAAAAAAAAAAAACAAAGTTCACGAAATGTCCGACACATGGCGCTGGACAGCAAAATGGTCAGTGACTGCGCATGACAATCGTGTATAAAAGGAGCTGTAATGATAGAGAGAATCAGATGCGCCAGCAGTCGCAGCATGTTGACGTTACCTGGAAAGGCGCTTTTAGTGAAGCTGTATTATCAGAATGGGGAATGTGCTAGTTCAGCTTTACGATCCTATCGCCATAGGAAGGGAATTCGAACGGGTAAAAGTCCGTTGTAAAATGCAGCTGTGGCGAGAATGATTTCGAAGTTCGAAGCCACGGGTTGTTTAGACGATAGACCCCATAGTGGCCGACCGAGCACAAGGCGTAATGCTGCTGAGACAGTTCAGGAAGAAATGGAGACTGTAGCGGGTTCGTCTATGCACGGGGAAGTCAGCGCTCGTGCAGTCGCACGTCGCACCGGCATTCCATACACTACTGTTTGGTTGGCACTGAGGCGTACCCTCCGATGCTATCCGTACAAAATCCATCAGCATCATGAACTGTTACCTGGCGATTTAGTGAAGCGGAGGGCATTTGCGGTGTGGGCGTTTCAAAAGATGGCGGAAGATGACGATTGGTTGAGTAACGTGTTGTGGACCGACGAAGCCCATTTCACGCTCCGAGGGGCTGTCAACGCCCACAACTGCAGAATTTGTGCTACCGAAAATCCTAGAACTGTCGTGGAAACTCCATTGCACGACGAGAAAGTCACGGTATGGGTTGGATTTACCACATATACCGTTATCGGGCCTTTTTTCTTCCAGGAAATGCGTAATTCTGGTTTTGTAACTGCTACCGTGACGGGTGAGACGTACGCCGATATGTTACAGAATCGCATCATCCCCAGCCGGGCTGATAAACACCTGCTGGAACGTACGATGTTTATGCAGGATGGCGCTCCACCGCATATTGCTAGACGCGTGAAAGATTTCTTGCGCTCGTCGTTTGGTGATGATCGCGTGCTCAGCCGCCACTTTCGCCATGCTTGGCCTCCCAGGTCCCCAGACCTCAGTCCGTGCGATTATTGGCGTTGGGGTTACCTGAAGTCGCAAGTGTATCGTGATCGACCGACATCTCTAGGAATGCTGAAAGACAACATCCGACGCCAGTGCCTCACCATAACTCCGGAAATGCTTTACAGTGCTGTTCACAACATTATTCCTCGACTACAGCTACTGTTGTGGAATGATGGTGGACATATTGAGCATTTCCTGTAAACAACATCATCTTTGCTTTGTCTTACTTTGTTATGCTAATTATTGCTATTCTGATCTGATGAAGCGCCATCTGTCGGACATTTTTTGAACTTTTGGAATTTTTTTTTTGTTCTAATAAAACCCCATGTCATTCCAAGCATGTGTGTCAATTTGTACCTC